>NW_020824868.1:0-312500 GCF_003285875.2 Drosophila novamexicana | reverse complement strand
TAATCAGGCAGTCAATCAGTCTGTCAATCAGTTAGTGCACTCGATCAAAGGAAGCGTAGTATTAAACTGCCAGATTACAGCAAACATGCTAAGTGGCTGCAAATAATATGCTATGTCTAAATTCAACTAATGCGCGCTTCTTATTCTTATGTATTGATTGATGCTTGAGATGTATGCAGCTATGCAGAATGTCAAAGCATAAAATATCCTATTCACATGCTAAGAGTCTGCTAATAATATGCTATGTCTAAATTCAGATAATGGCTGAATCTTATTCTTTTGTATTGATTGATGCTTGAGATGTATGAGCTATCCTATTGACACATTGATATTGCCTAATTTCTGTATCTATATTCGTGCTTTCTTGTTATATAGCTGTTAAACTGAAACCTAGTTTTGATTTACTTTTTGTTTTTCTTAACTTGCTGTCAAAGCTGACAGGCCTTTTCTCGTTTTACTGTTGGCTCTAAACTATTTTTCAGTCATTGAAAGTATGATAATTAATGTGACCTGCAAAGTACATATCAAATTTAACAGTTGGTTAAGCTGGAATACCCTCGATGTTTAGTCCCTGTGAAGGGTGGACCAATAACTAGTAAAATTATCAGCATGAAAGCCTTCTTTGGCTCTGACTCTCTCTCTCCCTCTCTCTCTCCATCACACACTTGTTGTTCTGCTAGCCCTCGCTCTTTCGCTCTTTCTCTCTCTCTCTCTCTCTCTCTCTCTCTCTCTCAATCTCCCTCTCTCTCAATCTCCCTCCCTCTCACTCAGTCTCTATATGCGTGTGCTTGTGTGTGCCTATCGCTGTGTAGGCTCAACTTCCGTTTCCGCAACAGATGTCTGCTCGCATATCTTTCTGGCTCTCTCGCTCTCTCTCTCTCTCTCTTTCTCTCACCCTCGCAACCTCTCTCTCTCTCTCCCTCTTTAGCGCTTTTTATGATAACGAAATGTTAAGTGCAATATTAAAAGCAAACACGAATAAAATTAAAGTTAATTAAAATATATCGAACGCATTCATTGAAAATAATCAGAATCGAGTAAAGTAAAGCGCAACGAAACGCGACAATTAAACGAATTTCAACTCGAGATGCCAGAGCAGCACTAGACCCACTGGATAACAACCCACCAGCAGTCGAGCTAACCAAACCAACCAAGCACAACAATATGATTGCCACATTGTTTATTATATTTGCATTTATACGCGCCTTTCCCTGGAGTCGCCGTCGCGCATATGGCGCCGCAGCCGGACGCCCACCGCTGGCGCTGACCCTGATGCCTGGCACGGGCCCGGCTGCCGACGAGGAGGAGCAACAGCAGCAGCAGCAACAACAACAACAACAACAACAACAACAGCAACTGTTTAACAATAACAACGGACCGCGCTCCTCTATCACAACAATGGGCAATGGCCATGGGCATGCGGAGCATATGCCACGTGCACGTCGCAAATCCTCCAAATTCCACGAGGTCACATTCAGCGGCAGCGTCGGCGGTGGCGAAAGCGACGGCGAGGGGGAAACGGGCAACGCTGAGCGCAGAGCAGCCGTAACTGCGGCATGCACAGGCATTGGCATACCAGCTAGTGCCGGCGGTGGCGGCGGAGCTGGCATGAAACGCCATTCCCTAGGTGCAACGAGCACGACAAGTAACTCGGGCTCAACAACGGCAACGGCAACGGCGCCATACCGCACGCTCGGCACCAGCAGCAGCCGGTCGCGGGGATCGCGCGACTTTGGGCATGGCCAGCATGAGTATTACCAGCTGCAGGCTGGCTCCACCTCGTCGAGCGGTGGACGGGGGCTGACGCAGCGTAGCGATACAATGGCCACCGAGGCGGAGGAGTTTGAGGATGAGGAGCGGCCGCCGATGGACGATGATGAGGATGAGAGCTATGATCGCGAAACGGAGGAGTTCTATAGCAATATACAGGATGCCACAGGCACCTCGAGCAGTCGCAGCAAACGCTCCTCGCTCTTCTCGCGCTCCGATAGCTCGGCAACGACAACATCCTCAAGCGGCGGCGGCACCTTTACGGGTGCCAAGCGCAGATCGGCTGCCTCCATCATATCCTCGTCCTTGTGCTCTGATATCATGGTCGGCAGCGATCGGCGCAGCTCGACGACCACCGATAACAGTGGACGCTCTGTAGCCGGCTCGGTGCCGATCAGCAGCCAGCGGCGTTCCAGCGGCCGCATCAGACGCTATGTCTCCCGGATGACCATCGCGGGAGCGAGACGTCGCACAACGGGAAGGTAATGCCAACGCATCGACACGCTGCGTTCATATCTCTTTTAATTCCTTTTTACTATCCGTTTCTCTTTCTCTCTCTCTCTCTCTGTCACGCTCTCTGCTTATTTTACATTGTTTTCTTGTTTATTTACAACCTTTAAGTGGTCCGAGGTTTCTCTTCTCTCTCTCTTGAACCAGCCCTTACATAGACAAGCCAAGAGATGGAGAAATGATCCTTTGTATTAAGGCCATTTATATAATAATAATAGTTTCGTTTTGATGGTGGTCACTATCGGCTATCCAAATTATCGATTGGGCCGATTCGACCTATAAGTGGGAGGGAACATCATCAAGATCGCAGTCACATAAATGAGCTTTGCGCCTGAGACGCTTTGAGCCCGTGTCTGAGCGTCGAACCAGCAAACGGAAAGTTACTGGTTCAAATGCAGCAACAAATGTTAATTTGAAAAATAAATGAAATTGAATGGGGATTTGAGCGGCTTTGTAACTGCCTGACCCACCCTTTTGACCCGGGTAATTTCTTCTCAACTGCATTACACATGAGTTTATCGACTTATAAGTCGATACTATTTTACTATACATTCCCATTAATCAATTATTGCCATCGATTCTAGCGACAATTGCCTGATTTTTAGTGGTTTTTGTTTCCTTATGGACTCTTTATTCAGTTTTCCCTTTCATCCTATATCAATTGTTGTTTTCATTTACCCCTAATAGAAAGTTCTTGCTTAAGGCTTACGCATCCATAACTGGCATATCCCCCAATATATCATAGCCAAAGGATTTGCTTGCGCAGTCGGAATTGCATTTCTAAAGAATCTGCTTAAGCAACCCCCTGCATTGTAGGCTCTCCTGGTTGAATGTTTTTATTGAATGGATTCGACAATGTGCGTGAAAGGCAATAATACTTTCGTTTGATTTGGATTAATTTACTCATGATCCGTTCTCCTGCTGCCACTGCTCGTGCCTGGCCAGCAGCTTCATGCCTAACGGTCGTATCTGCTTGAAGGCACGCTCCAGGGTCGCCTCCTGAGCGGCCGGTGATTCCTTTGGTGCATTCGCCTCCTTACAGGCGCGCGTAGCGCAGCGCATCCGCTGCATGCTGATCTCCTTGCAGGCCAGGCGAATCTCATCGCCGGTAAAGTGCTCGGAGAGATGTACCAGCTGTTCGAGCAGTCGAAACGTCAGGCTCACCGTTGTGCCCAGCAGGCGACTGATGAGAATGGAGCGCTCGGCAGCGCTGGGCAGCTGGACGAGCAGCTTCTTCTCGAAGCGTCGCAGGAAGGCCTCATCGATGTCCCAGGGCAGATTGGTGCTGGCCAGGACAAAGACGCCGCTGAGCGTATGCTCCATGCCGTCGAGCAGCTGCAGCAGCTCGTTCTTGAAACGTTTCGACGACTCATGATCGGTGGCGCGATCCCGCTTCGAGGTCAGACTCTCAATCTCGTCGAAGAAAATCACGGAGGGCGCACGACGTGCTGCCATGTGGAACAGCACACGCAATATTTTCTCCGACTCGCCGCGCCACTTGGATACCATAATGCTGGCCGTGATATTGAAGAATGTCACCTTGCCACGCGTCTCGGCGTACAGCGCCTTGGCCAGAAAGGTCTTGCCACTGCCCGGCGGTCCGTGCAGTAGCAGCGAGCGCCAGGGCTTCAAGCCATGCGCAAACAGCTGCGGATACTCGATGGGCGTTAGGACCGCCTCCTTGACCAGCTCAATGGCGCACTGATTGCCGCAGACGTCCGTCCAGCGCAGCTTAATGTCCTCGCACAGAATGCTCGTCTTGACCAGCTCGGCCAGCGCCTGCCACTCCAGCGAGGCAAAGAGGGCATCGTCGCCCGCATGGCCGTGTTCAATTTCGGTCAGTGCACCCAAACGTGGCTCTGGTGTCGATTCGGCCGTCTCCATTTTTTTGATGTGCAGCGCCAGGCGATTCGCCTGCAGTTGTCCAGGTCCCTGTTGCTGCAGCTGCTGTTGCTGCTGCTGCAGCTGCTCTGTGGCCAGGCTGGCGGCAGCTGCGGCTGTCGCAGCGCCAACGCCCGCATGCCAGCAGGCCTGTGCATCACCGGGACGCTGCTGTGACTGCGACTGTGACTGTGACTGTGAGTGTGACTGCGATAGTGACTGGTCCGGTGCACCTGTCGCATTCTTCCCGGACTTGGTGGAGTTCAGCTCCACCTTGAGCTTGGGACCCATCTTCTTTAGAATGCGCGGATATTTGCCAAACTTCAGATTGAAGAAGCTCGCGTACTCCAGATAGATGGCGTCCAGGTCGACGTTGTCGCACAGCTCGTACTCCTCGGTGAGTCGCCCCTCGCCCTTGAGCGCCTCCGCGCTGCTGTAATAGCCGTTCTCTAGCAAATAGCGGTGCATCAGATACAAGAGATTGCGTCGCCGTGTGGTAAAATTTCGCACATCCTCGCAGAGCACCGTCGAGGCAGCTGTGGCCGCAACTCCATATTTGGTTTGAGGCTTCATCTGGCTGGGCAGCACGAGCTTTCCTCTGGCCACTAACTGTTGGTGTGTGCTGTATGTGTATTTAATATATATATTTATTGGACTATTTATCTTTCGATTGTTGCCTGTTTATTGTCGAGCGCCGCGCGTCTAACTTCAAGTAAAACCCTATTCACTGACAACATTCGCATTGTTTGCCTGCTTCAAATAGAGTTGCCATAACAAACACGCCAGGGTTGTGCAGGGCAACCTCATACAGCTGCACAGTGGGGTCGACAGACAAAACTCATGGCATGTTCATGGCGTTTCTTGTCATATCTTCGTTAAATGTCACGGCCATAATTGTGTGTCTGCGCAGCTGTCTATTATGCGTAGCTAAGCCAGCTATCATTTTAGCCCTAGACTGGATGTTTTTGGTCCCACTGTGCGTATAACAACGCTGTTGCCATTGGCTGTAGTCCACCAGCTGCAGCAAACAGTCATCAACATTTTGAGTATAGACCACCGCAAATATGTTTAGCCGCAAAAGTCAACAAGATGCGAATTGTTGCGGCGAGATGAGTGAAAATGCGGCTGATTAGCAGATAGATTGGGTGGGGTTTGGCATCTGTTCAGCTGCCACGAACCGTGCGTCAAATGTGAGTGTGTCTACGTGAGTGTGTGTGTTTGTGTGTGCGTCAGCTACTAATTAAAACTGAGCAGAGCAAGAAGGAAACACCAAAAACAAACGGCCAAACCGCAGCCAAATACTCTTTTTTCAGTTTAAGCTGGCTGAGAATCGCATAGAAAGGCATTTGAGGTACAAGAAGTAGAAAAACAGTTGTAACTAATTGTTCCTTAAATTAAGCAACTGAATGATAGTTAACCAGGGCAATGAAGACATTATCTTCCCTGAAAGCTTATAGGATCCAAAAGAAAACTTTTATATTAGGCTCTTCTAGTCTATGGTTCACATAACGATTTGCTTGGATCTGTGACAAGTGGACAAGTGTGATGAGCTAGTGAATGTGCTCGCATTGCTGAGTCATTAGGTGAATTGCAATAAGTTGGCCAATGTGCGTTGGCCGTTGTGTCGTCCAACGTTGCCAAGAAGTTGCATGCACAATTTGTTTCTGGTGGCCACCAGGGCGACAGCTGTGCCAACGGTTAATCAAATGCACGACGCAATGAAATGAGAATCAACGATTCTGATGGGCGGCATCTTTTTGCTGCCACACTGCCAGGCAATGCAACATTCATATGCATCATATGCTGCCTATCAGAATTCCGCCTCTTAAAAAAAACATCAACAGCCAAGGTAGCTGCGAGGTGGGCCGAATGGCGGGCGGGCTACGGTTGGCAGTTAGGGGAAGCTCTGACTAGTTGTGTGTGTGTGTGTGCTCATTTCATAACGCACGCTGCTTCACTCGCACTTTTAATTTGGTTTGCACACAGCAATGGCAATGGCTACCGTGACGCCTCCAGCTGCTCGAATCTTTTGGTGTCAAACCCATCCGCTGCACACGCTCTGCCCCAGCTTGCTTTGCACACCCATTGCACATGGCAGTCAGTCTCAGGCTTTTGTTAATGGCCTTGTGATAGTTTTTTTTTTTTTTTTTTTTTTTTTTTTTTTTTGTTTGTTGTTTTCTGTGTTTGTGTTGGCTCAAAAGCAGCTGCCACACACAAGTGTCGCTGCATGTGCCGCTGGATTGGTTTCTGCGTTCGGTTTCAGTTGCAGCTGCTGGGAATATTGTGGCCAAGGTCTTATATCAGTGCAGTTCTGAATGTATTCATTGAATGCACTCATTGGCCTGCGCGGCACTCCATTAGTGCGCCTCGGCATTAATGATTATGTCAGCAGTTCGTGGCATGAGCATAAAACTAGCTGCTCAATGCATTACGAATGCTTTGAGCTTTAAGGCCAAGGCAAAAACAATTGCATACATTTAAATTGCGTGCCCCAACGGCTCGACTCGTGCGTGTTGCATACTTGCAGGCGTTGCCAAAGCCGAAGCCAGCAGCAAAGCAGCCGCTTAATGCCAACACCTAGCTAGGCAAAAAGACAATGACTCAAAAAAGGGTTGGAGACTGCTACGCATTGAGCTTGTCATTGTTGTGGCAAGCAGGCAGGCAGGAAATGTGCCCCACGGCAGTCGCTCCTCGTGCGCCTAATTAAATGTGCAAATAAATGTACGACCCGAGCTGATTGTGATGAGTGTGTCACCGAGTGTGTGTGGGTTGTGTGTGCTCTGATTGTTGTGTGGCATAGATTCCAACTGCTGCCAGAGGCAAGCCAGTAAGAAGCCAAGACTCAAAACGGCCCAACTTAATTAGTTTGTTAGGAAGGAAGTAGCTGGATGTGAAATGATTGTATGCACGACTGAATGAATGTCTAAATGAATGGGGGAGTGAGTGAAAGAATGAATAAAAGAATGAATGACAGAATGACTGAATGAGTGAATGAGTAAATGACTGAATAGCTGCAAACTTTGCGTCTCATGGCGAGGCAGCAAGAAACAAAGAAAATTATATATATTATTCAATTCTCAACATTATGTGGCAAATATGTTAAATGAAGCACGCTTCGAAGAGTTGCTTGCGCACAAAAAAAGCAACAACAACAACAAAAATAACAGAAATAAAAGCTGCAAAGCGAAACTGAAAGTTGTGCCAACTTAAAACTGAAAACTGTGGCTCGCTGCCTGCCTCATAACTTTGAAAAGTACTTCAAAGTATGCCATGGTAAATGGCGACATTGTTGCGCACGACAACAACAACAACAACAATAAAAAGCGATACAACAGTATCAGCAGCAACAGCAACAACAACAACAATACGTGGCTAGCGTCAACTTTGTGCCAAGTTTACTTAATGACCCCGATATAAATTTTACTTAAAACATCATTTTTCTTTACGACTTTCGCTGCCAAAAGCGTGGCCTTCAATGAGCTGACTGGCGGCGGCGGCGTCGGCGTCGGCGATGGGCAACAGGAGCTATAAGGAGCATAAGGAATGACAGCGATAGAACGAGGCCGCCAACAAGGACACAGCTGCGTCACAGCGTCCACAGGCCAAAGTACTAAGACCAGCAGCCAAACGGGCTAACAACTTGCTGTACGGCATCTGTTTTTGTTTATGAAAGTATTTTCCTTAATTATGACAACGCCCTCTCAGATTGATGCCAGTCACTGTCTCTGGCCGTTAGTGTTTGTTGCCTTGCTGTCTTTGGTTGCAACAGAATCAGGGCAGCTGTCGACTGTGGCAACTAGCAATAAATAGCTGGCAGCTGCATTTCATAGAGCTCCATTTAACATTTTAGCTTGCAGTTTATCGTATTGTCAGCCGATTTAATAAGTGTAATTACAATTCAACGATATCTGATTGAGCTCTTTCAGATCTTAACATACATAATTGATATCAATAATTTCACTTGTTTGTTATTCATTTGGAGAGTATTTCGTTTAGAATTCCCAAATAGTTTTAGCAGCACACCAAAAAGCTAAATTCCGCCAGAGGACGCACAAAAGCCATACATTTTTGGCGCGCCATCTAGCGGTTAGGCTTACTTATAAAGTTGATGCTTGCAACCGCTGTAACTTGATCAGCGGCACAACTTTGGCGCGACTTCAACACGCCGTTGACGGCGCCAACGGCCCTAGGGAACACGTCTCTGTAGCGAAGTCAACTTTTAGCAAGTTCTCAATAAACTTGGCTACATTTGGTTCGCGGTGGCCAGCGACGCGGGGCTGGCGGAGGCTAGAGTTTGACGCTTGTTTTCTGTGCCGGGGCCTGGGACTGTTACGTTTTTAGCAGAGTTGGCGCAAAAGTTTTCATAAGCAACAATGACGCCGCTGTCGGCGTCGCTGTCGACGTTGCAGTCGCAGTCGACGCTGACAAAGAAAAACCGTACGAAAAGGGCAAAAATGTCTAACGAATTGAAAAACTTTAAAAGCGCCTTGTTAGGCGCGCTTCCGTTTCCTGTAGGTCGTCGCTAGTGTATCATCCCCCCTCCCCTCTCCAACAACCCTCGCAAGCCATTGCCAACTGCGAACCGAACCACTCGGAAAAAGTTCGCTGTGTCAAGTCAACATGACCGTCTATAACACGACTCAAGCTTGGGCCAAACTCCCGTTGACTTTTCAATTATTTACGCTCACAATGTGAGCAGTTAGTAACTGACTAAATAGCTAAGTAATTAACGTACCAACTGTCCAACTAATTCATATAATTTTCTTGCAGCTTCGATGTAGAAAATGGCCAGGGCGCCCGATCACCACTTGAGGGCGGTTCACCCAGCGCCGGTTTGGTTCTACAGAATTTACCGCAACGTCGCGAATCGTTTCTATATCGTTCCGATTCGGACTTTGAGATGTCACCAAAGTCAATGTCAAGGAACTCAAGCATTGCTAGCGAAAGGTAAGTACCCATTGCCAAACTTCATTTGATATTTATTGGTTCGGTCTTACGCTTATTTTCCAATTGACATCTCGCATATCGGCTACATTTTATTATCGAGTTATCCAGACTATACAGCGTACGTCATATATTTGTTTTCATTCTCATTTTCATTTTCATGTTTTATGATTATTTGAGTTTTATACAATATTCACACGCATTTTTAACTCAACATCATCAACATCATCATCACAAGTGACATTCTCATCAACCTTATGCATAAATATAACGAGTGTAGATCAAAAATGCAAATGATCCCTTCGCTCTTTGCTCTCACGATAGCTTCATAAATTGCATAACACATTTATCACTCATGTTCATTTCTTGTGAAATACTTTGAAGAAACAAAAGTCCAGCAGCTCTTTACTTATTCAATTCTATTATGAACATCTCCTGCTATCGCTCTAAATCCAATGATACCAGCTGATGTAGCTTAACCTGACTTAATTTCCGTTTACAATTCGTTATATTTCCTCTTTGCGGCCAGCTTCTACTACTATTTTGACAAATGCCTATTCTTATATTTTCGTTTTCACACCTTAGTCTAGGACTGCTACGCAGGCGTTATCGACACCTTCTACTCCTACTGCTTCTAATTTTACTAATACATCAACAACTATTGCAACTTCTACTCCTACCTATAATACTACTTTTACTACTAGTCAACTTCTACTTCTAATTTGCCTATGGACTCTTCTACCTACACCTAATTCTAACGACTGCTACTAACTTTAATGCTAAGTCGACATCATTTGCTCGTACTCTTCTAATTCTACTACTACATTGACAACTGTTCCTACTAATTCTACTACATTAACTAGTATTTCCACCACTTGCGTTACTTTGCTACTATCTCGACGCATTCTACTCCTACTTCTAATATACTACTATTCTTGTATTCTAATGACTATTTCTATTCTAATTCTGCTACTACATCGACAAATTTTCGTACTACCAATTATTATACTACTATTATTTCAAGTTCTATTATTATTGTGACTTATAATGCAAATACCACAGCTACTTCTTCTAGTACTACTACATTTACTCCTACCTTATTTACTACTGAGTTTTTGAGTTTTTCAACTTCTACCATTACTACTACTACTACTACTACTATTTTCACTACTACTTCTATAACTACGCTCTTCTACAATTTCTACTACTATTTGTAAATATTTATATTTCTACAGTTTATACAACATTGATTTTGCTTACAACTGTTCCAACGTTTGTTACTTTTTTTTCAACTACCTCAACTGCTGCCCAAACCCTCAGCTTCTAGAACTTTTGTATCCATGCTTCAAATGTATATCACAAGTGATTTAAAGAAATTTTCCTCAACAATTTTTGGTCTTTCGCCTCGTACATGCTATCTTTTCGCTGTTGAACATTTCCATTACCATCTCGCAAATATGTACCACCAATTTTCAGCATCTGTTGCTCTTGTCTGGCTGCCTTTGCTGTTACTATTCGCCAAGCCACACCTTTACTGCATGCTCGTATATAAGTATCTGTGTGCGGGTGTGTGTGGGCGCAAGTGTGTTTACCATCGTTTGCGGTATTTCAGGCACTTTGCCACATTTCAATGGCATCGCTGTGTTGCCCCTAGAGCCGAGCTGGCAACATCATCATTTGATGCTGGTCAAGAGTCGTTCCATTGATGGCATTTCTAAAATTCATAGCAAGCATTTCGCCACATCTAGCTGGCTCTTTGGTATAAATTCCTGACCAGCAGCTCCAGACTCCTCTCTCTCTCTCTCTCTCTCTCTCTCTCTCTCTCTCTCTCTCTCTCTCTCTCTCCAATCTGTGCTCTAAACTCTTTCTTCGAGTGGTTTGGCCCGGCTTTAATCATTGTTTGCACGAAGCCTTCTCGACTAGCAACAACAACTTTGCTCAGTATGCAGGGACGACAAAGAACATTTAGCTGTAATATTGTTGCACTATTGAGACTACGATTGGTTAATCAAGCACATATGAGAGCTCAGTCGTACGAAAACATTCCCATCGTTATGCAACTGGAAACCGGAAATGCATTTTTTTTGGCAGCCATGTTTTGTGCAAGAAGCGCGACAACATTTAAGTTTTTGATGCGTTTCTCAACGCCACATGATTATACATTAAAACAATAATAACAAAATAATTGCACACAAAAACAAAGCCAACAAGTGTGTTCTAGTGGTGAGTGCCCGACTGGCAGATACCCTGAACCCAGCGCAGATCTTCTTTCCTCCCACACTGTGGGCAACGCTTTCGTGATTAAGTTAACTTCGGAGCTTATTGTCCGATCTTCACCAAACTTTCAGGACATAAAAGCATCATTCAAATATGTAGCATTTTAAGTTCACGTTTATATCTATAAATATGGGATTCATTTTATTTTTTTTTTTGGGAAAAATTAAAAGTCTGCTTACCAAATTTGGTGTTTCTAGCTCTTCTAAACTTCGAGATATGCTCAAAAAAATAGGATATCGATATTTATTTTTATTGATTTTATGTAAACGACGCAAATGATCGCTGAATGACTTGTTTTGTTTCAGAATTTCAAGTTCTAAAATTTCAAGTTCGTAGCACCTATAGGTTCTAAGATCGAGGTGCCTAAACTAACGGACAGACAGACTGAGAGGCAGAAGAATCAAAGTCGGTTTCTACTGCCTGTTACATACATTCGCACAAAGCCAGTATATCCTTTTAACCCACGTGCAACGGGTTCGGGGTATAACAACAACTGTAAAATCAAAGCATCAGGTAGCATCTAGTCAAAATAAAAGAGAGAAAAAAACACTACATCGTATGGAATTGGCCTGGCATATGGTCAGCGGCGAAATGCAACCTTGGGCACAGAGGCATTTTACAGCTATTTTTACACGACTTTTTGGCTCTCTCTGCCCCGCGTCTGGGCGATGCTCAAAGGCCAAAACGCAAAAATATATCGCGCAAATCGTAGATGAAAAATTGCAAAAATATTTGGACCGCAAAACACTTAAACCACCCCCCCTTGCCCCCCTTGGCCCCCTTACTGCTGCATCCCGGCGATACGCCTTCAAATAAAAACAACAACATGAACCGTTTGCCCATCAAGTGTGTGCCACAAACATACTTATAAACACATTAAAGCGAAGGCAGCAAAGCAAAATAAAACCGTACCAAAATAAATTGCACCGACATCTTAATACACTTCTCAGAGAGTCGAATTCGGTGGAGTTTAATATGCAACTATTCACTTTGGTGAAATGCGCGCAATAATTAATTATAATTAAATGTTGTCAAATGATGTATCACAACATATTTCTCATTGAATCAGAATTCTCATACTATTTGATTTATCTATGTCTAAATTTGATATCTTTCTTGAACATGCTTAAAACCAAAAGTTTTTTAATGGATGTCCTTTTGATCCCAAATAACTTCTGAATGTCGTCGCTTCATGTCAGTTTTATGTGTGTGTGTAATTCTAGTTCTCTCTCTCTATTTCTTTCTCACTCTCTCTCTCTCTCTCTCTCTCTTCCTTTTCTCTTTAATTTATTATGTGTCAAGGAACGATGTTTCCTATCCTAAATAAATATATATTTTTTCTTATACGCATGAAGCATTGACAACACTGCAGCTGCATTTTAACAGCATAATTTCCCCTTAAAAATGGGTGAAGTACCCATATAAAATAAACTGAAAAACATTTCTTTCTTAGCAAGTTTCTCTAAAGTATCAAATGACTTTATAAACTGACTGACCGATTGATGATTGACAATATGATCTGCATAATTTCCTCTCATAGTTTCGAAGACTTCCACCCGCAAGCGTGGAAAATGGGCGAAACCATATGAAATGTGTTGTTAAACATTGTTTTTTAAACGATTCTCCATTCAAAACACACGCCCTAGAACTGCGAATCGATGAGCTGAGCACCAACTCAACATAAATTAAGCGAAAAACAAAACTATTAAAAAATTCAAGCCAGTGACTTTTTAGCTATGCAGTGCAAAGTGCTTGGCTAAAATGTGTGCCACATATATTATATAATCTGGTATCTATGCTATTCATATAGAGGCCGAAAAACAGAAAGAAAAAAATTCGTTTTGGACTCAAAGCAAATGTGTCCTTGTGTCACAAATTGCTGGCTAAAGTTAGACGTGCCCCCGAGTGCAGTGGCCCCAGGCGCTGATGCTACTAGACAAGAACATAAAAACGATTTAATTATACATAGTTGAAATAAATATTTTTGGTATTTTTTGGCTCCCTTTTTCGGCCATTTGGCAGCGACAGCGACGAACGACAGCAACACAATTTGCATTTATTTCTCTTTATTTTCCGCATTTGGCTGCTCCCTTGTTCCGACCTGACTGGGCCGGGCCAAAAAGTTTTGGGTCTGCTTTAAAGTTTTTGGCAGGCCTCTAGTTACCCTGCAAACCCCCACCCGCTCCCCCTTGCGTAGAGCGTCGGACGTCTTCTAAGCGTAGTCCGGAATCCGTTCGCTGCGTTTGCTTTCAATCAACTTGAACATTTTTGGTAAGACATATCGCAGCTCCCTCGTCTGCCAGTCTGCCACTTGCAAACAATGTTGTTGATGAGCCTGTCAATTGCCCACACATACACACATACACACATACATATTCACTTATATACCCTACACTCTGGCGCTGACTGGCCCCAGCTTAGCTGTCATGACAAACAGCGACCAAGTTGAGTGAAAATTTCATAAAGATTTCATCACTAATAACAAATAATTAGCTGACTGACTGCGGCTGCCAAATGTCAAGGGCAAATAAACAACATAAATAAAATAACAACAACAACGGCAGGAAGAAACAACAAAAGAGGAATAACAATTTAATTTATTATGAGAGTTGAATGCAGCAGATAAATAGTTTAATAAGTAAGCGCTCCAAAGCTATTATGAGAATTCCAACATAAGGATCTATATTCAATGCAATGTTTGGATATTTTAAAGATCTATCTATGCATATATATATATATACATATATATATCTATTGTTCAAGTATTAAGCAGCTTACCTTGATGAAAGCAAGAGTCGGAACAGCAAAGGCTAGAAAGTTGAATTTTTTTATTTATCTACACGTTCATATGTATGTATATGTAACATATGTATGCATGTATATGTGATATATGCATGTATGTTATGATTATGTGATATGTGATATATGTCACGCCACGTTGGGGTTTTTATTAGTTTCTACATCCGATGTCCCAAATTTACCATAAATGAAACGCATTTCATACGTTGCGCAAAATCCACCCACCAGCGTGTAAGACTTGCAAAGTCTCGAAATTTGAAGACTAAAACTTGGCAGCTCGTAAACTGCTGCGTAAACTGAATAGAAGTCAACATTAACGTGGCACCAGGTAATTTCCATTTATCGAATTCGTATATGATTGCCGGAATATGGCTGGAATAGCGTTTTGATTAGAACTTATTTAAAGATTCGGAATTCACTTTTTCCTTCAATAATAAGTGGAATGCAGGCAAGCAATTCATGCCACAGCCGCAAACACGAGTGCGCCAGTTGAGGGCAGTTAATATTGAGCAGCTGACAGGCAGGATCCTTTTTACCGATGCATTCAAGTGCAGGACGAGTGCCAAAACCAATACTCGAAGCCGTTCAGGCGATAATTGTGCCATGTGTTGATGCCAAAAGTAAACGTAGCTGAGTGCCGAGCAGGTGTTTGGTCAGGTCAATTGGTGGACATGCAGCAAAAACCACAACAAGACACACATACACACGGACACACACAAATACACACACACATAGCTGTAGACATGCAAAGTCCTTTGAAAGTTGAAAGTTGTAAGCTGCAAGTTGCAAGTTGCAACTGCTGCCTGCTGCTTGCAACTTGCAACCAGGGAAAACATTTTAAAGCCAAAGGACAAAACTAGCTGGCAGCTAGGGCGTGGCTAGCGGGCGTTATGTGTATGTGTGTGTGTGTGTGTGCCGTTGGCATTTGCAAAATGTTTAAAATGCAAGTCAGAGACAAGCTAGTCGAGGGCGTGTGTGTGAGTGAGTGTGGTGTGTTTTTAAATGTCAACACTTCAACTTCGACTTTTGTGCTGATGTTGCAGCTGCCTCTGCCTCTGCTTCTCCCTCTCCCTCTGCTGCTGCTGTTGTTGTTTTAGTTGTCGTTGTCGTTGTCGTTGTTGCTGTTGCAGTTGTTACGCGCGCAACACAATGACGTCATGACATTGCCCCAAAGGAGCCACTCGCTTATCTATCAATTGCCGGCGGGGTCAATGCCGTCGTGCTGTCTACGTCAACAGCAACAGCAATAAACGTGCCACAGCTCGTGGCTAACTTGTCCCGTTGGCCGTGCCCCTTGCCCATGGATAAGTCACCCACAACGCTTAACTGCAGCACGTGATGTCTCAATTAAGCTGCTTCAATCCCATTTGCCTCTCATTGCATACCTCAGGGCGTCACGCACAGGCACACACACCCACACAGTTACACACACCCACACACACAGCTACACAGGTGCACACACTTAAACAGTAGCATACACTTTTCTAAACAACAATAAAAAGGCGTCAATTATTTTTTTCCAGTAAATATGCAATAAAAAAACTCAACTAAATTGAAAAACTCGCTAAGAGAAAAACCAAAAAATAAAAATCCAATCATAAAATAAAATTGTATTTGATGTTCTGTTTTTTTTTTTCGTTCTGTTTTTCGGTTAGTGTATTTCTGTTAACTGTTGTTTGTTGCAACTCGATAGCTGATAATCGATACTTGTGTTTTGTACTCGTTTTACCTCTATCTACCCTATATTTAGTCTATCTACTTATTACTGTTATTTGTACTATTATCGTTGTTTATTATTGTAACCCTTTGCAGGTTTAAAGACCAGGAGGCCTCTATACTCATTGACAGATCGTACGTATGCCCAGTTCTCTCAATCTATCTATCTATCTAGCTATCTATCTATCATCTATATATCTATCTATCTATTTCCGACTAACTTGTAGCTATCTCTGTTTATTGCTTGATTGTATGCTTGAGCTGCACTTGTTGTTTGTCTTGTTGTTGTTGTTATTGTTCTTTATATTTTCCCTTTTTTTTTTGTATTCTATTATGTTGCATGTTTGTCTTAACTTACATTTTTTTGTTGCACCTTTGTAAAAAGAACATTTCGCCTTGTTCCTTAAACTTTGGAATAAAACTTAGAATAATTTTTCATTTTTTCTGTTGAATTCAATATATATTTATTATAATTTACTATTATTCTTCAGTTCTCAGCCATTTCATTAATTATAGCAATTAGTTTTGCACAAAAATGTTTATACTCTGTGCTCTGTGTTCCATGTGTGCATAATTTAAAAAGTCAGTCTTCAACCTCCACAAATTGCATATAATTTTTTCTTATCAATTGCCACGCCCATTTGCGCTGGCCAAAAATGCTGCCTTTGTAGCGAAAACTAGGAACAGAGTATCCCAGCAGTCGGTAGCTACCGAATGCAGCTTATTCGCAAACAAATAAATATCAATTATTATGCAAAATATTTTAATTTATATATTTGCTGAAATATCAATAGATATTATTATATTATATCAATATGCTCTCTAGAATCTTGGGCAATATTATTCGTAATTGAATAGCTCTCCATTTCTGCTGGAAGAGCGTTTCACTTTCCACTCTGTGTGTGTGTGTGTGTGTATGTGTGTGCAACACTCGTGAGTCAGATAACGCTGCTTTTATTTTTGGGGCAAAGAATCTCACATGACGTGCCGCGCACGCTGCTCGATTCACCAAAAATTTTCATCCCAGTCATCATTTGTCGTTGTCGTCGTCGCAATTAAAGGCGCAAAAACTGTCGGCCAGCTTGGGGCAAGGCTGGCGAGGCGCTGCCAAGGGGCAGCTGTTGAATGAAAGCTGCCAAAGATGTGGTATAAAACAACAACAACAACTAGGCGATGCGGCGACAGCGCAGCTAATTTAAATATGAAAAACATTTCCTATTTCCTGTGCGACAAGCACAAGAAAAAGGAAAAGCCCAATACGAAATTCGGTCAGTCCAAATGCAAAATGCAAAATGTCAAAGTCTCAGCGCTGCCTTCGCCGAATCTGACCGCCCAACTATCGTTGGCCAAATTCAATCACAAGCCAAAGCGACCGCCACCAGCGTCCCTTGCATCCACACTTGGCCGCGTCGCCACATGCAGCGACGCTGTCGTATACGTAACGTGCATATTATTCATACGCAGCGTGACATCGAGGCAAAAAATCAACAGCAAGAAAAAAAAAATAAAATGGAGGAGCAAAATGGGATTGCAAACCAAATTAAATATGTTCTTTTCGCGTATTAAATTTGCCGCCTCAACAAAATTTTGACATGTGCCCAATGCAAATCACACCCAACTACGTGTGTGTGTATGTGTGTGTGTGCCAGATGCACTCTTTGTGTGCGTGCGTGTGTGTGTGTGTGTGTGTGCGTGTGTCTGCATGCATTTGAGTGGCCTCTTGTGCTTTTAATAAAAATGCATCCCACACACGAATTTGTCATGCAGTCAAAACTCAAAAAAGCATCCATATTCTGTACATGCAAAATCCCCATATGAAGACTTTTTTTCTTTTCTAATGTGCAGCGAGGTGTACAAAACTCGAAATGTATTCCGTAATTCCTATTAAAGTTCTTAAATACCTCAAAAAGTCCGCAAGTGTTCGTCACATCTGTGCCGAGTTCCAGTTAAAGAGCTTTAATTGATTTTTTGTACTCAAATATTAAGCTGCATACCTTTACATTTTGTTGGATCTTCTCGGGGGAGAGTGTTTGGTATTGTCTAACTCTTTAAAACGTATTATTAGTAAATTTAAGAATTTTATTATATTATATTATTAGCTATTGGAATGATTTTTATGCACGATTTATTGCTTATAAAATATTCATAGCTCTGAATATAACTGAAGTATATGTCTTTGACATTTTTGGCGTCAAAGATATATGATAAATCCGTATTGAATCTCAGTTTATATCTTTTTATTTATTGACATTCAAATATATATGAAAGATATTTATTATGAATCTTCAAAGAATATAAAGTAGCAGAGGATTAGTAAGAATAGGTATCGTACATATATAGTAGAATAGTATAATAAACAGCCTCGACTTAAAAAGAGCTTCCTCTGATTGTAGCTAATCAACATTAAACTGAAACATCCAATAGAAACATCTATATTAGAGCATATGTTATGTTATGTTATGTTTTGTAAATGTTTATGAACAATTTCATCAGTCACTTGACTCGACTTCGATGCCCACGTTGCTGTCAGTCACGAGATTTCTTTCTATGCTGACCCAATGCCCCCATCACGCGCCAACAGTTGCTTGAAATGTTTTTCTTCTATTCTCGAGTTTGAGTGCCCGTCGTGTGAGTGTGTAAGTATGCGTGTGTGTGTGTATGTGTGTGTGTGTGTGCCCAGCCGACATTTGTTTATTGAATGCAGCGCCACTTGCCGCTCGTCATTCAAGTGGGTTAAGTGACGCAGTGGGCGGACCAAGTCCAAGCACGATGCGAATGATTATCGTAATCGGGAATCGGGCATGTGAAATCATCGGGCAGAGGAATCTCAATTGAAATTGAAATTGGAATCGGAATCAAAATAAAAATCTTGGCGGCGGCGGCGGCGGCGGCGGTAGCGGCAATTTATGTGTGACGCTGGCCCATGCGGCGTATGAGTAATGTGCCCATGCCTTTCTCTCTCTCTCTCTCCCTCTCGCACACTCTCATTCGCTCATATCTGCTTAAGTGGAATGGAAGAAGCAGCAGCCGAGCGGGACACACAAGTGGGTTAGCTAAATTAAAAATTGCTCGAAATTATTATTAGAATTACGTGTGTGTGCGCTCATTTACGACTAACCTGCGAGAGATATTAAAAATAAACGTTAGTAGTTAAAATACAAATGTGCATATTTACATGCCGCCTGGCTGCCCCCTCTTACACTTGCTCTGTCTCTCTCTTTCCCCCTTATACTTATGTAATGAGCGTTCAAGCGAACAACAACAACAACAACAAAAACATCAACAAATGGAGATCGCCCGAAGGCAGCCAAATGGCAATTTGAGTTGAGAATTTATTAAGCATTAGCGTGGGTAAGTGCGCTAGAGCAAAAAAAAAAAAAAAAACAAAAAAAAAACACAAAAAAAGACAAAAGAGCGAGCTTGACAAATAAAGAGAGAGCGTGTGAGTGGGACAGGGAGAGGATGAAATTAATTTTGCGTGAGTTGTAGAATATGAAAATAAAACAGAGATAGACAATCAGGTGAAGGCATAATATGCGCGAATTGTGCTTCAAGATGATGATAATGAACATGATGATGATGATGATGTGTTTGTTATTGTTGTTGCCGTTATGTCAGGCAAGGACGCCTGCTTGCCTTGCCGGACATTGGATATGTCGACTATGTGGGCGTGTGTAGGTGTGTGTGTGTGTGTGTGATATGGTAATAATATAGGGAGAGTGTGTAATTTGTTATGGGGTATTCCCGAAGGATCTACACAGCTAGTTCGATGATAAATAGCTCCTTTTCTACAGATCTTCCTAAAAAATAAAAAATTAAATCAAATATAATAGAAGAATTTTAAATTTATAAAAAATACTTAGCTTGCCTATAAGATTATTTAATTAAATGAAGACTTTAAGATCTATGAAAACTTGGGATAAAATATGAGTATCTTTTTTTTAAATACGAAGAAAGATTCTTCTGTCTTGCATTCGATAAACAAATTTGTGTCAAGGCGACACCCTGTATATTTCAAGAATTGAGCAAATGTTGTACATGTTGTGTCGGTTCTGGTTCGCTCTTCTTCTCTGTTGCTGTTGTTGTTGCGGCTCATGATGAAAAGCAAGCAAAAATCGTACGCGCGCAAAAAGCAGAAGAAGACAAAAAAAAAGCACAGGCACAAATGATGAAAATGAAATGACACACAAAAATACACACGCTCGCACACATGCACAAATTACATTTTATTTATTTTTATACATATTTTTTTAAGTTGAATATAATTTGTTTCTTACGTTACGTTCAGCTCAGCTGATGGCTGCCGCCCGTTGCCAGCTGCTCCGCTGCCTCTGATTGCGCTGCGCTGTCTCTGTCTCTGTCTCTGTGGCCGCTGGCGTCGTCGTCGTCGTCGTCGCCGTCGCCGTCGCCGTCGCCGTCGCTGCTGTCGTTTTCTACTATAATTTTCTTAATTTTTTCATTCCTGAGCGCGCAAGTTGTGTTTTGAGTTTTGTATTTTTGCTGGCCACGCCGCGGGACGCGCTCATTCTCGGCCAGCGCGCACTCGTGGAAAATTCAAAAAGCATTTGCGTTGTCGTCGCGTTGTTGTCGTTGTCGTTGTCGTTGCCGTTGTCTATGCCATTGTTGTTGCCATCTGTAGTAATCCGCAAGATAATAGTTGCAGCAATCCGAGAAATCGCACTGAATTTAGAATTGAAATTGAAATTGTGATTGAAAATTGGCCAAACTGACGCCGGCTCTAATGATCGAGCCTTAAAGTTTATTTTTCAATTGTTTTGCTGTGTGTGTGTGTGTGTGCGTGTGTGCGTATGTGTGTGTGCAAGTGTCGCCATGTTGAACAAAAAGTCAGCATCGTCGCAGTCGCTGCCGCGTGTGCACAGCTTCTTCAATATGATACCCTCCATAATGCAGGACGATCTGGCCGTTACCATACTGGCCGATCGGGATAACATGTTCTCCATCAAATCGCAGCGCAGGTAAACCAGCCCCAGCCCCAGCCCCAGACCCAGCCCCAATCAGAATCAACTAACAAAAGCTCGCCTAGGGCTCGCCGCCCCTCCCCACCCCAGCCCAATAGATGCTGCCTTTGTATTTATATTTTCAGTTTTAATGATGCCACAAAAACAACACAGAAAATCTGTCTCGGCTGTCAGTTTGTTTAGTTACGCATCTCTGGCGTGCATACACATTTCTTAATTAATTATGAACACACACACACGCACACACACACACACAAATTAGACTCAAACTTTGCTAAAGATACAAATGAAGTATCTGATCAAACGATTTGTTTGTCTAACTTTCTTTATGGCACACTTATTTTAGTTTAATTAGTGTGTGCTACTAAAAGGCAACTCAGAGAGCATTTAATTTCATCGTGATTATATTTATCAACATTAATTGGCTAATTAAAATTGCTCTTCAAATCACTTTCGATACAAGTTCCCTTGTTTTGTGTGCGAAACAACTCATTTTATGCTCAATAACAATTAAATTAAATATATAAATGGCGTTTTCTTATATCGATTTTAAAATTCTCTTCACGTTGACAACATTAAATGAAATGACAAGCTATAAGATTATAACACTTGTGTCTAATTGTTATAACTATTAAGCTTGTTTGAATTCAAGAGAAAAAAGGCCATAAAATCTTTAATTGAGTCGCAGGATTGTCACAAGAGATCCAATATCTATTAGACTGATAACAGAAAAAGGAAATATCTTTTGAATTTCATTTGCTTTAAGATACATTGAATATTTGTTAAGCGAACAAGCAACATTTTACATTTTGTCTATGCTTATAGAGGGTATTATGATTTTGTCATGAAATGTGTAACGCATAGAAGTAGACATCTTCAATCCCAATTATTCTATATATTCTAAATCAGTATCAATTGTCGAGTTGATATAGCGTGTCTGGCCGTTCGTCTCTCTTCCCTTCTGTCTGTTTCTATGCGAACTAGTCGCTCAGTCTGAAAACTATCGTCTTGAATCTTAGCATAGGGCCATCTTTATTTTGGAGGCAGTACATGTGTTGGAACCGGCCGGATCGAGCCACTATATCATATAGTTGTCATAGCAACGATTGGTCGGAGAGTAGGTTCTAGTATAGAAAAACTTTTTGGTGTTTCAAAATATTTTGACCAAACTCGGCGTTTATAATTTTGACCATGCTTTCTACACATATGCAAAATCTTACCAATATTGGGCTACTATATTATAGGAACGATCCATCAATATATAGTTTCTTGTATGCCATATATTTTCCTCTTTTTTTTTTTTTTTTTTTTAAGTTTATTAAGTTTAGCTTTATTTTAATTTTTCTGTTATTATCTGGAACAACTTAAATTAAATTTGTATGAATATTTACAATCTACTTATTCTACTGGTAAGTCTTATATACAAATTTACAGTGTCAACTATATAAATCGATCTGGGAGATCTATTGGGTGAGACCTTCGTAGTCTCCTCCGCGTTCGGAGTCCTCCAATTCTGCGCCTATTCAGAAGACGCCTAGCCAGTCGATTAGGATGACTTCTCAGTCGCGCTATATAATTTGCGGCCTGTATATTTATTATGTCCCCGACTTTGGGCACTCCTAAGTCTTTTTCCAAGTCGGAGGTTCTCATATACCAGGGGGCACCAGACAGATATCGGAGCGTTTTTGCTTGGAGCACCCTGATTTTTGAAAGACTGGACTTTGCAGCAATGCTATATACCTGGATACCATAACGCCAGGCGGGAGCTATGCAGGATTTATAAATGGTGACATTATTTTTTAAAGATAGCGCATTTCTACTGTTCAGAAGCCATCTTAGTTTTCCTATTCTGTTCTTTAGGGTTACTGAAACACTTGTGATGTGCTTGTTAAAGTTCAAGCGTCTGTCTAGGTGCACACCTAAGTATTTGTGGCTGTTGAAGTGCGTCACCAATTGGCCGCGCAAGAAAACTCCCGGACACATGTCCCTCCGTAGCGCATAGGTCACATTGGCGCATTTATTTAAATTAATGCCAATATTCCAGCGCTTGGCCCACATTTCAAATTGGTGGAGATATTGCTGCAGGACGTCGGTAGCTTCGTAGACACATTCGTTTCTTGACAAGATGGCTGTGTCATCTGCAAAAGTGGCGATTGTAAGGTCGTGGGGGTCTGTGACTTCAATTGTAGAGCCAGTGGGCATATCGTAGGTAAAGAGGGTGTAGAGCGTGGGCCCTAGCACACTCCCTTGAGGAACGCCAGCCCCGATGGCCTTCATGTTTGACTCAACTCCATCGAGTACTACCGAAAATGACCGGTTTGTCAAATAATTCTGCACAATTAAATATAGTTGAGGTGGCAGTAAGGGCTTAATTTTGCAGAGTAGCCCATCATGCCAGACTCTGTCGAAGGCTTGTTTTATGTCTAAGTACGCTGCCACTACGTACTCTTTGGCTTCGAAACCCTCGAGGATAAAATTCACCACCCTATTTAGCTGTTCCGGTGTGCCATGAGATTTTCGGAACTCAAACTGAAAGGGGGGAATTTTTTCTTTAATTCTGTCCAAAGACAGCAGTCTCGTAAGCAGACAACGTTCGAATAGTTTTCCGATCGTGGGCAACAAACTAATAGGCCTGTATGAGTCTAGGGACGAGGGGCTCATTCCAGCCTTATAGATCATGCATATTCTCGCCTTTTTCCATTGGCTTGGAACATGCCCCAATCTCAATACCGCATTAAAGATTAACACTAAAAATAGGACTGCTCTGACCGGCAATGCTTTTAGTGTTATGTTGTCGATGCCATCATCGCCAGGAGCTTTTCTTGTCTTAAGTGCTGCTATGTGGTCTGATACTTCGTTGACAGTGATTGGAGCAACTGGGAGGCTTAGCTGGCCTGGGCTCTCCAGTGTGAGTTGAACCCTTCTGTTCATGCTTGCCGAACTTGTATTAAAAGGCTTGAAGCGATCCTCCAAGTCTTCGGCAAATGCATCAGCCCGTTCCTTTGGGGATCTGGCCCAAGATCCATCAGGCTTTCTGATCGGATATTTGGGGGACACTTGCTGTTTGTGCCTTCTCGTCAGTCTCCACAGGGAGTGACTTGAGGATTCATCTGGAGAAACATTTTCCAAAAAACGGTCGGTTTCCCTTTGTCTATTCAGCTGCAGCAGCTTTTTGACACGGTTCGACACTCTACGGTAGATCCTGTCCACAATTGGATCTCCGGTTCGACAGTACTGCCTTCTAATCCTTCTCTTAATCAGCAGTAGTGTATGGATTGCTGGCGGAAGTCTCACTTGTGGTCGTGAACTTTCTGATCGGCTTACTGGCGCAGAAATGAGGGCTGCCGAGTGAACCTTGTTCAGGAATAGCGCATATACATCTTCGATGTCTTCTGGTGCAAGTATTTCCAAGTTTAGGTCTAGAGTTTCCTCTAGATCTCGTCGAAAAGCAGCAATGTTGGCTCCAGGAGGCAGCAGACGACCTTTAATTGTTTTGCCCTTTGGAATACAGTCGTAACCAACTACTAGTGGGATATGATCAGAGGATAGCTGAAACTCAGGCCTTATACTTAAGCCATCTGGGTGAAGTCCGTTATAATTAAAGAAGTCAATGGCACTCGGCGTGTAACTTTGGGCAAACGGGAAATGAGTGGCTTGCCCAGTCGCTAGTATTTCAGATGATGAGTTTTGCACCGCGTCCAGTAAGCAGGTGCCTCTTGCGTTAGCTCTAAAGCAACCCCAGCATCTGTTTTTGGCGTTAAAATCGCCTCCTATAAGGAACATTCTTCCTAGTCCGCTAAGAAGTTGCTGGAATTCCATTGCTGACCACGACAGTTGCGGCGGGAGATATGCCGAAGCGATGGTTAATTGACCCCTGCTAGTTGCAATCTGGATGCTGGCCATTTGCAATTTCTCCATCCTTACCGGTTCATTTCGGAAATATTCGATCTCCTGCTTAATAAGCACCGCCGCTCCTCCTCTTGCTCTATCGCTAGGATGATCCGCTTTGTGAATTTTGTAGCCTGGAATAAAGATGGATACACCGGTCTGAAGCCAGGTCTCTGTAATTAGCATCACGTCAATATTATGTTCAGTTAGGAAGTGCTTAAGCTCCTCCACATGCCCAGATATACCACGGGCATTCCACAATCCGAGGCTTAGTGAATTGTGCATCATTTTTTGGCGTTCAATAGACTCAGACACATTTGTTTTAGGAACTGATTCGTCTCCTGAAGTTCCTTAAACATAGCTTGTAGAGTGTCGACTTTCACAGTGAGTGCTTCTATTGCAGCCTCCAGCCTTGAACTATTGTGGGGTGGGGTATCTTGGTGCTTGGGGGTAGGGTTCCTAATTGACGTCTCTTTATTGAACTTTTCCAGCCCAGTACGCAGAGTATCGGCGTACGAAATATTTCCACGCACTAAGGTTGCTGGAATGTGTTGCTGACGGTCTTTTTTGCCACTGACATTACTTTTAAAGCCTAGACTTACTTTTGGTCTTCTTTCTTGCGTTCTAGCTTTGAACACATTGCACCCCTTATG
Source organism: Drosophila novamexicana (assembly GCF_003285875.2). NCBI lineage: Eukaryota > Metazoa > Arthropoda > Insecta > Diptera > Drosophilidae > Drosophila > Drosophila novamexicana. The sequence goes on along the minus strand of NW_020824868.1, from coordinate 287,083 downwards.
CCAAGCCTCATGGTTTCCACCGCAGTTGATACAGCAAAGATTCTCAACCAAGGTTTCTTTGCATTGAGCTGTTGGATGATTTTGAGCACACTTTCCACAGGTATAAGTTTTTTGTATGTCCAAATCCTTGGCATCTGTGGCACAGGATGGCATTCAAATTTTTCTTTGGTATTTCAACCAAGACTCTTTGTCGCCCTATTTGCTTGATTTTCAGCGCATCCTTATTATTAGGCTCGCGAGCCAAATCAATGAAAAAGAAATTATTTTGTATTAGTTCCTCAATGGCTTCACCGTTTTCCTGTTGTTGGGCCTTACGAGGACGAGGATTGTGGATACGAAGGACACTGTGTCCATATCGCATAAACTCCTCTTTAATGCTATCTTCAGGCGTGGTGCTAGCCAAATTGCGGACGATAATCCTGAAGGCCGTGTCTTCCTTCAGTTGGTATGTAAAGTGATGTGCATTATTTTCTTTGAGAAACTGCACTAGGCTTCGATATGAATTCGAGTTTTCAACGTGAACTCTTACTTTTCCTTGTGTTCCAACGTGGAGGGTATAACTATCTGACCCAATGACTGTATCAAGCTCTGCCTCCATCTGGGTCACATTGTTTACATTTTCAATGAAGATGGGGGGTGGCTTCCTGGATCTGGGTACTCTGGCTTCTTTTTCCGCATTCAGCTCTACTTCCATCTCTTCTGCCAGTGCCTCGGCATGGGCTATTTCCTCCTCTGTAGGATCATCGTTTTCTTCATTATCCAGTATTGCAAATTGGTTTTTTGAGTTTATTGGGATCTCCTTTAGACGTCTGTCCATCGATATCTGAGATGCAATTAACCTCCCTTTTTTACCATTTTCTTTTGGAAAGCTTGAAGGCAGCTTACGTTTTATTTTGGTCGTCATCCAGCTGAGTGATTTCACTGATGACTTTCCTAGTTCATTGATATTATTTTCTGATGCGCCTGCAACTACACTTTTGTAGTTAATATTTGGGATGGTGCACACTCCTCCACTTGAAGTTGTGACAGTGTAGGTAGACGCGTAGATGGAGTTTGTCGACGTCAATGTGCATGTCGTTGCTGCAAAATTGCTGCTACTGCACTTACTTGCAGTATTTGAAGCACTTACAGTATTTAGGGATATCATTTCACGAATTTCCGCAGGTGTAGCGCCAGCAATTCTCATCATTTTAGCGAATTCTGGTCGCAGCTCTCTCGGTTGAGAGGGCGTGGATGCACTAACATCCATGCCCAATGTTGTTTGGCTCAATGTTGTTTTTTTCTTATTAATTTTTCACGAAAATTATAAATTTAATGGTACACAATTTTTTTTTTTTTTTTGATGAAAAAAGAATATTTTCCTCAAACTCAGCATTTGAGAGCTTCATTATTCTGACATATCTGCAAAAGGCAAATACCTACAAGGATATTAAATCCGCGGCGTATTTTCTCCTCTTTTTAAATTATATATTTTTGTTTATGAAGATGTATTATAATTTTAATATACTTAGCATATACATTTTTTTTTCAAATTATGTGTCTTTGAAAGACACTTTTATTTAAGGAAAAAAAATTGTTTTATTTTTTTTTTTTTTAAATAATAATTGAAGTTATATTTTTTTTTTACTATTCATAACGTTGCGACTAAGTTAGGCTTAAATTAACTTAAAAGCAACGTCTCCGAAGTCTTTCGATAGATTGTCTTTTTGCAAGCAAGTAGTTAATGCCCTATAAAAGGTAATAAAAAACTAAAAGCCCAGGCAGATTTTTAATTATTCTATTAATATTTGCCCGTCGAACTAGCCATGCCCCCAAAATAGGCGGCTAGGCTTAAGTTCTCATAGGAAACCCTTTTACAATTTGGGAATTTGGTTTTATACTATCCTACATTTTGCATACATTGCTTCTGTTATGACACTTTCTTGTAATATAGCTGCAAATAATTCTGAATGCATTTGAAACATCAGATTTGATGAGCCTTTATTCAGAACTAGGCTGAATCCAGCGCAAAAACCGAATACGAAACGCGATGTGTGAGTCATGAACATGTTTTTGAATCTGTCGGCGAAATGCGTCGCAGTATTCATAATCGAATAACGAACTAGAAACGCTCTAATAAACGGCAGAGAACAGAGATTACGAGGAAATGCGAAAATGGGAAAATGAGAAATTGAGAATACGAGCTGAGTAGAGACATGATTTAAAATGACAAATCGCTAACGAAAACATTTCGTCTGTCTGCAAAGTGGCAAAGTCTGGCGACACGTTGGGGCCAAAAGGGAAGAGCTCAAACTGAAGGTGGAGGTGCCACTGAAAAATGTGCACAAAGGTGGAGACTGGGATTGAAATTTGAGGTTGGGACTGGGACTGGGACTGCGAGTGGTTCAAGGTCTCGTATTGGAGGTGAATGTTGTTGCATTTGGCCTGCGTTTACCGCTTGTTGTTATTTATGGTTGCCACTTTGGATGGACAAATGGATGGATTGTATTTGTACAATTGTTGCGACACACACACACACATGCAGGAGAGCGACGTGCCAAAAAATCAGGCAGACATACCACAGGGCTCAGCGATTGGAAGCGTTGCGGGTGGAGGGGCTGGCAACCTGGCTGTAAATGAGTTGGCATCATTAATCGTATATCGTTGTCACTTTTCCCATCTCTCCCTCTCTCTTTCTCTCTCTCTCTCTCTCTCTCTCTCTCTCTCTCTCTCTCTCTCTCTCTCTCCCTCTCTCACTCTCTCCATTTATACACATATATGTATATGCATCTGTCCGTCTCTTTTAAAAGACGTCGCTTCGCGGAATTTTCATTGAACATTTTTAAACAGTCGCCAAATCTCATATGAAAATTTCAGTTTACCAACCATTTTCATTGCCAGCCAATTGGCTTTAAGGCTGAACGGCCCAGAAATGTGCGTACGTGTGCACGCGTACGTATACTACAAATTTAACAATAGTGCTCTAGCCGGTGGCGTGCCCAACTAGGGAATACCCTGCTTCGCGCAATAAGCTACCTCTACATAATTTCTTGAAAAGGCGTGAATAGCATCGGCGTTTACAGTCCGATCTTTTAGAAATTTTCGCGGCATATAAAACGTGCTTAAATACCATAGCACAAAGCTGAGATTTTAAATAATGAGAGTCTTCAGCTCTGAAGGAAATTTGACCTACCACATACCACATTTGACGCATAGGAGAATATATATTTCAATTTGCAAGTCTGTAGCTCTTGTTGTTGCCAAGATGGCTTAGTCGACTCGGCTGTTGTTGCAGCTCAAGAAATGATATGCCAGGCAGTTGACCTTTTTTTAACCATTTTCAATGAGTGCTGGACATAGAAATAGCAAAGCTCTAGTCGAAATTGCAAGACGTTGTAGCCCCTGTTGACACGTACACAAAGACAGAGAAAATCACAATAAACAACTTATTGTCAACTTCAGATAGATTTATCGAATTTATAAACTGTCACCAATTGGTATTTTCATAGCCTAATATCTATCTAATATATGCACGTACTCTCTAGTCTAGAGCAGTTAATGGAAGATAAGGTAAACCTGCTAGATACAGAGTTGGGTGCTTGCAACAGTTGAACAACTTGTGAACACCCCGTTTTAAGAAAATTATGCGAATATAGGGTATGAATAAAATATAAAAATTAAAAAAAAAATTAATAAATAAAAGTGAATTTTAATTTTAGCGCCGCCAACGTCGTCGCCTCGTGACGTCACAGATGGGTCGAAAACTTTATTTTTGTTTGTTGTTTTCTTTGCCTCTTTTTCTTTAATTTTATTTTATTAATATTAATTTATGCCATTTTTTGTTTGTCAACGACAAAGTGCACGTCTCCTGGCTGTATATATATATATATATATATATATGTATAAATGTCTGTGTGTGTGTGTTTTTTTTTTAATTTATTCCTTTTTTTTTACCCATTTTATATTTATTTTCGGCACAAATATTTTGAGCCAAGTGGCTCGTGTGCGGCGAGAAACGTTTTCACAAATTGTGCGCGCCGCTTTTTGTTCCGCATATATGTGTGGAAATTTCGAGCCAACCTGCATCCAGTTGGCCGGTGCAAAAAACTTAAACGTCCTTTATTCCATAATTCACCGCTTTCCTTTGCCTTCCTTTGTGTTTTCCTTTCATTTTTTTTTTTGTTGTGTTTTTTTTTTGAGGGGGGCATATCTATTCGTGGCAATGCCGCTGACCTTTTGCGGCTGGCCAACAACTGGCCGCCACCTGGTAAGGCCCCCGCATCGGGGACAGGTTGTCATATCATATAAGGCTTTGGGCATTGAGGCTTCTGGGAGTATTCCAGTTGATTTGCCAGCCAATTGGTTTAGGCACACAGGCATTTCAATTTAAATCAGCTTGAAAATTTGAATGTAAAAATATAATAAAAATTGGGTGTGGATATGGAAACAAAAACTGTATAGTCTAATTGAAGCCGTGCTAAATTCTGTGTTGCATTTCATGGATTCAATTCGGTGGAAAGGGTCACTCAATGCTAGCTCTTATGAATCTATGTCCAATATATATACACTCTCATGTCGAAAATTGCACTAGATGGTAATCATTCGATGGTTTTTGCCGGCAGCTTTTAGGATTGAAGCCAACCAATTCGAGTGCAAACCGCAAAAGAGTCAGGCAGAAGCGAAATCAAAACGAGATGCAATGGTTAAACGTTTTGCGTTCTCTTATTAATTAATTCGCTACTCTTCTGTCAGTTAGTACTATTGGTACTCTCTACTGCTGCGACTCGCTATTTTAGCTATTCTCTATTTTTGTTTCTCGCTTCCTCTGTTACTCGCTACATCTATTACTGTGACTCGCTTCTTCTGTTTCTCGCTACTTCTGTTGGTCGCTCCATCTATTAATCGCAACATGTGTTACTCGCTACATATATTACGCGCTGTATATTTTACTCGTTACTTCGGTTACTCGCTACATCTGTTACTTTCTGCTTATACGTTTCATCTGTTTTTCTTTACTTCTGCTACTCGCTACGTTAGCTAATCGATCCTCGAAGTACTCGCTACTTCTACCTTTACTATTTCAGGGAGTCACTGTTCGCGTTACTCGCTACTTTGTGGTTGCGCCATTGGGAGTGTGATATCTGGACACTCTCATCGGCTCCACAGCCCCAATAATCGCTTACTCTACGCGCTCATTTCTTGTTTTGCATGTCTGTGTGTCAAAGTGTTCTATGTGCTTGTGTGTATTGTAAACTACTCTCTCTAATCAATTTTTCTCTCTTCTTTCTCTTTTTACAGCCATGGCGAGGATCTCATTGTAACGCCGTTTGCCCAAATTTTAGCCAGCTTACGTTCAGTGCGCAACAATTTATTAAGTCTGACAAATGTACCAGCATCAAACAAGTAAGTCGATTGTGACCTTGACACGCCCATTATGCCGTTCAATCATCAAAGCCCTGTCACCAAATTGACCACATCATGACCACCGCGATCCTTGACAAGCCAGCTAAGATGAGTGTACATGATCCACCTCCCCCACAACCCAGCCCACTTCAGCAACGAGTCCTTCTTTCCATTCTTTAACCTTACCGTTCCCTGAATCTCTTGCTCTTATATAGCTGTCTCCCTGGCCCTGTCTGACCCTCCCTGTCTTGCTGCCTGTCGATGTCCCTCCCGCTCGCTCTCTGTGTGTGCTCTCTCTCTCTCTCTCTATCTCTCTCTATCTCGCTCAATATCTTGTTGTCATCTCACACTTTAATTAATCAAGTGGCAACTACAAATAACAATAACAAGAACCCGAACAACAACAAAAGCATAAGGCATTCATATATTCTTCCGACTAACAATAGTTTTTGTCTACACATGTATGCCTATGCATGCTAGTGTGTGCGTGTGTGTATTTGTAATTCCCACCAACCCCCAGCCGCACCACACTTACACACACACACACACAGAGCCACGGACAAACACAGATGAATAAAGACCCACTTAAAGAGAAATGACGACAATGATGCGAAGAAACCAGCCTACAGTATTCAAAGGGCGGGCGTGGCAAGACGGGGGCGCATGGTGAAGGGATGGGGGGGGTCGAAGAGGTAGAATGAATGAGGTGTCGGGACAACGGTTTGTGTGGCACCGTGTTGACGTGCCAAAAATACCGCAAATAAAAACCGTAGCGTACAATTTATTTATAATTTTTCCATCGAATATGACGGAACTCAAATTTAGAACATTTTCAGTTCTGTTGAACTGGGCAGGCAACGGACCAAAAGGGGGCGTGGCGAGGGTGAGGCCGGGGTAAGGCCGAGTGAAGCGTTCAATATTGTTGCTTGGAAGAATGTCTCTCTTTACTTTGATGCTCCTATTGTTGTTGTTATTGGCACCAATATCTAACCATCTAGATGTGTTTGAACGAAAAAAAGAAATACCAATTAAATCCCAAAAATGGTAAACCCCTCGTTAATCCCCACCCCCTTTAAGCTACATAAGTCCATGAGTATGCAAATTAAATATAAGCTAATCAATAATTTTTTTCAATGTTGTACAGAAAACCACAGATTCTTCAATTAAATTTTGTTCATATTTTTTTCCTCTCTCTCTCTCTCTCTCTCTCTCTCTCTCTCTCTCTCTCTCTCTCTCTCTCTCTCTGTTTCTTTGTCTATTGCTACATATATATGTGTGCATATATACATATATATACTTATAATAACATACTTATTTGTGTCTCGCTCGCTCGCTCGCCAAATACAACATTTACTCGTTGTTGTTGTTGTTTTAATGCAAAAATTTCTAATTCTCAATGTTGTAAACACGTGTATTTCTTGCTGTGTGTGGTTGTTTACAAAAAACGAAACAAAACAAAAAACTATTAAAACTCTGTGCTACTCCCCTCGCCCCCTTTAACCCCACATTCCGTGACCTTTTGCATATTCCAACATATTTTGTCAATGTTCTCTGTTTTTTTTCTCCTCCTTTTTTTTTGAACGTTTATCATTTCTAATTTCTTGTTTATTTTTTTCGAATTTTGTTTGTTCTCTTGTTTGTTGTTGTTATTGTACATGTACCCGCACCCGTACCCGTTCTTGTTTCTCCCAAATTCACAATAATTCCCACGCTATTCTCCTACTCCACTTCTCTCTATTTCTCTCACACAATCTCATCTCCTCCCTTCTATCCCTTCTATCTGTTACTCCCACTCCGTCTCACTATTTCTGTGCGCGTGTGTGTGTGTGTGTGTGTGTGTGTCTGTGCGCGTGAAAATCATGTATTAATCAAACAAGATCCAGGCGGCCAGCTCAATCATCATCCGGACGGGCCGGAAATGCTGGCGGTGTCCAACTAGCACAGGGCGATGAGGCCTACACACGCCTAGCCACCGATACCATTGAGGAGTTGGATTGGTGTTTAGATCAACTGGATACCATACAAACGCACCGCAGTGTCTCCGACATGGCATCGCTTAAGGTGCGTTAAATCGATAAATACTTATCGACATCGTTACTAATTCTAGTTTCCACTATCCTTTTCCATTTTGCAGTTTAAACGCATGCTCAACAAGGAGCTCTCACACTTCAGCGAGTCCAGCAGATCGGGAAATCAAATTTCCGAATATATATGTTCAACATTTTTGGGTAAGTCCCGCTAAAACGTAATCGTTATCAGGAAGCAAAATTCGATTCGAAACTATCGATTGACATTTATGATATCGGTTTCGATAACTTTAGTGCTTCAATATTGAAATTAACAATAGCTAAAAAAAACAATTGATGGTAGATAACAGTGAGCGGCATGTTATCGATAGTTTAACTGCGCACTTAGTGTTTGGTGAAGTCGATGGTATCAAAGGGGCAGAAACGCAAGCAACTTAGCGATAGGTGCCTTCGATAGTTTTATCGATCTTATCAATTGTATCTATCGATAGTTGCTAAGAAGTTCATAAGTTCAGAAGTCTTTAAATGCTATCGATAAAATGTCTTTCATATTAATCGCTTTTCAATTTGAATCAGCGTTTAATGGTTCAAGCACTTTTTAATGGGAAAAGTTACTTTTCCGTACCAACTCAGTTGGTTGGGAAATCTTTTTGAGTCCATATCAATGGCAACAACAAATTGTGAGTCCAATGCAAATGTACTGAAGGATATTCAAGAGCTTTCACGGGTTCAACTCCCTTTTGTCTGCAGTTGATGACATTTCAATTGTTGTTGTTCTTGTTGTTATTGTTGTTGGCGACACACAAAAGCATGCAATAAATTCGCATTAACCACAGGAAAGTTCAAGTAGCGTCAACCCTGCCCCACCCCCCTTCCACCAATTAGAGCTAGGTAAAAAGCAAAAACAAAAAAAAACACGCGAATTCGAAAAGTTTTGTGACATGCTAGAGAAAAGAGCACAGTTATGCACAGCGAATAAATTGAAAAGCAGCGAGTAAAATCAAACAAAAAAAAAAAGAAAAACAAAAAAAAAACAAATAAACATACAAAAATGCGTGCCAAAACTGAAATAATAAAACTTAAGCCAAATCCAACGAATTGAAAGTGCAAAATTAAATTATGCAGAGCAGCATAAAAACAGATGAAGTGGAAATTTCATTGTTTAACCTAAGAACCCAACAGCCACGCCCGCCAACGCAGCATACTCCCTATTGGAAGAAGAAGAAGAACTTAAACTACGAACACGTTTGACGCTGCCGTTGCCGCAGGACGTGCACAAACAAAGGTGCAAAGCGCAAGAGCAACACACGGTCAAAGCAAGGCAAAACAAAAAAAAAGAACCAAAAATAAAAAGAGTTAAGAGAATGTAAAAGGCTTTGGGGGCGGCCGTTGCCTAAATGTGTGGGTGTTGCCAAGCATAAGGTGGGCAACATATTTGCACATTTGTCCATATTTCTGCTTCGCTGAGCTAAGCCAAAGCCGAACTGAACGCAACTCAACTCAACTCAACTCGGCTCGAACTTAACTTAAATGGCCAAGTTGCCAACTGCCCAAAAATGTTGCCAACTGGCTCCGCTCGCCGCACCGGGCCAGGCCTAAACTGGCCTTTTCTGCCCACCTTTGCGGCCACTAGCGTGTTTTTGTTTTTGTTTCTTTTTCGGCCCTTTGCCTTTGGTAGTTGCTTTTGTTGTTATTGTAGTTTATCAAGCATAAAATCGCATTTCACCCAAACCCATCTAGCACCTATGTATATGTGCACGCACACACACGCAGGCGGCCCTAATGTCCATTTGTAACACTTCATTTGAAACAGAAGCAGCTGCCGCTCGCTCGACCTAAAAGTCGCACAGGACCAGGACAACATAAATGTGTCGCCCAGTCGATAAGTCGACTAACCAAACCGAGCTCACAAAAAAAAACCAACAAAAATAAAAGAACGGCACACCGAATACTCAATGCACTCGTCGAACTGCTTTTTGGAATAAGACTTTCAAGAAGAAGCTTAAAGCTTGCAATCAAGTTTTCCATCCAAAAACTCATTATTCAACGCATTGCTTCCATAGCTTTTAGGATATATTATATATATATATAGATATGATATATTTGATATAGCTAATGTTAATTAGATTTTGCTAATGCCAAAGAATTAGGGCACAGCTGGAAAATGCCCCGAATTTCAATAAAAAACAATCAACTTTCACTTACTAATTTTTACCCGATTCATCCTGTATCAGCTACATTATATAATAATTCGATCCGTCCAATTCTGGCATGTGTTCTGCCTACACCAAAATGTCGGATCTAGGCAAAGTTTCATTACAAGACTCTGCAGAGGGACATGGCTATATCGACTCGACTGTTGATACTGATCTGGAATATATATATACGTCAAAGGCTCAATGATGTCTCCTACTATTCCTTACACATTGTATGACACGACTGTAATACCCTCTATAATGGCATACAATAAAAACAAAAACAAAAAGAAAGCCGTGCGGCCACCGTGCGTATACGTGATGTCCACGAAGTTAACTGCGATTGCGAATGCGGCGGGAGCTTAATTGAAACAGCTTTGCAATACGAACACACACACATGCGTTTTAGAGAGAGAGAGAGAGAGAGAGAGAGAGAGAGAGAAATGTCCCGCGGCTTTCGCATATGTTAATCAGCCAAATCGTTGAGCTTCATGCGAGCAAAAATAAAAGCTTCGACACGGATTTCAGATTTAAAACTCAAAACCAAATCGTAATCGTATGCAAAATATGTACATATGTCTGCATATACTCGCATCAGTGTGTCCTTGCGTGTGTGTGTGTGTGTGTGTGTGTGTGTGTGTGTGTGTTTGAATGTGGCATTAAAAAATACAGCAGCAGCCAGCTGAGACAGCTTTACGTCGAGTTAGCGCCGTGGGGCAGGCAAGCGATGTGTCATGGATAGGATACGTACAGGTCTCTCTATATGGATGTGTGGGCGTGTCATGCTGTGTGCATTTAAAAGACCACCACTAAAAGCCATGCACAACAACGACAGCCAGATGCCCTATGTGCCACTTTGAGTGCTCACTTTGAGTGCGACTTTTCATCTGGGCTAAAGAAAGCATTAACAAAGAAAGCTCGTGTTTATTTTGATCGTGAAGTGCGTATTCGTTTACCAATCTATCTCAAATAAATATATCTCAAGTTTTATCAAAAAATGTGACAATCAAAAATAGATTAGTTAAAAATTGTATTTTACACAGACAGAGATACAGTCTCGAAGTATAAATATGCCAATTGTTGCGCTCATCTAAAAACTTTCGAGTAGAGCTCAATTTTTAAATATATTGTTTCATTTTAATTTTGACAAGAAATCAAAAACCATGTTCACGAAACGAACCAGTTGGCAAGTATTTCGTGTGAAACGTATTTGTAGCCCTGGTTGTAATATATTTGCAAGCCCTTGGGAGCAGTACGAAGCTATAACCAATTGAGAATTATAAGCAAAGACAATATATATTTATATTCGATCAATTCATTGAATATTTAAATCATTTAACGGGCGACTTTCTGATTTTTTTTTTTTTTCTTGATTATTAAGTTTAGCTTTATTTTAATTTTTCTGTTATTATCTGGAACAACTTAAATTAAATTTGTATGAATATTTACAATCTACTTATTCTACTGGTAAGTCTTATATACAAATTTACAGTGTCAACTATATAAATCGATCTGGGAGATCTATTGGGTGAGACCTTCGTAGTCTCCTCCGCGTTCGGAGTCCTCCAATTCTGCGCCTATTCAGAAGACGCCTAGCCAGTCGATTAGGATGACTTCTCAGTCGCGCTATATAATTTGCGGCCTGTATATTTATTATGTCCCCGACTTTGGGCACTCCTAAGTCTTTTTCCAAGTCGGAGGTTCTCATATACCAGGGGGCACCAGACAGATATCGGAGCGTTTTTGCTTGGAGCACCCTGATTTTTGAAAGACTGGACTTTGCAGCAATGCTATATACCTGGATACCATAACGCCAGGCGGGAGCTATGCAGGATTTATAAATGGTGACTTTATTTTTCAATGACAACGCATTTCTACTCCTCAGAAGCCATCTTAGTTTTCTTATTCTGTTCTTTAGGGTTACAGAGACACTTGTGATGTGCTTGTTAAAGTTCAAGCGTCTGTCTAGGTGCACACCTAAGTATTTGTGGCTGTTGAAGTGCGTCACCAATTGGCCGCGCAAGAAAACTCCCGGACACATGTCCCTCCGTAGCGCATAGGTCACATTGGCGCATTTATTTAAATTAATGCCAATATTCCAGCGCTTGGCCCACATTTCAAATTGGTGGAGATATTGCTGCAGGACGTCGGTAGCTTCGTAGACACAATCGTTTCTTGACAAGATGGCTGTGTCATCTGCAAAAGTGGCGATTGTAAGGTCGTGGGGGTCCGCGACTTCAATTGTAGAGCCAGTGGGCATATCGTAGGTAAAGAGGGTGTAGAGCGTGGGCCCTAGCACACTCCCTTGAGAGTTTGTTTTTCATTTAATTTAGCATCAACGACTACCCAAAACTAAACTTATAGATAGAGCTCCAGATACAGCTAAAAGCACAGCAGCAGATTCCGGCCACAACAACATTTGACATTATACAGAGTATATGTATATGCAGAGAAATGTAATAATGCGAGCATTTCGTATTCTCTCCTTACCCTATAGTCAGTAGTCATTCGTAATCGGGTATATTGGCACTCCTCATTTGTTAAGGTCTATATATATATATATGTATTATTAACAACAGTCAAGCAGATCCTTTACTATTGAGACTAATGACCACAAATGTGCTATGTATCTGTCACATTTTGTGGTTACAAAACTTTGAATCACTCTACTAAGGCCTATCTTTTTGAGTATCAAATGTTTGCTTGCATATTCATATAGATGTGCATTTCCTTGACAGGGTGTCGCTTTAGTCATCCGTAGCCTGCATACATGTTGCTGTTAACCATTCGAAATACGCAATTTGAATAAATCTTAATCTCTGCACAGGCAATTTGCGTTATTGTTGCACTGGGGAAAAAAGCAATCCACGTTACGCCCAAATGTAGGCAATGCCATTCGGATTCTGGAGTTCGTGTGCTGACAAATTTTGCAAAAATAAACTGATTCAACTAGAACGTTGTCATATATATGCTCTAACAAGCGCTTGAAATGCGCCAAAAATTTAATTAGCTTAATATGCACATTTTTTTTATTAATTTCGTGTTTTTTTCATAATCGAACTAAATACACCCGCAATATGCCAGTGTAACATGTCTTAAAATTTGGTTAATTCAGTTTTTTGCTTAACTGTTACAACAACTTAAATTAAATGTATATGCAAATTTACTTATCAGTCTATTATTAAGTCTAATATTAAATTAACAAAGGTAGGGTGACTATATAAAACGATCTGCGAGATCGATTGAATGAATTAAATCAGTAAAGTGAATTACTTGCAATTGCTGCCCCTGAAAGTATGCAACAGTTCAGCCTTAAGCTCTTAAAATTTCAAACACGGGCTGAGTGGCAATTTTTGTTTTAGGCAAAACGGGGTAGTTAGTGCGAAAGTGAATATGATGGAAAAAACTTGTACAGTGCAAAGCCAGGTAGTGCTGGCTAGCACCAAATATAACTTTATAGTACTTTCAACTAACCTCCGTGCTTTTCTATACCATTGCAGACAAGCAACAAGAGTTCGATTTACCCTCGCTGCGCGTCGAAGAAAACACAGAACACGTGACCGCGCCGATAAGCCAGCCATATCGCAGTCGATCGCCGCGCGGTCCGCCCATGTCACAGATCAGCGGTGTGAAACGGCCATTGTCGCACACCAACAGCTTCACCGGGGAGCGTCTGCCCACGTTTGGTGTGGAGACGCCCAACGAGAACGAGCTGGGCACCCTGCTCGGCGAGCTAGATATGTGGGGCATTGAGATATTCAAAATTGGTGAGCTGAGCCTCAATCGTCCGCTCACCTGTGTGGCATACACCATATTTCAGGTAAGACAGCCAATTAAATATCCAAGTAATGATATATACAACCTTTAAGCATCGATATTTCACATAACGCGCATTTGCAGCGGCTAGGCTTTTGCTGGTAGTTGAGATTTACAAAGCTCTCTCTTTATGCCCTGTTCCCATTTAAAATGGGTTATATTGGTTTTGTGCAAATGTGCGGTACAGGCAGAGACAGCCATGTACAAACCCGTAAACGAATATATTCTTCATCATGAGCTGCGTCCATTTAGCCAGGTCCGTCTGTGTCTTTCTTCATCCCTCTGTGTTACTCCTGTAGACTGATATGTCTTGGGAAAAAAGAGGTTATTGCTTATTGTCGATATCTCCTTTTATTGCCGAAAAATCGATTAATATCGATTTTAAGACGTGGTTTTTAGAAATAACTGACAAACTATAAGAGGTAGATACATCAAATTTTGTATGTGGACTCTTGTATAGTATACACAAATTGGAAATATTTTACTTTTTGAAGAGAACTAGAGCTAGAGCCTTGAGCTTTGGTATAGACGCATATTTGACTATCATATTTATGTCCTACCGTGGGGATCCTTCCATGAAGATCAAACAAGAAACAAATAAGCTAATCAACATTTAATTTCCCATAGAGAATGCAGCTCTTAGCACCAGGATAAACAGGCTGTAGTATGAATTGCGCTATATTATATGATTAACTGAGAGCTGCAGGGCACACTCGACACGAGCGTTTGTACTTGTTTTGTTTATCAAAAGCTAATGCAGTGATTTCTTTTATTATCTTCACATGCTTACAGAGTAGAGAATTACTGACCAGTCTTATGATACCACCGAAAACTTTTCTTAACTTTATGACTACTCTGGAGGACCACTATGTCAAAGACAATCCGTTTCACAATTCGCTGCATGCCGCTGACGTGACACAGAGCACAAATGTGCTATTGAATACACCCGCATTGGAAGGTGTATTTACGCCCCTCGAGGTGGGCGGGGCGCTGTTCGCTGCTTGTATACACGATGTTGATCATCCTGGTTTAACCAATCAATTCTTGGTTAATTCAAGTAAGTACATATATATTATATATTTGATATATCTAAAATACGTACCATTTCTACAGGTTCCGAACTAGCGTTAATGTACAATGACGAATCTGTTTTGGAAAATCATCATTTAGCTGTTGCCTTCAAGTTATTGCAAAATCAAGGATGTGATATATTCTGTAATATGCAAAAGTATGTACTGCATATGGCGAACGGGAAGTGTGTCATATTAATTCGGTGACTTTGTGTATTGATTAGGAAACAACGCCAAACATTGAGGAAAATGGTTATTGATATTGTGCTCTCCACGGACATGTCCAAGCACATGAGCCTGCTGGCCGATCTGAAGACTATGGTGGAGACCAAGAAAGTTGCGGGCTCTGGGGTGCTGCTGCTGGACAACTACACAGATCGCATACAGGCAAGACAGCCCCTCTCTCTCTCTCTCTCTCTCGCTATCTCTCTCTCTCTCTCTATCTCACACTCACACTATGCTTGTTTTGTGCACAGGTGCTTGAGAATCTGGTGCACTGCGCTGATCTGAGCAATCCCACCAAGCCATTGTCGCTATATAAGCGTTGGGTGGCACTGCTTATGGAGGAGTTCTTTCTACAGGGCGACAAGGAGCGCGAATCGGGCATGGACATCAGTCCGATGTGCGATCGCCACAATGCGACCATCGAGAAGTCCCAGGTGGGCTTCATCGATTACATTGTGCATCCGCTGTGGGAGACCTGGGCCGATCTGGTCCATCCAGATGCACAGGATATACTTGATACGCTTGAAGAGAACAGAGACTACTATCAGAGCATGATACCGCCATCGCCGCCACCATCGGCGGCCGATGATATGCCCCAGGATGAGAAGATACGCTTTCAGGTATTTTATCAAATCATTTATTGTCCTCTTCTTCTTCTCTCCATGCTCAACCCATTCTGGCCAACTTGCAGGTAACGCTGGAAGAGTCCGATCAAGAGAATTTAGCCGAGCTAGAGGAGTGCGACGAGAGCGAGAGCCGTGCAGACGCCGGCTCCACAACCACAACTGGTACAACGGCCACCAGCGCGGCGGGCAGCGGCTCAGCTGGCGGTGGCAAGCCGTCAGGGAGTCAAAATCAAGCGCAACACGGTGGAATGTGACGGAGAGTCGTGGGAATTTACCGCAAATTTACGGAAAAGGCGCATAGCTTCTTCCTAATACGTTAGTGACTATAATTAAAAGCAAAAACAAGAAAAACCAATCAACCAAAAACTTCAGAAAAACTGAAATCTACAAAAAAAAAAAAAAAAAAAAAAAAAATCAAAGTTATACAACAAATGTTTAAAGCATTAAACCAAACAGCAATAGCAAAAATACCGTTTAACTTATAGTGAAGAAAAACGAAAAGGAAAACTAAAAAATATAAAACAAAAAACAAGAAGCATAACAAATTATAAATTTACTTAATGAAAAAATGAGATTGATGTGGAATACACTGAAAACAAACAACAAAAAAAAAAAAAAGAAAGCAGCATTAGCATAACATTAAACATTAAACTTATCTTAAAACCTTCCCAGAAAACCTCCCCAAAATTAAAGACAAGGCAAAAGCGCACTGAAAGAAACAAGAAAGAGAAACGCAAACAAAAGCAAAGCATAAAAGAAAGCTAGAAACAAAATAACCCAGAATGCCCAAAAGCACAACCATAGACGTTTTTTGTTGCAATATTTTATTTGATTTCAACTTTTATTTAAATGTTGTTTTTTTTTTTTATTTTAAATAATTATTAGGCAAGCGAACTTTAGTTTTTAATATGCAACAAAAAAAAAAAAAGAATGTAAACAAATTTCTGTTCAATTTAATATTCATTGCGTAGCTTAAGTCAACAATTTGTTGTTTTTATTACATTTTATTATATTGACAAACCAAGGCCAGGAAGGCAACTAGAACAACAACAACAACAACAAATAACAAGTTAACTATTAAGTTTTCTTTTAAGCTAATTTCTAACTGAACAACGCTTCAAGCTCAACAAAAAGAAAGAAAATTATTGTGCATGCTAAAATTTAAAAATTAACGTAATTAATTTAAAAAACAAACAAACAAAATGAACGTGACATTTGAAACTTTATTTATTAATAGGCGACAAAAACAAGAAAACAAAAACAAAAAACAATATCAAACACAAACACAAACTGCAATTAGATCTATACAAAATATACTGTGAACCTTCCCTCTACCCCGCCTGAAAAAAGCAAAAAAAAAAAAAATCAAAAAAAAAACCAGTGAATTAAACTAAATTGAATTACACACAAAACTAACTTAATTGAAGCTAAAATGAAAGAAATTTAGCCCAAAAAACATATGTGTACAGTCTGCAGCTTGGACTGCAGTTGTAAAGTACTATATATGTACATACGTATGTAAACATACATATTTATATATATACATAAATATAATACGTTGTTTTTTTTTTTTTTTAATTTGTACATAATTTAAATGTTGGACTCGAATTTAAAATAAAGCAGCAAATGCTTGCAGCTAAAAACAAAATGTTAAAAAAATAAGAAAAAAAAGAAAGAAAACATAAACAAAGCCAAAAAGAAAAGAACACATGTTTCATTTGCTTGTAACAAAAGAAAACAAAAAAACAAAAAAAAAACAACAAAACCAAAAGCAACAAAAAAAAACATATTTTGTACAATTAGCTAAAGAAATATTTGATTTATGTTGCTTCCAAGTAAAACGCTGTCTTCACAAAATATTATTTTAGTAGTAGACAAACAGAATGAGTAACATTAACAGTAACAGTAACAGTAGAACTAACGTGTAACAGTAGAACTAACAGAGCTGTTAAATCAACTAACTGAAAGCAAAGAAAATTCGGTCTGTGTATGTTAAAATCGCAGCTGCCAAATGTTGTCCTACGAATGCCACACGAATTTATACATTTTGATTGATTAAATTTCATTTGATTGATTTAATGGACTTACGATGCTTTTTGGGCCACAGTTTACAACAACAAAAAATGAAAAACTAAAGACTTTTCAAGCACAAGCACTAGCAAATTCTTAATTGAAAGCGAAAAACCAAAAAACAAACAAAATGTAAGACAATGTAATTGGCTATAAACCATACAAATACAACTATGCATACATGATTGATACATCATGTATATAAAGCAATCTATGCAATATGTATCTATATATTTATATATATATGTCTATATATATTTAGTCACAAGCTCACGCTGGCGCGTGATTGATTGAGAGTGTGGCAGGCCAAACTAAAAAGCGCATAATTTATTACGTTTATTGTTATTAATTTATTTTATTTTTTTTTTTTAATATATAAAACTATATATATTTAACCCACACACATATAGACACACACACACATACATTTATATACATATATATGCTATACATATATATATATTTTTATTTTGTGTTTTATCGGGCAGGATCCGTGAAATTGTGTTTTTTTTAAATATCTACATAAAATTATACATAAATATATATATATATATATATATAAAATAAAAATGAAATTAATGAACCTTGATGGTCTAAAAATATCATTAAAATTATTATGCACTATCCAAAATACAGAAATTATATATATACTAAATATATATATATATATACATTTTAAAGCTGTTATATATATATATATATATATAGACATATATATATATATATTATACATTAAAGTAAAACAGCTTTAAAATGTATATTGTTTAATGATCAGAGCGTGTTGAGTAAATTGTTGTAATTTAAAAATTTGGAGTCGAGTTCAATGAGAACAAAATGAAAAAAAAAAACACTGTAAAACTGTTAGTTAAAAACCAAAAACAACAACAACCAAATGCAAAGTCGATAAACAAAGTAATAATATTGAAAAATCTTAATAGTAATTTAAGCAGCATTGTAAATGTGCGCTTCAGATATACTTTTGAAATTAATGATTAATTATGCAATTAATTCAAATAATAAACCAACAAAAATTCAAATTAAACAAAAAGATATATACAAACAATAGTTGAAAGCAGGGCGCAGTCCATGGCAAAAACTGAAAGCTACTTTAACAATTGAGTGAAATGAAAATTACAAATAAATGAAACCAACAAAAACCAAATGACTTTTTTCTCTAACAAAAACAAAAGCCTATATATATATATATGTACATATATATATATACCTAAAGAAAACAGAGATAACAGTTAATTATATTAAATTATATGTGAAAGTACATGCATACCTATAATATTACTAAAATAAATATGTATAAATATATATATATATATATATATATATATATACATATATATTTAGTAAAGTATTTAGTAATGTTTTGTAATTGGTTCGAACTACACTCCAAATAATCGCCATGTTAGTGAGAATGTGTGTAATAATTATATATGTTTACATGTATGTGTACACACACGGACACACACACACACACGCAGACAGGCTGGCAATGAACTCTACACACATCACTTCTGATATCTGATAGATACAGATACTAGTTACAGATACACATTGATATATTTACATTTATGTATAGCTACGGGCATAAGTAATTTACAATGTATTTACACACACTATACCATATACATATACATTGTACGTTTATAGTATATACTATATACATATATATATATATATAAATATATATTACAATTGCTTATGCCGTTACGTATTATGTATACAGTTACTTATATGTATGTATCTAACCATATGTGTCCCTGTAATTGATGAATTTAATATATATATACATAAGCATAATGTATGTGTGCATGTATGTATATATATATGCGTATGTATATGTATATATATGCATTTATATATTATGCATCTTAGCACTTAACCCGATAAATGGCATGGACATCAATTCTCGCATTGGTAAACCAAAAGCAATTCATAAACTTAAAACTAAATTTATATTAAAATATAAAAATGAAAGAGCAGAAAAAAAAAACAAACGAAACAGGAAAACTATGGCAAAATTTAAATAAAATATATATATAAATATCAAGATGCAGATATATATACATATATATTTTATTTTTTTTTTTTCACAACATATACTTATTAGTAATATGCCAAGATACAAGGCATACATTGGCAACTACGAGTAGGATTATCTAATGTCTTCTTTTTTTTTCCTCCATCTCCAACTCGATCGAACTCTGTCTCTCGATGTGTGCCCGTATGCAGCATACGCAGGCATCTATCTAACTATCTATCTAACTATCTAACTATCTATCTATCTCAATTTCGATGGCTGTGGCCCAGTGTTTGCCCAGTTTTGACTGAAATTGCAGTATCGTCTAGTTTATATATAAAGTCAAAATCCATTTCCCTTATAAAAAACGTCGTGAATTAAAAGGGCATGCCGTCAAGTATATCAGTGTATATACATAAATATATATAATTATATATGCATATGCGTGTAGTATTATATAAATTAAAGTCCTTTTTTTTGCTAGTAAGCTACGTCCCATAATTATAGATGTTATAGTACGGATAAGAAACATTATAGCACAGGTTGGCCAAAGTATTTTTTTTTGAAAGCTATGCGAAAAATGTTGAAAAATATTTTGTGGATTGTTGTGCTGAGAGCTGTACATCACAGCGTATTTTTTTTGTGAACTGCAAATAAAAAACACATGCATTGTGTAGATGTATGTTTAGATTAAAATGAACAAGAATATATATATGTATATAAATATATATATATGCAGATATTGTTATGCGGAGAAGCCAAAAGAAGGGCATTGAAATGTATCTATCAAAGGGAAAAAGTCACAGGAAAATGTATTTACTGAAACGCAAGGCAAGTTTTGTACTTAAATGAAATGTAAAACACCAAAAACAAAACTCAAATGGAAAAATAGAAAATGTGCGCAGGCGACGGTTGTTAAGAAAAAATATTAATAATATTATACAAAAAAATAATAAAAACAAACAGAAGAAGGATAAAGCATGGAAATGTGGCAAAAGATAAGCCTGGAAATTCGGGCAAAATTACAAGAAAATATATATACGAGAGCACGAAAACTAGCAGAGATATGATATGTATATTATATTATATATGTATATATATATATATATATAGATGTGTTTTATATATATATATTATATATACATATATATATATGTATATATATATTATATATATATATATATGTAACGCTGGCGTTACATGAATGCAGTTAGACATTTTTTTTTGAAATTTTTACAATTATATACAAGATCAACAAGAGAACTCAACACACACACACACACACAGAAGTACACACGCACACACACACACACGAGCACACGCACAAGCACACACAAGCACACACACACGCAGTATACATGCATACAGACATAAATTCACACACACACAGATACACTCGCAATTGATATTAAGCGGCAAACGAATGTTAAATGGAATGTAGGCAAAGGTAATCAATATTTAATATGAAAAAAAAATGGTATAAAAATAGTTAAAGAAAAGGTTTGTGAGGCAAACTACGAGTACGCTTGAGGTTAGAAAAACGAATTGAACCGTTAATAGCCAGGTAAACATTGCAAATGCAAAACGAGTTTGAATTCAAGATTAAAGAAAGATTTAAAACTTAGAAAAAAAGAGAAAACACAATTACTTACAAATTTAAGTAAAATTGAGAAAAACGAGAAAAATTGAGTAAAATTGAGTAAAAAAAAGAGCAAACCTTTCCACTGACGGGCGTACACATACGTCAAAAATATTAATAAAAAAAAAATTAAAAACAAAACAAACAAAAAACTGAATGGGCTACCCATATTGCATAACAAGTTTATAGGTTTTTTTTGCTCGTCTCTGTCTTTTGAATAACCCATTTAATGTACATATATACTAATATATATATATACGCATGTATATGTATTTAAGTATATACATATGTAGCTATATGTATGTGTAATAAGCATTAACATTTATGAAATGAATTCTACCCCAAAAAAAGGCATGCAAAAAAACCTAAAAAATACCAAAAAAAAAAAAACAAAAAAAAAAACAAAATATAAATATAAATAAAAAATTTATTCATTTTGGCAAACAATTCGCAGAGATGAGATATGCATACATGTAAATCCCAAAGACATATATTGTAAACCAAGCAATTGGCATACTAGACATACATATATGTGTATATGGCAAGAGAACATGTATATATATGTATATGTATACATATGTGTGTATGCATAAAAGATACAAACGTGAGAAACAATTATAGAGAGAAATAAATAAATCTAAATGAATTGACAGAAATTGATTAATTGCACTCCAGGGCCTACTAAAACCATTTAAATCATTTCCTCTTAACACCTTCTTCGCAAGTTGAACAAGAGTATATTGGCTTTGGGCGGTGTCTGTCTGAATTTCTGTGTATGGCAACATCAACGTGCACGAGCTTAAACATAAATTTTTAGATTTGGCCAAATAAAATATTATTTAATCATTCTTTGACAGTCACTGCACAGTTTTAAAGTCACCTGTCCAGTAATTTAAACTCTGTTCGAGCAGAGTATTGCGCAGTCGGTTGCAGACGACACACTTCCTTCAGACTAGCCTCTTTTAAGTCCATACAAAAAAATCGATTTTTATCGATTGCCGATTATAGGAAAAAGGACAGACAGACGGACATGGCTAGATCGACTCGGCTATTGAGGATGATTCCAAAACGACATATCTCCCGCGGGAGTTATGTCGTTTTGGAACGTCATATCTCCCGCGCGGAGTTATGTCGTTTTGGAACGTCATATCTCCCGCGCGGAGTTATGTCGTTTTGGAACGTCATATCTCCCGCGCGGAGTTATGTCGTTTTGGAACCTCATAACTCCGCGCAGAGTTATGCCATTTTGGAACGTCAGATCTCCCGCGCGGAGTTATGTCGTTTTGGAACGTCATATCTCCCGCCGGGAGTTATGTCGTTTTGGAACGTCATATCTCTGCGCGGAGTTCCAAAACGACATAACTGCGCCGGATAGTTCGGCGCACTTGGGTCCACTCTGGGGTGACAGATTCCTTGTAAGAGTTCGCTTGAATAGACGAAGAGCTCTCCACAATATAGGCCAAGGAATTTCCCGCAAAATTGGCGCTAAAATGTGTTCACGAAATCTCCGCCCACATATGTTGGGTATATGTAAAAAATGAGGACATAGTTAATTTTTATATTTATGTTTATTTTAAATAGTTGCTTTTAATTTTTTTCGTTTTATTATTATTATTATGTGTATATAATTTTCCACTATAATTTTAATTTAATTATTATGTTGCTTGCTGCTTAATTAATCATTTAAAAAATAAATTCATTAACAATTCGTTTTAACAAATTAGGAGTTTGTTTTTCAAGACAAAAAATAGAAATAAAAAAAAATTCGTATATATATATATGCATACAGATATATGTATATATATACGTTTCGGTTTGCCTCTTGTTTTTCTTTTAGTCTGCTTTGTCGTTCAGTTTTTTAAACTCATTTTACTTTGGTATAATACGTCCATTGCGAGCTCTAATTAAACTGTTTTACGGAGTTCTGGAATTCGCTTTTAAGCCAACAGCTATGTTTTGGGCATAGTCTCGTATCGTTAAAAGAATTCTTTTGGTTACACTATATTATTGGGCATTATTTAGAAGTTAGTTATAAAATTAAATCTACGTTCAACAATTAAAAAGGTGTTGTTTGCTTATAAGAAAATTGGCGAATTTGACGTGAAAGCGTTTTCGTCTAAAAAGTTTAGCATAATTGTTCGATTTTTGTGGTAAATACTAGATAAATTAAAAAAAAAAACAACTTTGGTCAATGCTCAGCTACGAGACGCTTCTACAAAATTGTAAGTGAATCCGTATGGCAAATGCCTTTTAGAACTAGAAGACGTAGAAAAAAAAAACGATATTCTATTCACTGCTCGTTGTTCTTGTTTTTGTTTTCATTAACTACAAAAAGCTTAAGGTAAAAATTTCAGAACAAAATTCGGTTAACTGGAAACTGTGCTATCTTAAAAACGAAAATTTTTGGTGGTTGTTTGCCTATGTAGCGGCAAATGTGTGTGTGTGTGGGTGTGTGTGTGTGTTGGTGTAGAGGGAGTGTCTATATAAGTATTATATTTATATTACTTAATATATATACGTGTATATATATGTATCAAGGTGCAAAATTGAACACGCGACCTGGGCAGAGAGTCAGCATTTTAGACATCAATGACGCTGTCGTTCTTTTTCATCTCCATGAGATGCGTCTGCTTGAGCTTCTCCTGCATTTGCGTTAGCATGTCCTGCATGCGTCGAATCTCCTCGTCCTTCTGAAGCAGCAGGCGATCCGTTTCTGAAATGGCCGCATCGAATCCGTTCGTTGAGCTGATCGAGTCTCGCTTCAATTTGCCGCGCTCGCGCAGCGCATGCTGCGATATCTGTGAAATGCACTGCGCCCGAAAGTTCTCGTAGTGCACATCCTGGGAATGCGGTGTAAAGGACATTAGCAAATCGTTGAATATATTGAGCCGCTTGAGGCGTTATCTCACCTGTGTGGTGTCCTTTAGGTCCTGCATGTGCGTGGATATAAGGAATGTGCGCAGCTTGATGAAGTCGCTGTGCTCAGCGTCCTCCACGTTGACCACGCCCCAGGGATACTGACGGCCGCGCACCTTCTTGCCGGCAACCTCGAGTATGGTATTGCTGCCAACAACGGCAAATGGTATGGAGGCCTTTAGCTCGCGATCCTGCTGCTTAAAATCATCATCCTCATCGGAATCGCACTCGGGAAACTGATACAGCTGTATGTGATTATCCTCGAGATCCTGTAATATGCGCTCCTTCAGCTTGCGCACCTCCGTCTTGTTTAGGCAATCGGCCTTGCCAATGACCAGCACAATATTAACCTTTCGATGCAGACGCCGTATCAGATCCAAGTCCATCTGCCGCAGGCTATCAATGAACGCAAGTCCGTTAAAAACATTTTGTGAACATTGCCTGGCAGCTACTCACCTGTGACCCCATGGCGGCACAAAGTACAAGCAGCAATGGACACGATTGTCCTGTATATTGCGGCGATTGAGGCCGCTCTCGTCGGTGAAATACTGACGGAACTGCTCATCAATGTACTGGGTGCAGACGCGCCAGCTATCCTCACAGTTGATGGCATCCCCAAAGCCGGGCGTATCGACAACGGTCAGACGCAGTCGGACGCCGCGCTCCTCAATGTCCATGGTTTTCTTTTCGACGCGTGTTGTCTTCTCGATGCGATCCTCCACATTGGGCATCTGGCGATTCTTGTAGAGATCACCCAGAAATAGGCTATTGATCAATGTGGATTTGCCCAGACCCGATTCGCCAACGACCATCAGCGTGAACTCAAAGCCGCGCTTCACCGATTTCCGATGCACCTGCTCCGGCAGCGTGGCAAAGCCAATATAATCCCGATCCTTGTCAAACGACGGTGTCTTTGCTGAAAATACCAACAAACCATTACGAAAGAAACATTAGTGTCAGCTCAATTGGTTGCAGTTGCACTTGGGGTGGAGTGCAGTGGGGCACCTGCAGCAGCAGCAGCTGCCGCCTCCTGGGAGCTGAGTGCCAGCTTCATTTGCTCATTAGTGCAAAACAAACGAATTGCTTGGCCCGTTTAGGCCAAGTGCCAACACACACATACACACGCGCGCACATAGGCACACGAGCTACTTCACAGTGGCACACCCGCTGCCACTTTACCACCTGCACGTGTGTGTGTGTGTGGTGTGTGTGATGTGTGTGTTTGTAATCTACTTACACATGATGCTGTGTGTTGATTTGTCTTTCGCCTAGCGTCTCTGCCTGCTGTGTGTGTGTATATACCCAACGCCGCCTATTTCGGTATCTAAGGGCTCTTGCCTTGGACCCAAGTCTTGTTGTCTTTTAGGTTCTTAGAGTCGAATTGTTGTTTACATATTATTTTGGAAACATTTAATTGAAAAATCCCCGAGTTTATTGAACACTTTATTGTATTTTGTTTTCTCCGTATTTGTTTTTCGGTTTTCCTGTGCGTGGAACAACTTCAGCACGCTTCAAGCCACGGAGCTGAACAGAGCGAAACATACCCAAAAACAGAAAAACAACAACAAAAAAAAAAGGAAACGAAAAAAAGAACAGCCCATGAAACTTTAATGGGCCATTTTAGCGCTCTCACTAGCCCCTTTCTCTCTCTCTCTCTCTCTCTCTCGCTCTCTGGCGCTCACGCAAGGATAACGGGATGGCAACACACCCGCGTGTTGCGCTCTCTGCGCCGGCGCCCAACACTGGCCGCCCGTGCAACTCTTGGCAGAGCAATAGGCGGGGTCGGGGTCGGGTGTGGGGGGAGCGATAGCAGGAACTGTGTCCATGCGAATCTATGCCACTTGGTAGCTGCAACTAGTTTAGTTGGGGGTTGCAAGCGGCACAGCGTTGCCAGATGACGATGACATAACAAATACTAGAGTGCAATTTCTATACCCTGTTCAAGAGGTGAGAAGCAGTATATTGGTTTTGTGAAAGGTCCGTCTTGCTGTCCGTCCGATTGTCCATTTTAATGCACTTTCCTTCGAGCAAATCGCGATAGTCTTTATATTTTACATACTTAGAGCTAAATTCCCAAAATACCTCGAAAGATTGACCCAATAAATTGTACATACTATATTTTTAAGGCACAGTTTGAAACTCCCTCCATTGCCTGCTTTAGGCTATGAAATTAGACTATGAAAACTGCAGCAAATATCAGAATACAAAATAGATAATCAAAAATTATCGGCTACATTTATAATTTTCATCTACATTGGCCCCAAAGAAATATTAAAAAGTCGGACATACATACATAACAAAGAAGCCCACAATTGATCGATAGTTATCGTAATCGATTTTGCTAGTTATCGACAGATATCGATTGAAAAACATTTTAGCATGGCAAAAGCGAAAGCTTTAGTAAAACTTTTAAGGGAGACCAACAAAAAAATCCAAAACTTATCGATAACTACGTCGAAGTTCATCGATTACATATCGATTTTATTATACTTGCTAGTTTATCGACTGACATATCGCAAGCTCCATAAAATATAGCTGCAACTCCAGTAAGCTGGGCTACATTCGCGCAATATGGTAACTCTTGCGGCTTGCACGTCCCTGTACCCACCCCTTGAGCTCTACTCTGGTTAAGGGTGGGCGCTCCGCATTCTCTGCCTCGGCACTGTCACTTGCCATGTGTGGCAAGCATTTAATCGAGTTAAGTAGGCAAATCCATTGAGCAACTCTCAACAACTCAGACGCGTGCGCCGGGCAGGAAATCGCAGAGACTGTTAGCACCCTCGTGGGTGGTTTTCAACCCTTAAACACCACTGAGCGCACTTATCGATAACAACAGCATTCAAATTGCAACAGAAACCGGATATTAGAATGCGCAAAAAAGAAAACACCAAGAAAGACAAGAGAACACAAGTCGAAGGCAGCCCCCTCCCAAGTGGTCGCCCAGTTGGCAATTAGCCAAAGGAAGTCTTGCACTTAAGTGTTTACAAGAAACGATTTCCTTGTTTACAAATGCGCCCGAGCTGAGGCATGTTTCCTTAAGGGCTGCTTATGCAACACTTTAAAGAGCTGCCAGCTAAATGGCATTGACAATTTCGAAAGAACAAACCGTGAATATGGGTTCTATTCGGCTTAAAGTGCATTAAATGTCACTCATTAGGGGTAGTCCATCGTGTTTAAATTTATATACTCATACTACCACTAAAACTTCCAATACTATAAGCAATATATGAGCGGGCATACTTTGAATGAAAATCAATTAGATAAGTTCTTTGCAACTGGTCACTCTGTTTTTTTTTTTCTTTTGTGGCATCACTTGAAGAAATTGACTTGTTATCGATAGTTTCTAAAGAGAGAGAAACTAGATAGAAACGCATAGCCCAACCGTAAATTTCAAATATATTTGTCAACATTTATTTGTTACGTTTCTCGCAAAATCCACGGCTCTTGGGGGAAATGCGGGCCAAAGGTTTAATGAGCGAAAGTTTATTTGGTTTATTCTCACCAAAAGACTATCATGGGCGTAAAATGTTAATTCCAATTTTTTATTCCTAATTCAATAGATTTTAAACTTCTTTATAAAAATGTCTGTAAAATTTAACTCAAGACCCGAAATTCAAATTGATTACAATTTTCACGTACAGGAACTGGATAAAAAGCTATGCCTAAAATATAAAGCATAAATCATGCCACGGGCAAGCGGAACACTCGCTATATATGTATGTATGTATGTATGTATACATGTATGTATGTATGTATGTATGTATGCATGTATGTATGTATGTATGTATGTATGTATGTATGTATGTACCATTTGCCCGTATGTATGTAGATATGTATACAATTATGAAGCAAATGAATTCCCGCTGCGCTAAAAATTTAAAAGCAATGTACTTTTAAGCGATGCCTTACTCCTCGATTCTCATAAATTCAAGTAAGCCCGGCAG
Organism: Drosophila novamexicana; assembly: GCF_003285875.2. Lineage (NCBI taxonomy): Eukaryota > Metazoa > Arthropoda > Insecta > Diptera > Drosophilidae > Drosophila > Drosophila novamexicana. The sequence goes on along the minus strand of NW_020824868.1, from coordinate 259,141 downwards.
GTTTCCCTACTTTTATAAAGTGTTTGGTTCTTTTTCTGGTGATAAACTGTGTTATATTGTGTTTTCGGCTATGTGTGTATGTATGTACTTATGGATGTATGTATGTATGTATGTATGTATGTTTGTATGTATGTATGTACGTGTAGGTATGTATGTATGTACGTGTAGGTATGTATGTATGTGTCTATGTGGATGTGTGTGTGTATGTGTGTATATGTACGTAAGCATGTATATATACATACATACATACTTGTATGTATTATACATACACACATCAATACAACTTGACATGCATACACATATGTTTATATATGTAAGTATGTAAGTAATATGTAGTACATGTGCTCATGCATGCATGCTTAGATATGTGTACATGCATGTAAATATGCTTGCTATTGTATTATGTATGCATGCGTTCATGCGGGTAAATATGTAGCTTTTATAAGTGTATTATGTCAGTATGAATATAGATATGTATATAAGAATTATTGAATGTTTGCATGTATGTATGCATGTGTGTATGCATGTATATATGTAAGCATATGTATATGTAAATTAATGAAGGCATATATTATGTATGTTTATATGCAAGAACATGTTTACATCTAGCTGCGCTGCAAATTAAAAAAAAAAACATAACAAACGTATTCATAACAAATGCCCTACTACGCGATTCTCATGAATTGCATGTTGCTTTGTACACATGTATATATGTATTTAAATATATGTGCATGTTGGAGCTGAGCTGACAATTCACAATAATTGTATTCATAGATATCGCTCTTCTCCGCGATTCTCACTAATTTAAGTAAGGTTTAGCCTGCGAGCTGCGTTTTCAAACTAATAAAAATGATCTCCTCTTTTCTGTTCTTTCAGTAATGTGGGTTCATAGATGTTCGTCTCCTGCCTACTCGTGTGTCGATGACGATAAAATAATCATTCGTGTGAATTTACAAGTGAGTGCATATTTACAAATATAAATATATATTTTACATACCTATACGTATGGCAGTGTATTCGCAAAGCCTACGACAAGCTATAAATTCGATAAACAGAATACCACACCCCTTGCGGTTTTATAATAGAGTATATTTAAGTAGCGTGTGAGCGTATGTTTGTTTATACATATTCTTTGATATGTAGATATGCATTTTTCCGAGCTTTTCTTGAGGCGCATTCCAGGAAGCGTATTCCTTAAGTCGTTGCCGCTGTAGTTGATCTGTAAATTTGCTCAATTGTTGCGAAATTCGCGCGTAAATCAACAAACATAACAAAAGACAAACTCGAAAGAACGCTTGCTCTTGCACGCCGAAGTTTAAATACCCTTGTAGACACACGGCTTAGATGTGATTTGATATACGGATCGTATTTGCTGAGTTTGGACAAGATATCTTGAGAAATATTCGTAGGATCATGCCCATGACAGCTGTGCGTATAATTTTATGCATCGTATACTCCATGACAAATTCATCATACCTCGTGCAAGTGTATAAACAGACGAAGAGCAATGAACGCTGTTTACTAAAGACTTTTAACGACGTGGACTTGTCCACAGATAACTCTTCAGCTGTATCTGTATCAGTATTTGCTTCGGCATCTGTCAGATAAATGTGCAAAATGCGCCTAATATATACAAATAAATTTAGCCAAAATGTCGACTCTGATGAGCAGTAAATACGGGCTTAAACATTGCCATATACACATGCATTCAGCATGTAATTATTTATTCATTCGGTCAGTCAGTCGCTCATTCAGGCCGGAGCAAGTGCCACACAAATCTCGGCCCTAATTCAAAAATCAACTCACAAAATCAGATCTTTATCCGACGCTACGCGGCGCTTTGCTTTGTGCGGGCGAATGCAGTTAGTTCATTTGGCCTCCCCCTCTGCCCCCGCCCCTGCCACTGCCCCCGCCATTTGACATGTTTATGTGGTCGTTTGTAATGCCTCGAGTTCGTTTGAAAGCCAACCCCTGCCCCCACTCACAATGCATTCACAGTTCATTGGCTAGACTTTGTCATCGATGCAACTGGCGGGGCAACAACAATATGTGTAAAGGGGCAACAGTGCTGATGGGGAGCGGGGAGGGGGGCTGTTTGGGGCACATATTCTCATCGTTAATGGCTGCGTTACATTTGCTGTTAGACACATTTGCTGGAGTTCACGGGTGTCAACCACTTGAGCATGTTGGCCCCCAAAATGGAGGTCCAACAGAAATGTGCAGCATTTTACATGCGAGCCTGTAAGCCGCTAGAGCTGGGAGCGTGTCACGAGCACGAAACGAGCAGATACGATATTTAAGAGAACTACAGTCAAGTTAACAAACGCTTTTAGAGAGGGTTGAGTTCTAGCACCAAATAACTGAATTATGGCCTTAAGATAGGCATTCTACGCGTAATTTTTCGATATTTGTTCAAATTTTCATATTATCGATATTTATCGATTTGCTATCGATATGGTGTTTTAAGCATAGCTCGAGAATTATAAGAGTTATTTACAGCAAACTTGGTTACGAGGTTCTCGTATACTTAGTATGCACATATTATGAATAATGCACTTTCTTAATACCTTCGCATAGAACAAGGTTAGCATAATTGTAGGTGCAGCGGTTCAAAGTAACTTGTCACCTGTGGTTATCAAGTGGACTCGGCTTCTCCTCGTTAACATTATTTACCTATTGTTGAAGCTCTCAACAATAGTTCAAACTATTGACAATACAGCCATAATTATAAAGCAACAAAATGGTATCTCTATTATCACTTTTCTAACCGTGGCGACCATCTCTAGCTAAGTGTACTCCACTTCTAGCGACGATATCATCATTATGACAGCTCATTTGACGGCGCACTTAACACACAGTTCCAAATTGAAGACGACGCATGAGTTTGAATGAATCTGTGCGCGGATTCTCGCGGTTCGAAGCTCGCAGTTCGTGTCTCGCGTCTCGCGTCTCACGTCTCACGTCTCGCGTCTTTTCGTCTCATGTATCAAGTCTCGTGTCTCAATTTCATGCAATTAAGTTCAATTCGAGCTGGTTCTAGCTGGGCCTCGTCTGTTGCCTCCATCGGCTTGCAGCTTGCAACTGGCAACTGTAGTTTCTTTCGAGTGGCTCTTGTTGAACGCACGAGTGCAAAGGCAACACCCCCGCCACACCACCAACGCCTGGCCCGGCCAGGCCATGGATTGCCATTGCCCAGCCAGCCATTGAGCACAGTGCAACGGCATCGGGCTTGGTATCGTGTTGCAGCTTTTGTCCGCCTGCCGCCTCAAAGGCATGAAGTAAACAAACAAAAGGCAGCAGCAGCAACAACCACCGCAGATCGCACCAGCAGAGGGCCATTCGAGGTGCTCCCAATGTTCCATAAATAGAGTTGCAGCACGTTGAGAATTCGAATCGTTCGCCTTTCGAACAATTGATGCACGTTTGAAGTAGCTCCACAGCTTTAGCTTTAGCCAGTGGCCCCCATCACCGTCACCTTCCAATTGCTTCACCGTGCCCGTCTACAGCTCTATGGGCATCCCCAACTCCTGTTCCTTCTGCATTGTGCATGCGTAGAAATTTCATGTGAAATTCTTGCCTTGCATTTTTCCACAAATCTCGTTGGTTCCCAAGATTCCATTCAATATCATTCCACTTAATTCCTTTCATCGGATGCCATGCGATTCCTTTGACTTTGATGTCGTCTTCTATCTTCAATGCATTTTCAGGATTCTTGTTTATTTAAGGGCAACAAATCCTTTATGTTCAATCTACATAAGCTTAAATACAAAGATCATGCAAGCTGAATATTTTGCTAGATAGCTTCCACTTTATATTTTAGCTTTAGGACGGTAAACGAAAAATCTTTCCTACAAACGTTTTCCGCCAATTTACCACTGTGTCAGGTGAAATATCCCAAATCGAAACCTTTTCATTAAGTTCTTCGTATTTTCCACCGTGAGAGCTTTGATTTTGCCGAAAATGGGAAACACACCCCCATTTCCACCAAGGAGAAATACATTTATCGCAAAGTGTGAAACAACTCTCAAATGAATTTCAGCAAAAATCTTTGAAAATAAGTTTGAGTCCGAAACAAAAGTTTCATACAAACGATTTTCGCCATTTTTCCACACATGCGAGTGGAATTTCCTGTTTGAATCTCAGTTAATTATTTGTTACGTTAAAGATTAAAAGATAACCTATATATTAAAACAAAAAACAGTTCTTTTAACCGTTTAATGAAGCGGATAACATTTTCCGACTGGGTTGGCAGCCTGGCTTTAAACACATTTCAGTCTTTCCGACTTTTTCTAATTCGTACTAGCATTAACCATGTCCTTCATAAGCAAATTCTGCTTTCAACTTGGCCAGTCTGCAATTGTCATTGCTTTGAGCCAGTTGACAGGGGCTCTGCGCTGATTTACGCTCCAGTTGCGGCAACATTAGCATTTGTCTCCCTAATTAATGTTGCCGCCCCCCGAGTGCAGGCTGGCATAAACGCCCCTTATTTAGACAATGCAATGGAACAACAATAACATGTGTAATCATTTGCCAGCTGGGACAACAACAACGTTTAGTTTTATACAACAATGAGGCATTTTTAATGACTTCTCAAACGCAGCACTTCAAGAGGGGGACGGCGCACACTACGCAGTTAGAAAGAAAGACTAACAATAGAGAGAGAGAGAAACAAAAAATAAACACTAATAATTTGCAATGTTGATGTTAAATGTTCAGTTTTGTCACAAATTACCGAATGGAAAATGCAAGTTGAAGCTTGTGACGTCAGCGCGTGACTAAGATAGATAAAATACCAATGAACACATTGTGAGCACAACGCACACGTCTTATAAATAAATTGAATAATTGACGATACGACAAAGCAGCTAGCTAAAATATTGTTTATCTTATCACACATTACCCTGAGATATATATGTATATATGTGTGTGTATGTGTGTGTTCATACTCAGCCCGAGGCTGTTCAAAGATAGTCACAAAAGGTATTTCAGAAAGATCTATCACTTTCCATTTGGGATAACTACATGTAACTCCAGTTGAGGGCTTGTTATTTGGAAAGTGACATATTCTTGGCATGCGTATGCAATACGAGAACCTGCATACCAAAGTTGGTGTCTCTCGCTCTTATAGTTCTCGAGATATGCCCACAAAAGGTATTTCAGAAAGATCTGTCACTTTTTATTTGGGATAACTACGTGTAACTGCACTTCAGAGCCTGAAGTTTGGAAAGTGACATATTCTTGGCATGCGTATGCTATACGAGAACCTGCATACCAAATTTGGTGTCTCTCGCTCTTATAGTTCTCGAGATATGCCCAAAAGTTTGGAGCTGGCAAGCCGACATTTAACGACTATACAATTTTAAAGGCAAATTCAGTTAGTTTCAGCAAAGAGCAGCAATTGAATTAAGCTAGAGCATTAGTTTGTTTTTATTTGCCTTATTTTTGTACTCTTTAATTTGTGTTTGCTTGCATCGGCTTGGCCCCAAAGCATATCAAATGGCCGGCCCAACCCGACGCCCCTTTAAGGCGACCCAAAAAGGGGCCCGAGAAAGAAGAAGACAACATGTCAGCACGAATGAAGCGAACGCTAACGACATGTCAACTACTGTTAGCTGCGGTCACGTTGCCGTTGCCGTTGCCATGACCATGGCCATGGCCATTGCCAGAGGCCCCCAACCCTGGGCCTCCTCCGCGGCTGCAGTCTGAAGTCAGTCGGCAAACTGGAAATAGTCACGGCGCACGCTCTACGCCCACCGAAAATGGGCAGGCAACAGAAACCGCAGCGTGATCAGCGGCTAGTTACGGCCGAGACCGAGACTGAAGCCGAGGCCGGAGCCAGAGCCAGAGCCGGAGCGAAAGCGGCTGCGACCGCAAATGTTGTTGTGCCAAAATGAGAACAAGCAAAAGAAAATAAAAGAAAGGAAAACAGATAGTGGAAGGGAACAAAGCAACAACAACAACAACAACAGCCATAAGAAAATAAATAAAAGCACACACGATCAACCTATTCACAAACTATGTAACTGATGAGCTTATACGGTCACACTCTGTTCAATTACTTGGAGAGTACACTGAGAGAACAGAAATAATGTGACCAGTCAATTAACTTATTTCGTTTATTTTCTTAGTAAGAAAATACTAAAGCCTGGACTTCGAACCAGCACCCTCCCAAAAGCCAGAATCACTTACGAGCGAACATTCTTCTTATGAGAGCATTCAGAAATTTGAATATTTTTATTGTCTAGAAATGGAATTTTCACTTTTCTGATAAACTTTAACTCTCAAAAAGCCTAGTGAAAAGTAACATTACATTTTAAATCAATTTTACATACATTAGTTAAAAAAAGTGATGAAGTAAAAGTTTAAAATTCTGTTCTATGTAAAATATCTCAACTTAGACATCTATTCCAAAAGCTCCCGATTGTGAACTAATTTCTGCTCAGTAGAAAAACAGCTAACGGGAAAGCGGAAAAGTGCTCTCATTATCAAGCGGTGAGTCTCTAGATACTTGTTATATATGTCTATATATGCGATTTTGAGACAAAACAATTCGGACTTCAAGTAGTCTTTTCTTTATTATAAAAATAAGCGAAGAGGTACCCTGAATATATTACATCTCCAAAAGAATAGAAACAATGAGGCCGTAATTCAAGGAATTACGAATTTTTGGAAGACCCAGCCCCATACGTTTGTTTACCAAACAAGCCGCTTGTTATCGCAGCCAAAAATTTCCAGAGTTGATATAGAAAATTGCCACAGGCGACTTAACTTAACTCGAGCAACTAACGTGTGCACGCGTTTAGCCATTTAGTGCCTGCGATTACCTAATTTCAGTCTTCCGTTCACTTTAATTGCGATTGAGAGTCTCAGACTCTGGGTCTTGCTTGGGCTTAGGTGAATCCCTGACACACATTCAACAGCGATTTGAGTGAATCACAAATGGGCATTCGCGTGTTGAGAGCTGTGAATGGATTCGTGCACCTGCGATTGACTAATTGAGGTAAATTCTTAAATGGATGAAACACGTTCTCAATAAATATTTATTTGCTATCGAATATCAAACGAGTTTTTGCATCGATTTTAAGAACTAACCTTCAAGTGGATCGTTTTCACCAATTTTCCACCCATAAGAGTGAAACTTTTGTTAGAGCTCAGCTTTGTAGATAGCTCAGGTTCAGGTGCATTATAACAGACCCTAGCAAAAATTGTTTTAATGCGTTTCTCACAAATTATCCACCCATAAGAGTGAAACTCTCGTTAGAGCTCAGCTTGGTAAATAGCTCAGGTGCATCATAACAGGTAACTACTGCAGCACGCTTGATCAATCAATCAGTCAGTTAGTCAGTCAGTTAGTCATTCATTTTAATTTAATATAAATATGCATATTAGTATATAGATTGAAACTTACGTTTTGGATACAAAGGTGGGCGACACCTGGCCGTTTCAGCATTGTTGTTGTTGTTGTTGTTGTTGCTGCCATTGAGACTGCTGATGGCATGGGCCACGGCGCTGCCCTCGGCAGCTGCTGCTCCTCCTGCTCCAGCGGCTGGCTGCGACAGCGACAGCGACGGCGGCTGCGTTTGTGGCAGCGGCGGCGGCTGTTGTTGTTTCATGGATCCGCTGCCGCCCAGCACGCCGACGCCGACGCCGCCGCCGCTGAAAAGGCGACGCTGCTGTAGAAACGCCGTTTTGTCTGCCTTTGTCTCGCTGCTTCTGATTGTTATTATTACAATTTATTTATGTTTTTTTTTTTTTTGCTTTTGTGGTTGTGCAAAATGTGATGCTAAACGTTCTACTGCAATAGTTAAATGTTTATTGTTGGTTCGGTTGCTTATCAGCGATCGAGATAAACGTGTGTGCATATGTAGGTGTACGTGTATGTGTGTGTGTGCAATAGAGTTGCTGCGCGAGTGCGAAAAGAATAGCAACTATTGCAAAAAAAAAAAATAGTATGTGTGGACTTTTAAGGTTTCACACACACGCACATTATACATATATATACACACAGCTGCCCTATAATTACGTCCTGCTGACACCGTTAAATGCGTAATTGAAAACGAATTGCGCTCAATGAGAGCCAAGGCAACAACAACAATAACAGCAGCAGCAAACTAACGGTGCTTTGGGCAGCTGTTTCTTGCAGTCCTCTTTGCGCAGCTAGCCGCTGCCTGCAGCAGCGGCTTCACCTTGACCTACACAAATACAATAATAACCGAGCGCAGTTTGAACAGCTCTACACAAACACACACAGTAAAAAAAATTAGGTTCAATTGAAATAAAATCACGCGCAGATTTGTTATAAAAGAAACAGAACTAACATAAACTATGTATATCCGTTGCACTTTGCTTTCAAATACCTTCCCACTAGAGCAGCAATGTAAAACACAACCAACCCGCGGGTAGTGTAACTGACTATTGTGGGACTGAAATAGGTATTTCATATGTGTTAAGCCACAAGCGGGCACACTGCCTAATGTTAAACTCAATTTGGCACTGATACGTTAATGGTTCTGTTAACTTAACATAAATTATATTAATTTGCATTAACATGCTATTCACAGAATATCCAGAGAATATTTTGGCGCCATAATATAATAATATTAATAATAATAATTAAACTTTAAAATCAACTGTGCTGCGTCAAGTAGATCAAAATTGTTTCATTTATTTAAGTCAATTGTTCTCCAATGTTCATGTGCATTGAACAAATTTATCCTAACGGCTGCCGATAGTGAGCAGTGTTAGCTAACGATACTTTTCTTATGATACATCACCGAACTAGTAATTGAACAAATATCGATATAGAAGTCTCCAGAAAACATCGATACCGAGTCATTGTGAAATCGGTCCCCGTTGGATACACATCGTGTTCTCCGTGAATATTCTATAAAACTAAAAAAATTATACATTTTCGTCACGGTGAGTGGGCCTTTACATTTATTTTATCAAATATTTTGTTAGCCACTTTTGTTTTGTGTTAAATGGTGAAAGTGCCCGCGTCGATGCTCTCAGTGTCGCAATTGGTGTGTGAAATAGTATTTTGTTTTGTTTTTTGATGTGGGGGGCTCCTTTGGACGGCCGGCGGAGCACCACTTTTCGTGCTAGCTTAGCTTTTTTTTTTAATGGATACACACAATGCGACAGCGACTGCGGTTGATGGTGACTTCGTTTGCACAACGGGTGCATGGGCACACTTTAGTGTGGTGTACTTGTTGTTGTGTTTTCAAAATGGCGGCCATTGCAGACAATTTGAGGAAAAAGTTTATAATAATTACAAAATATTTATTAAACAAAAACAGTTGTTGGAGTGTTGTAGAAATTGAAATGAAAAAAATGAGCGCGCAAATGTTGTTTGTGTGTTTGTTTAGTTCGTTTTATATATACTGTACTTTTGATTATGACATATCAACTTGATTCTGACCAACTTTTATTGTTATTTTCGTTTTACTTAATTGTATGCGTGTGTATACTAGCGCTCGACACAAACACAAACATACATACACACTGGTAGTGACACATGCGCATGAGCTTTTGAGTATGTGTTTGTATGTGTGTGGGCTTGTTGGCTTTTTTTTCTTTTATTTGTGCACAAACGGTACAGCGTTTCTTCTAACCCCAATTATTGCAATTTCGGCATGTCTACATGCATGTATGTATGTCGCATTAGTGAAGTGAACATGCACCCCCACACACACAACTGCATTTTGCCATTAGGATGTGCAGCTGTTTCATACGCACCAGCAAGATGCAATATTGTTTTGCGCGCGTTAAATGCGAACGACGCAATTTTCGGTTGGGCACCTTTCGCTCCCTGTGTACAGCTCTCTTTCTCTCTATCCCGCTCGCTCTCTGTCACATCTATTGCTATTAACGCGCTGTTTAATGCACAATATTGCCAGCCCGTTTACACATTTGGCATTCAAATGGGCGCCAAGTCTGTGTGTTCCTTTACATTGCTTGCATTGTTATGAAATAGGCAATGTACAAAAGGAAGCACCTGCGTATATGCATGTATACATTTGCGCATGCATACTTGCTAGCACACACATATGCATTCGTGATCACTAATATTTGCATGGTATCAATACTGAATTCTTCGGAGCGTATATAAATGCAAGCTGTGTATGTACGTGCAATTACATATGTATGTGAGTCGTTTGTGCTGTGTATGCATAGGACATCCGATGTATTGTGGTTTTTCTTTAGAATTAGATGCTGAGCATATACTTAAGACACTTCAGTTGTGGTATTTATGCTAATATGCGAACAATCTTAATTTTTGAATAAGAATTTCAGAATCATTAATAGCTCCTATATTAGAACATAAACTGATTTCCAAAAAATGGGGTTCATCAAAATATTTTTCTATATAGAAAAGCTCAAAGCTAGAAATAATATAAATATTTATTGAGTATAGGAAATACATACAACAGACTCATACATGACTAGACAACATCACGGCATACTTTCGAATTCATGTAAGGGTATGCAAGTTTTCGATGCTCACAAGAAATATCGATGCTTTTTGCATCTGCTTACTCGAGTGGCGTTTACCGTTTGTTGCGGGCCTCCTAGAAAGTCTTGTGCATATTTTCCAAGTGAATGCTTTGTGTGCATGTATGTGTGTGTGTGCTCCAGTATTTGTGTGTGTAGGTCTAAAACTAAAAACTACAACTCATTACTTCAACTTGATTGATTCTGCGTGCATAAAAAGCAGAACTAAAAAATTCACGACGCTCGAGTGGCATAGCACAAAAAAAATAATGAAAAATAAAAGAAAGGCTGGGGCGAGAAAAAAGAGCGATTCATGCCGAGCTCAAGGCACATAACAAAAAAAAAAAATGTATGCACTCACACAATGGCTCAAGTGGGCACTCAAAGCTGTGGGCTGCCGCACTGTCGCTGCAGCAGCAGCAGCAGACGGCAGCGACGACGTCGCAATTGAAGTGGAAGTTATGAAGTGTTCCCAGAAAGCAGCCGAATGCCCAAACCAAATACAAAGCTAAGGAAAACGCACAGCACGTAGCCGAACAAAAGGAAAATTTCTGCAGCTGCTGAAGCTAAAGATTTCAACCCTCGTCTTTTTGGCGCTGCTGCTGCTGCTGCTGCTGCTGTTGTTGTTGCCGCCTTCGTTGCAGCCATAGTTGGCACATTCGCATCAGTCGCGCGCCAGCGCTTCGGCGCTGAGCGTCGCATTTGTGCGGCCAGCTCTCGACACAGAAACCAGTGCAGTGGAATCTAATTGAAAAATCTTCTTGCAGCATATTAAGTGAAAATGGCACGTACCAAGCAGACCGCCCGTAAATCAACTGGAGGCAAGGCTCCACGTAAGCAGCTGGCCACCAAGGCAGCCCGCAAATCGGCACCGTCCACCGGCGGCGTTAAGAAGCCCCATCGTTATCGTCCCGGCACCGTTGCTCTGCGTGAGATCCGTCGCTACCAGAAGTCAACTGAGCTGCTTATCCGTAAGCTGCCCTTCCAGCGTTTGGTGCGTGAAATTGCTCAGGATTTCAAGACCGATTTGCGTTTCCAGTCAGCTGCCATTGGTGCTCTGCAGGTAAGTACAGGCAAAAAAAAACAATATCAAGGTGTGCTGCACCATTAACAATGTCAAACGTAACGTGTATCGCTCGCTCTCTAATTGCAGGAAGCCTCTGAGGCCTACTTGGTCGGCTTGTTTGAGGACACCAACTTGTGCGCCATTCATGCCAAGCGTGTCACCATTATGCCCAAGGACATTCAGTTGGCGCGTCGCATTCGTGGCGAGCGTGCTTAAGCGCAGCAAACACAAAAAACATCAACAACAAAAACAACAAACAAACAAAATACACAAAAATCACATTCATATTATATACACAAGCAGCAGCATAGTAATTTGTTAAACGAACCGAAACAAAATCAGTTCACAAATATTCGTCAATTGGAGCTTGATTTCATTTATATCTTACGCAAACATATACATAAATATAAATACCATATATATATATATATGTAGCATTATAATTGTATAACCACACACAAAAAAAAAAAAAACAAAAACAAAACAAAGCAAAAGAAAAAAGAATTCAGAATAACGTGCATACTTATGCTTCGTTTTATTATACATACATATATAAACATAATCTATGAATATTTTAATTAATAACTGTAACTCTTATTATTATTATTGCTATTATTATAAATTTGTATATTAGTTTTAAGTTTGTGGCTCGCCCGCTGCACGCATTGCGTTGGTCGACGCCATCAAATCCGATCCCAAGATAGATGCCGTTGCAATGCCAGCCGTTGGCATCCCGCTGCCGTCTCCAACATCGCCCCATGAACTCCAACAGCGCATGCAGCGTGTTGCCACAGGAAGCGCTGCACTCTGAACGGCAGCGCGCACAGCGGTCCCTTAAAAAAAAAAAAAACAACAACAACACCATCCAAGATACAGAACCGAAAGAAGCCGCTGTGCGTCGCCAGCCGCCGGACAAGATCATTGGGCGAGTGAGTGCAACGCTTCCTTTGGCAGCCTGATGCGTTGCATGTGCGGCAAGTCGGCGGCATGATGCCAACGGTTGTTGCAACAGCGTCGCGTTGCCGTTCAGGCGCAATGCGGACAGCGGGCGGCGGGGCTGAATGAACAACAACCCAATTTGGTCAGCAAACATACATATATCAGAAATGAGTACACATAATATTGCAACTATTTTATATAATAATACTTTTACATCATTTTTTTTTTATTTCACTTAATATTACATATATAATTTTTGGAGAAAAGAGAACTTAATGAAAAGAAGTATGGAAACGATGAAGGGGCCCGCCCCCAACTCTGCCGAGAGGCGGTGCGGTGCGGTGGGCGTGGTAGTTGATTAAATAAGTTTTAGATTTACATGCATTTTATACGTTTAGACAAGGAAATAAAACAAACAGACAACAAAACAAACAGAAAATAAGTGAAAAGCGAAAAGCAAACAACAAATTTGATAAACAAATCATGCAAAATGCAAAACCAACCGCATTAACTAACAACTTCTTTAAAAATAGCATAAACAAACATACATTCTTAAAATGTATGTCGCAAACATATATGCATATATATACATATGTTAAATGAAATGTATTACGTATATGATCTATTCTATATATATATACACTTAAATAACTTTACATAAATGTTTACGGAACTTACAAGATATTCATACGATATATAAACACAAGTAACCCCTCCAACAATGCACTAAAACGAAAAGAGATTTGCAAATACAAGAAGTTGCATAGTTTGTTGCATTCAAAAACAAAAAACAAAAAAAAATTACAAAAATCTTATAAATGTTTTTTAGAACACATGAGACAATTCAATAGAACACGGCAAAACAGAAATCCCCAAACACCAACTTAAATAAACGGTTTTTTCTAGAGAAGAAACCAAAAAAAAAAAAGAAAGATTTTTCTTATCTACGGTACAGTTGCGACAAAACGTCAATTGTTGCCGTCGCAACAGCTATGTGTGTGCGTGTGTGTGGGAGCTTTTGTGTGGTCGCAGGTGCGGCAGTCAAAGGACTGGTGGCGCCATCTTTGGGTCGAACGCATTCAGCTTGTTAAGCGTTTATTTTTTGTATGGTCGAACTAGTTTTCAAGAGAATTTATCTTTACCATTTACTTACAAACTAACATACATATGTATGTATATATATCATGATGCTCTTGGAAACTAATCTCACGAAAATATAAGAATCTGTTTCTACATACATTTACAGATGTAAGTAAGCTGAGCTTATGCTAAAACTAGCATGCATCTGACCTCGAGACAGATAAACATGCGATTTTATAATTTGAAAGAGATTAAATTCAACAATCTTATGCAAATTAGATCTGGGCTTTACTTAATTAATGTAGATAAGATTGTTCTTCTAATTGTAATAATCACGCATGTAGCGACCATTAGCGTCTCGAAAAGGCACATCGACTTGCAAATGCTCTAGCTAAGTTAAGCTTCCTATCTGTTGCTATTCAAATATTTATATAATTACTGAGCTGCTCGAATATGAAAGTGTTGTCACATATTTTTTTTTTTAATTACCATTTATTATTTATTTGTTGTTTATTTGCATTCCTTAATGAGATACTACATGTATTACAATTATTTGTTTTGTATAACGTTACAAATTGCATGCGAGCGCAGCGTGACCTGCCGTGGAGTGTGTATTGAAATGACAGCTGTGTTGCCAGCTGGCTGCGTTGATTGGCAGCGGCAGGGCTGCCAGATCGATCAGCCGCGTTGGCTTGCGCGTATTTCATTTTCCATTCACACTCACCCAATGGACAGCAACAAGTTTGGCAAGCTGCAGCAGCAATTTCTCTGCTGTTATCCCGTCAATAAGATGGCCTGGTCGGTAAGTAGTCGTGGGTTATTTGTAATTTCAAATTGTTGCCACTTGCTTGCCGTGCAGACGCTGGAGCTGCCGCTGGAACTGGAGGCGCAACGTGCTCTGATCGCTGCCACCTGTGGGCATCCGTTGAATCAGCGGTACCCGGTGCGTCGTAGCTATCAGGAGGCATTTGTGAAGCGCCTGATGCACCTGCTCAAGGATCACGAGGAGCTGCACGACGACATCTACGACAGCCTGTGCGGTCAGCTAGCCAAGGCAACCATAGACGCCTCCACAGCTGCGGCTGCATCCCAATATGCCTACAAGCACTACCTGCTGCAGCCGGACAAGTATATCACGCTGCGTGAATCCACAAGCTTTGTCAGCGAGGGCACCACCGGCCTGTGCACCTGGGAGGCTGCTTTGGTTCTGGCCGACTATCTTCTGGCGCATCCCAGCCTGCTGCAGGGCAAAAATGTTTTGGAACTTGGCGCTGGTGCTGGCCTGCTTGGTATTCTGCTCAAGCAGCCGGCCCTGCAGCTGCCCGTAGGCCAGGTGCTCATCACCGATGGCAGCGCCGCCTGCGTACAGCTCATGCGCGAAAACATTGCGTTAAATTTTGATTCTGATCCAAGCGATGCGGCGACACCGCAATGCGCACAGTTGCGCTGGCATGAGATCAGCCAGTTTCCCTGGTCGGAATATGCTGCACCCGATCTGCTGCTGGCCGCCGATGTCATCTACGATGATACCCAATTCTCGGCGCTGCTCGAGGCACTCGACGCCATCTACGAGCTGCGCGGCAATCGCTGCGAAATGCTCCTGGCCAGCACAGTGCGCAATGTGGATACCGTGCACGAGTTCATGCAGCAGCTGGGTGAGTTCAACGGGCAGGACGACTCGAACCAACTGCCTGGCTTAAGGCTCGGTTCGTGAAGTCGCATTTAAGCATGCAGCAAGCCACGTTTTGCCTTAAACCTTGGCTTGCCAGCGATTGCCAAAATTCGAATGAAATTATTTAATTTTCTATTTAAATTTGCCCGTTCTACTGGAAAATATTGCTAGCCATAAATATGGTATTTACGTAGAGCAGTTTCGGGCTACATTTGAATTCTACTCAAAATTGTTTACGAAATCCGAATTATTTATGCTTTAGGGCTAAGTCTCCCTAAACGGGTTTTTCAGTTTAAGCCAAACCATCTTTGAATGAGATAGTTCTGTTTGGCTTTCAGCTCGACCAACTTTGTACCGATTGGTTTGGTTTAAGGTTCGGTTCATAAGAATTCGAATTACTTATTCGGGGATATATATCGATATATAAGTATAGATTTATTGTATAAATCAAAAAGTGCCATGTGCTAAAGCATTAATTATTAATGTGTTATATATAGTTCTTGTACTCTGATATCCTGAGAAAACTTAACAATTGTTTTGGTGCTTTTAACATATAGGACAAGTATATTATATAGTATAGAAATTTCTCTCTCTATATATATATATATAGTATACATTATCAATCTTAACATATAAGCTCTATATATAGATGATCTTTAAGGACTGTGATTGTATGAGCACAGGCAAGTGTATTGAGTTTTTGGTCCCGTGTCAGGACATTTCTGCCCATATTTAGAAACAGTTTAGCTGCTGACAAACTAATGAGTGTGTTTGTATCTTTATTTGCAGAGCAACATCAATACCAGGTAACGCCCTGTGCGAATGTCTCGGCCTGTGCCAGCCATTTCTGTCGGGATCACACGGCCGCCGTGCAGATTGTGTGCATTAAACGTTAGAACTAGCTTTTTAATTAAACTAAACGAAAACAACAACAAAAATGAAATACCAGAAAACAACAACAACGACATTAAGAACAAGAACAAGAACAATGTGAACATGTGTGAGCAACTGCATCATTGATTGATGGTCGGTATGGTGCCATCGTTAAGCCAGCGCACATTCAGCTGCTCGATCTGATGCTTCATGAAGATAATGCCATAGACCTCGTGCTGTATATCCAACAATTTGCTGCGATGCGTGCGCGGCACCTTCATGCCAACGACCAGCGCAAGCAGAGACGTTATAATCATGTATACAAATCCCTGGGCGATCAGCGTGCTCTCATCCTTGGCATAGAAATACGAATTATTCACATTGGCCACAAAATAGTAGTACACGATGCTGGTGCTGACCAATTTGAGTGTGTAGGAGACAAAGATGATGCATTCGGTGAAACGCAGATGCGTTACCTCCAGCAGCACAATCTGCAGACTGGAATAACCCATGCCGAAGAGGACCAGGAGCAGCCAGAAAGTCACCTTCGAGCTGGTCGCACCGTATATAATCATTGCCAGCACCGTGAGCAGCAGCAGCAGCACTTGCGTGGTCACAAAGTGCACCTTGGCTGAGTAGAAGCACAGGCAAACGATGGCCAGAACGCTGCCAGCGAATATGACCCAGAACATGGAGTCGATGTGGGCCAATTCATCCAGACGCATCGCATCGTTGAGGGCAAACCAAAAGACCAGATAGATGAAGAGCGCATATTGGATGGCCTCCACGAAGAGCAGCAGCAGCGTCACATGCCACTGTTGATTCTTGATGACATAGAAGAACTGCAGCCGCTTGATGACATCCGCGCGTGACTCAAAGATGCTGCCGTTCGCATTCGCAATCCTCAGATCGTTGTCCATGCTGTTGGTCATGTCCACCGTGCCCAGCACATGCAGCGCCTTCAGACCAATTAGAACGGCCAGCATGACAATCGCTATGGATAGATAGGTGGCAGCAAAGTTCACATAGATGCCATCGATCAGTTGCTCCGTGGTAGCCTGCTGGCCGGCATACTGCTCCAGATTCTTTACATATGTGCCGCCAATTAGGCTCACCGCAGACGCAATGCCCAGCAGATAGCAGCTACAGCAGCCGGATATCATTAAGGACCGACTGCTCTTCGAGCTGATGGTGTGCAGGAATCCGTAGCCAGCCACAAAGGTCAAGCTGTGCGCCACATATGACATATAGGCGCCCACGTGATCTGTGATTAAACCAAAATTAATATCAGAGATTGTCAGACAGTTCAGTTGAATGTGGGAGAATTCAAGATATCGTATAAATCCCAATTTTTAAAGTACCTTTCTTGTTGCCTCCAATCGGAACTCAGGTAAAGCCCATATCATAGTTAGACCTTATATGCCTATGCTCTCTATATATTTCCCTTGCTCTAGGTAATAGGGACCAGCTGGTAAATAGTTGCATATAGTCTCTCTGATCTAGTAGTTCAGTTTGATACGATTCTTCGGGTTTCTGCCGAGCTGTACTCTTTCATACAAAAATTGTAATACTCGCCAGATATTTTCTATACAGCTATATGATATAGTCCAAGGCATTGGCTCATAATTATGGTGAAGCCCTTAATAATATGATATGCTAGTTGGTCGATGCGGTCGATTTCGACAGACAGACGATGGACAGACGGACATGGCTATATTGAACCTTCAAGACGTATCCCTTTATACTATTGTATACAATATAGGCACAACTAGCTGATAATCCGGGCAACAGGCGCAGGCTTGTGGATGATAACCTTTGACTAAGACTAAGCAAAGGGAACGCGTCTTCGTGGGCTGTGTACTCACCAAAGCCATCGGCAAAATAGAAACAACTGGAGATTACATTGAATACGCCCGCCGCCAGCAGTATGAATGGCTGCCAGTAGAGAATGCAGTGCTTGATATACTTCAACGCCAGCAGGCCGAGGGCGGTGAGGAGCGACAGGCAGGCGCCCAAAATGAGTGGTCCATAGTCATTGAGGTTCGACTCCAGATTGCGCTCGGCCACAAAGGAGCAGATCGTGTAACCAAAGATGAGGCCGCAGGGCAGAAAGCATAAGCACACTGCATATATAAAACGGATTTAGAGATTTAAATATTATTGTTTATATAATGAGACATGGGCTCCATTTGGCGGGGGCCACTTACCCACATAGCTGGGCGCGTATTTGAAAAACTTGTGCACACATGTGCTCCATAAATTCGACATTTTCGTTAAACTGTTTGAAATTCGTGTCGTGACTAATGCATAATTTTTGGTTTTATTCAAATTTAAATTGAATTGAATATTCCGCGAGAGGATCTTGGGCAGCAAATGCCAGCGCGGAGAGGTTCGAAATGCGACTGAGAATTGTTCTTGTCAAATCATGCGCAGACTTGATTAGATAAAGCCCACAACAAGGCGGCACCTGCATGATGACTAATCCCGGCCAAGTGAAACAGGGCCCCAGCCATGTGTGCGGATAAACGGATGCCCACAGCAGCTGATAAGATGGCGGCAGTTGGCGCGTTGGCACATTCAAATTCGTGACCATCGATTTACCGCCCCTTAAGAGACACATATATACGTGAAGCTTTGCTGCTGATAATACACCTAATCTTTTCGCTCCGGCTCTGATAATGCCTCACCGTTAGCCCCGGCACAATAAAAGCTCCCCCGGGAGCGTGCAAAGTGTGCGCTACTTAAGTGGAACAAACGTGTGCCCGTCACTTTCCATCTGTCTCTCTGCCCAGGTAAACAGGCGGGCGGCTGGTTTATCAGTTTGTTTACTTTTGAGCACAGTTTGGCCAAGGGTTGAGAGCTTGTGAGAGCAGCGGCACAAGCCACAAGATTGCCTCGACTTCAAGCGACTCTCACATTTTATTGACAGTTATTCAGAAACTTGGCTGTTCTTTTAGGTTGCCAAACGATTATCTCACAGCACAATTGAGTTTGAGCATATAGTTAGAACTATATAGAAATGCTTGCAACTATCGCCGAGGCGACACGCTTTGGTAAAAGCGCATACGTAACTTGCTTTAAATAAAATAAATGGCGATGCATTAGCTACAAGCATTTGTGACGTCATGCGCAGCGGGAGCGTGCAGAAAGAGTTGCCACCTTTTTGGGGAGCCGCTCGCATATTCGCTGTTGCGTAAGAGTAAAAACATGCACAAGCCACACATATAGACAGAGATGGGGTTAGAGAGACAGAGAGTGAGAGTGAGAGAGAAAAAGAGCGCTCGCGTTTGCGCTTCTGACCCCAGAGGACGACCCAGTAACAGGGACTTTTGTTTCCTTTGCCCGCCTACTATCACTTCCGGATTTTTGCTGCAACGACAACAACAGGCGACAAATTCAGCGCAGCAATTCTGCATTCGTAGTCGCAGCTGGCGCTGAAGTTGCCAGAAAATCTAAAGCCAAGAATGGTCAACGAGCTGTTGTAGACTAGCCCCAACAGCCGACCGGCTGGAGCTATTTTTATCCTAACTGTCTGCCAAAATCATGGAAAGGACAGCGGCACAACGTGGCTAACTGCGTGCGCCTGTGTGCGTGTGTGTGTGTGTGTGTGTGAATTGGCGTGCTAGTGTTAAGCGCAATGTATGTGAGCATCTGGTGCCACAATCTGAATTTGAGCAGCCGCAGCCTGGCCATTGCCCTGGTGGTCTGTGTGACGCTCGTCTACTTCTCGTACAGCTTCAATGCCTGCCTTTTTGCCAGCATCAGTCGCTCCTTGCAGCAGGTGAGCTACCCGTAAATGCAATCCCAACCGCTTGGATTCTCACTATCCAACCGCACACAGAGCAACCTACGCAATTTGCTGACGCTGCAGCGGCGCAACGTTAGCAGCGAGCCCGTCAAGGATGCTGGTACTGCTCCGGAGGTCACCTCCAGCACGGCTATAATGTCCAATGGCACCGCCAGTGCGGCCAGCATTGGCAATGGCATTGCCAGCGTCGACGGCGCGCCCAAGTATCAAATGTTGCGCCAGCAGGGATTGCGGCCCTCACGCCATTTGCCCGACACGCTCATCATTGGCGTTAAGAAGAGCGGCACCCGGGCGCTGCTCGAGTTTATACGCCTGCATCCGGATGTGCGTGCCGCCGGCTCTGAGGTGCACTTCTTCGATAGGCATTATCAGCGCGGCCTGCGCTGGTATCGCCATCATATGCCCTACACCATCGAGGGCCAGATCACCATGGAGAAGACGCCCAGCTATTTTGTCACAAAGGAGGTGCCGCAGCGCGTATATCACATGAACCCGGCCACAAAGTGAGTAGAAACCACATTCTTAATAATTCCAATTTCATCCTTTAAACTTTAAATATATGTATGGAAGTATATATAAAATGAGGGTTAGGCTCGACATCATAGAACTTCAACTTTACTTTAGATAAAAACAGTTTTCTTTTCTAGTTTTATACGATTTTCATAAGCAGAAGCAGAATCCATTGAAAGTGGGTCAAAATATTGAAAATAATAAATTAGCTTTCTGCAAGATCCCCATAAAGTATATATTCTTGCACAGCATCAATAGCCGAGCGTATCTAGCCATGCCTGTCCGTCCGTTTGTACGAACGCGTCGATCTCAGAGAACCTGAAAGAACGAGATATTTAAAGTTTTGAACGTAGATCCTGTTTCCCGCGTAGTATCGAGAACTTGTTTCTTTTTCATGATATCGAATTATCGATTGGTATTGGTATTAACCAATATCGAAATCTTGTCTTTTAAGCTTATACTGCGGTTTTTTAGAGCTAAATTGATTAGTGGATAAGTGATATTTTACCCAATTCCAAAATATATATCTTTTTGTATACCTTAAAAATTTAAATTCCCCAAAAAATGTAAAGAAAAAAAACATGTCATTTCATAAGTGTACTATTTAACATTGGTATTTACACCCATTTGGATGCCACATATTTATGCCCTGCAAATTGCATTAAGATCGGACGAAGCGAAGTCAATCACGTGTAAGGCAAAGGGAGGACGTGCGTGTGTGTGTGGAAGGAGCCAGAATGCTCGTCACGGGATTTTCTTAGTCGGGCACTCCCCACTAGAGGACTTCTATTTGTTGGAATATATCATTCTAGAATCAGAATCCAATTATATATACTTCGCACAGTTCCAGTCAGTACAGATTTCTATATAGGAATTTTCATTTATGTTTCCTCTGTTGTCCTTGAATTTTCATAACTTTTCACATGAGGATTGGTACCATTATCATCAAGTTGGAGCGATCTTCAGATTCATTTTATGTGTCTTTTCTTCTCTGGACTCCATCTCTTAGACTGCTGATTGTGGTGCGAGATCCGGTGACGCGCGCCATCTCGGACTATACGCAGGCGGCTAGCAAGAAGGCGGACATGAAACGATTCGAGCAGCTGGCCTTTGTTAATGGCAGCTATTCTGTGGTGGACACCAACTGGGGCCCTGTCAAGATTGGTGTCTATGCGCGCTATCTGGAGCACTGGATATTGTACTTTCCGCTTTCGCAGCTGCTCTTCATAAGCGGCGAGCGCTTGATTATGGACCCGGCCTATGAGATTGGACGTGTACAGGACTTTTTGGGTCTGAAGCGTGTGGTCACCGAAAAGCATTTCTATTTTAATGCCACCAAGGGATTCCCCTGTCTATTCAAATCTGAGGCACGCTCCACGCCCCATTGTTTGGGCAAGACAAAGGGACGCAATCATCCGCATATCGATGCCAATGCGATTGAGCGACTCAGAGAGTTCTACAGGCCGTTCAATAATAAGTTTTATCAACTGACTGGCATTAATTTTGCCTGGCCCTAAAGCTTAATATTAGAGTGAGTGAGAGAAAGAGGCACAGGAGAGAGAGAGGGAGAGAGATAGAGATGTTGTTGCAGCGGAATTTAGCAACAGACTGATATTGTTGATTGCATTTTTTATACATACCATTGTACTTATACATAGAAGATATATATACAAACATATATGGTATTTGCTATCGATGTGATGCAATTGCTGTATGTTTAAAAGATACGCTACGTAATATTGCTCAATTATTGAAAACAATATGATAACAAAATAATAAACGGTTCCTTCTCTCAATACACAACGCACAGACACACAAAAACTACTATATGTAATGCCTAAAAGAAAAATATATATAAACGCATAGAACAAGTAGAGCTTACTACGTATTCCTACAGAGTATGAGCAAGAAGATAAACAGAGAGCTACGCATCCAGATCCTAAATCAATTACTTAAAAGACACTATACAAAAAGGTACTGATAGCATGCGATTAGGCACACGCGCGCACACACACACTCTATATAAAATTCATATGCAATTTATGCATACCTACATATATATATATATATATATATATATATATATATATATATATATATATATCTACATAGCTCAACATCTAAATTGCATGTTACAAAATGGCCTAGCTAAAAACTTCAATTATTACAATTTAATAAAATGATTTCATAAATATGGCTAACAAGTGCTTTTATACTCAAAGTTTGATAACCGAATATACAGTTCGATTTGGAACGGTATTGCAGATCTCTTAGAATATTTTCTGAGTTTGGTTTAGATATATTAAAGAACAGATAAGTTTGTAATACTATAAACATATTTTCCGACAGACTCTCTTTAAGAGCTATGTGATAAAGTGGTTCGGTTTTGATAAGCTCCTAAATGCGCCAAGTTTGTAGAACATGTATTGAAAAACAAAAGAGCTTAGCATACAGAACATATAATATCTATATGATATAGTTGTCAGATTCAGCCAATTCCGATAAATGTGGCGCCTGCCGAGACACTAGTACAGAAACAGCTAGATGGGCAGACGGACACGGCTATATTCACTCTGCTGTAATCTTTGGGAAGATATGTTACATTGTATTGTTGTCAAAGTAAAATCTACAACTAATTGAGGCGTAGCTTGTCTAAAAACCGGCCACACAGCCTATTTTGCGATAGTCCGAATTGATGGAAATGCTGTCGTTATTTTGGGCAATGCCACAAATAACTGAGCCACGATTTCGATAGCGTTCGCACTGATGTCCTTTGGCCTGGAGGCTGTCGACATGTGCTTGGAGCATGCCGTATTCGTACTGTATCACATTGGGCTGCATCTGATGATGGAATCTGTTGGCATCGATGGCTTTTTTGATGTTCGCCTGCTGCCAAAGCATACGAACCAGCAGCGGGACAAGAGCCGATATGATTTTAGTGCCACCAGCCGCGCCCACCACCAGCCGTACTTGACCGGTGGAGCGCTCCGTAACAATGACTGGACACATTGAGGACATGGGCCTGGCACCGCCAGCTATCATATTCCTGCCATCCACATAGGGCAGATCGAAATAGTTCTTCAGATGTTTCACGGAGAAGTCGGACATGGCATTATTGAACAGTACGCCAGTGCGTTTACCCATGCGTCCACTGCCAAAACTGCAAGCAATTGATGAGCATGATATCGGCCAGAAATTCAAGAGCTTCGCACTTACTAAAAGTTTAAGGAACTGGTCACTGAAACCGCATCATTATTGTGCAGCACCGAAATATGCGATGTGCCATGCTCATTACGCGATTGTATATCCGACAATGCTCCATAGTGCTCTGAGCTGTTGTACGTTTTAGTATCATCAATCAGTTTGGCGATGCTGGCGGCAAACGTTGGACTTGTCAGCTTGGCCAGTAACTGTGTGCAAAAGGAGTATGACAATAGCAAAGAGTTAATAAAATGACAAAAATAGATATATGGATATAAACACAATACAATTTTAAACAAAAGCAGAATCCATTTTGCCCTTCAAATTGGCCTAAGACAGGAATGCATAGATGCTTGCTGGGAATCCGAGAAGCTTTGCATCTGCCTCTGAAAAAGGCACGTTTCTTGAGCCGGCCGAGGCCGAGTTAGCATATATTTTATAAATGACAACAATTTGATGACACACATATTTTGCATAAAAACTTTAAAAGGTCATGAAAACAACCGAGACAGATAGATAATATTCTGTGTAAGAGAAAGAGAAATGGGAGTGTACGCTTATGTGTGTGAGAGAAAAAGATGGTTAACCTCTTCATTTGCTCCATCCTCCAGTTGCCAACGCTGAACAAAACCAAATTTCAAAGCCTCAACTATGCGATGGATTTCCAAGGGACCCAAATCTCGTGCTGCTGCGAAGTCCGCTCGATATGTATGCAGTATGTTCATTATAAGGCCAAGGATGTGTCCACTGCCTGGCGGTGGCGTCAAATGCATATCATACTCATCTAACGGTACAACTATAGAATCCTTAAGTTCAGCCTGTGCGTTCGTCAAATCGGCTATGGTTATGCCGCTGCCAATATCTCGCATATCACAGTGAAGCTTTCTCAGCAGCGATCCTTTGTAGAAGCTGCGCGGCCCTTTTAAGGCAATATGTTCATAAGTGTCGCACAGCTGCTTGGGCGGCTGTATATAAGTGCCAATTGGCCAGAAGTCACCCGTCATGGGATCGACAAACATTTGGCGCAGTAGTCCATCATTTTTGATCATATATCCATTCAGTATGAGCGCATCGTATTGATGTTTATAAAGCTGATATCCGGCGAGGCACAGCGAGATCGTCGGTATAACCAAATCCTTCCAGGGCAGTTTGCCGTAACGCTCATGGGCCAACGCATAGCCCAGCAGCTCGGTGGGCACAGCGATTGACCAGGCGGACTTCTGCAACTGTTGTTCGCTCTCAAAGACTGTAAAATTCTCGGGCGCGAGAGAGCGTGGTGCAATCTCCCGGCTGAGTATAGTGTATGCCCGTCGCTCGTTGTGCATATAAATGTTCATGATCATGCCGCCACCCAGTCCCATGCTCTGCATCCCAGTGAAGCCATTGCAGATCAGTGCGGTCAGCGCAGCATCTACCGCACTGCCTCCACGAGCCAGTGTTTCCCTATGAGAAGAGTACAGAAATACTTGCTTACTAATGGAATTTATTAGCGCATACCTGGCTATGAGACTGCAAGGCGTGTTGTCCGTGCATATGCCTGTCTGCTTGAATTGGTGCAGCGGCGAACTGGAGGGCGGCAATGGCTCCTCGGGATTTGGCGGAGCTCTCGGTGCATTCTGTTTGCCTAGAAAATCCATTGTTTAGTTTTACCAAATACCCTTCATACGGCTTACACCTACCACGCTTTGCCGCAGGACTATGCAAGTATATGGCAATTAGCACACAAATCAGTGCAAAAATAGACGAGTACCAACTACAAATCCATTGCAAATGCATAACTGTTTGATCTAATATTCATATTGTCTTTTTTCAATTCGCCTTTGCATGCCTCTCGCAAAATGTAAACAAACTTTTGCAGCAATCGATAAGCTGGCATATCGATATATGCCACAAGCATGTGCGATACTGCGAAGGATACTATCGATGCTATTGCCGATATTTTTTTAAATTCAAAAATCAAAAGATTTTTAGCAAATATTTACAATTATGTAAATGTTGATGTATTCATTTATTTTTTTAAATATTTTTTGCTTGTGCCAAAAAATATAGAAAATGTCCTTCAGCCACTGGACTAAATTATTCCTATACGATATTTGTTAATTATTTAAACGACAAACAAACACAATTTGTTAATTCTTAAACATTTATGTATAATTTTCAAAGTAGCCGAGAAGCTGTTAACATATGCAGCTTGTCAGCAATGTGTTAATATGGATACATATATGTTTTAAGTGGGTATGCTTATTTTTCTTTATAGTATGTTGAACTTTAATATGCTCTTTGGCCTGGGTTGCAACCCTAAAAGTAACAGAAAAATCCTGCTTGCTGACCCCGTGACCCGTTCGGGCAAAGCATCTACATATATATGTAATTGAAGTCGTGACGATGTTAAATGCTGTCTGTTTGTGGCAAATTTAATAAATAAAAGTTATGGCACCTTTGTAATTGGATTTTCTTTGGTCACCAACACTGTTGATTCCCATACAACTATTGTAATTGATTTGTGCATCCGCTTTGCAGCACTGCAAATCTGCAAATATGCACATGTATGTGTGTGCACACATACAAACAATCAGCATGAACATGAATGAAAATTTAAAAGCCATAAATCTTGCACTTTTATATCACACTACGCAGCGTGGCAATCAAATTAACTGAACAGAACAGAACAGAACTGAGAAACAGGAAGACGCGGTCCGGTTCGTTGATCGTTGGGCACATCTGGGATCGGAATGGATGAATGGATATCTGCGTGTGTGCATGTGTCATGTGTGTGTGTGTGTGTGTGTGTGTGTGAAAATCGGAATTGGATGGCATCTCGTCTGCCTGCAACATGGCTAACTAATTCCAGCACGCGTCTCAAACTACTCGCATGTTGTATGACGAAATGTACACGCCAAATGCCTCTATCATGGCACCTGTCAGACGTCAGCGGCGGCTTAACAGCTTAAATGACTCAACCAACGATGCCGATGCCGATGCCGAGCTGTTCAGTTGTGCATGACGAGGGGGGTATTTGGTATGAGGGAGGCAGGCGGGTATCGGCTGCTGCTGCTCCAGATTGTCAGCCGCGTCAACACCTTGGCAGCGACAACAACTCAACTCAACATAATTTGCCTCAAGTATTTGTATGTGATGCAGTATTTATTTTTAATAACACTCTAAAACAAAATGTCGTACGAGTATGTTTCTTAAAAAAATTGCAATACGAAGGGAACAGACTTCTATGCGATTTTCATAGGTGTGCTCAACGAATTTCTTAAAGGTATTTTTCGGCCAATTATTTTTTTTTTTTTTTATTATTTTAATTGCCTACACGATCAGCGAGAGTCAATTTTGAATATCTTTTCTCCTGTCACTTAAATACAGAACGCCTTGCTATGCGATTCTCATGAATATATTTGCTGCTTTCAATTGTGGCTGAAGTGTTCTATTAACCAAGTGTTTCATCTACCGCAGAAACTCTTTATCTAGAGCTATCTTGTTTGTGTTTTTTGGTGTTTTGTGTTGCACAGTGTTATCATCAGCGTTGACAATGTTGTTGCTGATGTGCGGACGGCAGGTGCAAACAGGCGCATTGCTAGAATTGCCTTTTAATTGTCTCTGGTTGCTTTGATGTTTGCTGAGCCCGTGGCATAAAAAAGTTGATGCAGTTAATCTGGCCAGGCTTAGCGGGCGCTTTTCAGCCGACTGTCATCGATTGGATCTCGATGCAGGCACGCTCAGCGCACGGCACACGACACTCACAAAAGTGTTTCCAAAAAAAAAAAAAAAAAAAAATTGAGTGAAGAGAAGTGCAAGCCATGTATGCGTGCTCTAAGTGGAGTGGGCACGGACTGGGATCGGGGTGGGGTTGTTGCTGTTGCCGTGGCAAGTGAAAACATTTTGTTTTTCGCGTAGATCCCGATCCCAATGGCAACGGCTGCCGCTGACATGTTGTTAAGTTTTATTTTTAAGGGACGGGCCCACCATTCCACAACAAATGCGACGCATTTGCTGCTGTTGTTGTTGTTGTTGTTCTCTCGTATTTATAGACCTGGCCCTGAGGCCGTTTTCACAGTTGGCTTCATTCAGTGCGCCCGCGGCTCACGTCCCTGATCTTTTGCATGTGCTGACGCCCCTTCGTTTGTTTCCATTTAATGTGCCAGCTCTTAGTTGGAATAGATGTCTGCAGCATACTTGCCATCCACTTGTACAACATATTTTAATTTAATTGCGTTTAATTTGAAACTAACAGACACTTCGCCCCGCATACATATAGCCATTGTCTGGGCATTGATGTTTTGCTGATTTGTAAAGTTCAACAGTTCTAGAAAAACATTTCACAATGTTTTGCTTGTCCCTCAAGCTTCGCTGGCGGCATTCACTTCTTCGGAGCATAGTACAACTATTAAACTGTACGATTCTCTACTTTAGAAAAGATTTACTAAATCTGTACATTATTAATGTTTATTACAGATCTTAAGCTTCCAATACTTGAGTGTTTTACTATGTATTCAGTCCTCGGTCTTGTTTGCCTTTGCATCCATGTATAATGAATTGTTGGAAATATCCTTAGTTAATAAGACTTTTCTAAAAACATTTGCTTATTCAAATTTAGTTACAAACCCTATTTTAAATCGTTTCTGGAAGTATTTTTGCAATAAGATTTTGGGCTGACTTGTTTTGACCGTCAAAATTCATGCCAAAGAGAATTTTCCTCTGGAAGGCATATAAAAAATGTACTGTACTATCTTAAATTTATACAATATTTTAATTGTACATTTTTTAAACATAATCTTAGCCTTGTTTCATTTTGGAAGGCCATTTGGCTCATGGTTTCAGTTCATAAGGATTGCATCAAATTTTCTGCATATTGTTCTCTCATGTCATATCATATCTGAATCTTAGTCAGTTCAATAATTTTTTTGATATTTTTTTAAAGAATATTATCAAGTTTTCAGACGAATCTTTACATAAATCGTAGTTCTCCTCATCTAGTTACCATTGGATTTGTGGCCAAGATTTCTTTAGGGCTTTCTGTTAGTCTGGCTGTGGAATTCAGTAGTTTTTGTCAGCTCGTAAGTGAAACAGCCCCGGGAAACAAAAAAAAAAGCGAAAAGTTTATTCAAAATTTCTTTAAATATTAAATATATATATTCTTTGACTATTTGTTTGGACGATCTGAGCCGTAGCAAATAATGCTTCGGCTTAGATCGGGATTGCGCTTGCTGGAGGCATCGGTGCGTAATCATATAACCAGGACATATGGGCTTGCATCGGCGATGCCCATCGTTGAGGCGGTAAATGATGATGTGGATGTGGTTTACTGCAAGGACGAGGATGCACGGAGGGACAAGCCGGTGAAGCCCGCGAAAGCTGCGAAGGCTGCGTCGAATGGCGACAAACAGGGCGGTAAGCCACCTGCCAAGCAGCCCAACAAACCGAATGGTGGCAAGGAGGTGGCCGCCAAAAAGGGCGCA
The DNA here is from genome assembly GCF_003285875.2 of Drosophila novamexicana. Lineage (NCBI taxonomy): Eukaryota > Metazoa > Arthropoda > Insecta > Diptera > Drosophilidae > Drosophila > Drosophila novamexicana. The sequence continues at coordinate 230,036 of NW_020824868.1, read as the reverse complement.
GCGGAAAAGGCAAAGCCGAAGCCCAAGCCGAAGGAGGAACGCATGAAAACCTTTGAAATATATCGCTGGAAGCCCGGCGATGAGCCCAAAATGCAGAAATACAAGCTGGACTTGAACAAGTGCGGCGCCATGGTACTGGATGCCCTGATCAAGATCAAAAACGAAATGGACGCAACGCTCACGTTTCGCCGTTCCTGCCGTGAGGGCATCTGCGGCTCCTGTGCCATGAACATCGATGGCATCAACACGCTGGCCTGCATCCAGGCCATTGACACGAATGTGGGCAGGCCGTGCAAGATCTATCCGCTGCCGCATCTGTATGTGAAGCGTGATCTGGTGCCGGATATGTCGCAGTTTTACGATCAGTATCGCTCCATCGAGCCCTGGCTGCAGCGCAAGGACTTGAACAGGGAAATGGGCAAGGCGCAGTACCTGCAATCGTTGGAAGATCGCAATCGTCTGGACGGGCTGTACGAGTGCATATTGTGCGCCTGCTGCCAGACCGCGTGCCCATCGTACTGGTGGAATAGCGAAAAGTATTTGGGTCCGGCTGTGCTGATGCAAGCATATCGCTGGGTAATCGATTCCCGCGACGAGGCCACCGAGCATCGTCTGTGCCAGCTGATGGATCCGTGGAAGCTCTATCGCTGTCACACCATACTCAACTGCACCAATACGTGCCCCAAGAACTTGAATCCGGCCATGGCCATTATGCAGTTGAAACAATTGCTGGCTGGCATGAAGAACAAACCAAAACCAAAGCTCCAGACCGATCTATTGTTCCAGAATCAAATGTAGTGCTTGCAAAATTTTTAATATTGATATCCTTTTTATTATTTTGATATTCACTCTTCGAATATCTTTTCGCACACGCACTAACGCAATGGGGGATGCGTCTTTAATTGGACATATAACGCCTCAGGGACTTGTTGCGACTAATCACATTCGTATGCAACACACTTCATACAAAACCCAAATATGACACGCCCAACTGATCTGTATACAAATGATACTCAACTCTTTAACAATCATATCCTCACCATATATGAATATGTATAACAACAACAAAATGTACAATAACTATGCATATTTGACAAATAGCAAGAGCTCTTCGCAGATCGAAAGGGTTCATTGGCTAAACGTGATCAAAAAGTTGTACTGTTTAATTTCATAATGTACATGATGATAAAACTGAATAATAATAAAAGTAATAACAATAACGATTTTAATTAATAATTGCCCTTTCTACTGAAAATATTGCACACTGCAAACATTTTCATATCGAATTTTCGGGCTAAATTAAGCACTTTTCAAAATTGGGCCGTAACAAATATTGTTAGCAGGCCAATTTCTTCAAAGACCATCAAATCATGTACATTTCCTAGTATTTTCTGTATAATAATCAGTTATATAATTGAGAATACCCTTTTTTTTTATTAATATTTTAAAAACAGCCAAAAATGGCTTCTACCAAAAAAGGTGAGGAAAATATATAATTCCTTGCTTAAGGTCTGCTTGATAAAATTTTCTGTGGAACCAACGTCTTTTTTTCGCTTGGCTTGGTTTAACTAAAAAATCGTTTCAGAAAGGCCTCGACGGAGGCATTGATTTATTTTCTAAAGCATTTTTGGCTAAATGTCCCATTAAGGGCACTTGAAGAATAATAAAATGATCTATATTATATGTGAACCAAAAGCTGGGTTCGAGCATTGAACATCGTGTTCACGAACTAAACCTAATGACACACAATTTGATTTGAGCCGTAAACGAAGCTCCCAGGACTTGCAGACCCTTAAATAATACTAAGGAATGCTTTGAACAATAACAGGAAAACATATTGAATTTTAGCTTAAAAGCGACTTCCCAGAAATGTTCACTATTCTGAACAAAAAGCATTTCCAAATATTAAATTTCTAAGTAATTCTATAGAATATAAGGGAAATTATTTGGAAAAGCTAGCGTATTGCGTGCCACGCAGAAATGCTCGGAACAGGATATTTGTTAAGCTCAAAAGCCCAATGAATGAAGGCGAATGAGCTGTTCAGTTGAAATGACTCATTCAGCTAATATTTTATTTTATTTTTCTTAAATTATACTCTCGCTCCGCAGATTCTATTTACGCAGCAGCAATAATTAAGCGATACACACACGCAAATATATATATAAAATATTGAATATATACGCTCAATAATTTTCCACAAATGCGCTCAATAAGTGTTTTCAATCAAATAGATTCATTCATTGCGAAGCTTCGTTAGATGTTTCATGAATCTATGTGAGTATGTACTAAAGTTGATTTATTTGTGAATCATTTCATGGGTTGATCTTGAATTCGTGTTGCGGAACTTGAATGTTCGCGTCACAGTTGACCAAGTTTGTTGCTGCAGCTTGCTAAAAGCTTTCATTCGCCCTCTCGCTCCCTCGCTCCCTCTCTTTCTCTCTCTCTCTCTCTCTCTCTCTCTATCTCTATCTCACAGATGAGATGCTCTCTCCCTCTCATGAGCAAAATAACTACATTTCTAAAAAATACTTGCACAACAAATATTTGCATATGCCAAAGTGGGTGGCTCTCATGTGCATGTGGGCGATTGTATATATATATAAATATATATTTGTGCACATATATCTGCCCACATAGATATATGACTAGGGCCCCGTAAGCGTCACCACGTGCAGCGGCATACCGACAAAATCAAATCTGAGCGGCAACACGACGGCGAAAAAGCTCAACGTGTTCTACGTCACCGACTCGGGCCGGAGGTGGCCCGAACGGAAGCTTTTGGACGCCTACAAAAACCAACCCCAAAGCGAAAGCCGCTTTGCAAATCAGTCGCAAAAAGTACGTCGCCAGAACGCAAAAAAATAAGCGAGAACTGGGCGCTGCAAACCAAAAAGAATTCAACAAAATATATCAAAAAAATCGAAGAAAACAATTTGAAATAAAAACAATAACAAATTAATTGAGAGATCTCTCAAATTAAGTCTTTAAACCAAACAGCAGCTGCATACATATATTTTTATATATATACATTTATATATATTAAATATATATATATATAAAATTCTAGACGTGTTTTTTGTAAAGGTGCGTTCAACTAAATTTGGGAAACTTTATATCCCCATTTTATTTATTTTTTTCAAGTGTGTGCCCAAAATTTCAACTGAGATTTGTTGCCATTCAAAACAAGTGCAAGACACTTCTCTTTTTTTTTTTTTTGTTTTGGCACAGCGTCTATTCTAGCTGTTGCTGCTGTTGTTGTCGTTATTGTTGTGTTTACTGTAGTTAACAATTATCATCTATTATTTTGCATTTACTCAACACCTGAACACAAACAAACAGGAAGGTAGCCACAGTAACGCGAAGCGGGAGCAACAAACGAGTCGTCGTGACCAGGAGCAACAGCAGGAACAGGAGCAGGAGCAGGAGCAGGAGCAGAAGCAGGCAGCGCGACGAGGCAGCTAATAAGGAAGCCAGCACACACCCACACACATACAACACCTACACACAACACCCACCCCGCACACACACACACAGAAATTGATTAAGATGTCATGGAGATATGCGGTAAGTGGCCCAAAATGAACTTCAAAGCAGCACCGAGCGCATTCGCTCCTGGCTTAGTTTATTTTAGTTTAGTTTACTTTGGTCCTATCCAGTTTTGTCCTGTGCTCTGGTCACACTTTTGGGCAACTGTCAGCTGGAGCAGCTGATGTTTAGCAGCTGGCTATGTTGTTGATGCTGTTTTCATCATGGCGCTGCTGACCTTGAGCGCATCTCCGTGTGGCTGACCCAATTTGTGGCTGCATTAGATTACAAAGGCAAAGGCCAAGCCCACTTTTCCACGTTCACCTGTGTGTGTATGTGTAGGTGTGTGTGTGTGCCATTTTGCAGCTGCCAGCAGCCACCTTGCAGCACAGAGCCTTGGCACACACACACACAACAAGCAATTCAACGTGCTCCGCAACCCTTAACCCATTCATGCACACAAGGCCTCCTAAATGCAAATGCTCTATGGCGAAAGCAAAGTTCAAGTGCCTTTTGTATAATGCTTGATGTACACACCCACACACACACCCACACCCACACACACACCCACACACACCCACTCACACTTTTGTATGTATTTCCACAACAATAACCATAATTTGCTGTCGTGAGCAGTTTAGCAAACATTTCCGCTGCATTGGCGCGTAATTTAAAACGCACAAAAGCTCGCTATTTATTCTAAACTTCACTTTATGGTTTATCATCATGTAGGAATTGTATTTATTAAGTTTATCGTGCACAAATGCAATCATATGCGTTGTGGCGCCCAACGTGAGGCGTGCGCATCCCGTTGCAACGTGCTTCATTCGCAGTACTCCACTCTATAAACAACTTGCTTAATAGTTTAATGTTCACATATATAATACACGAGTGAAAAAATTTCAAGTTAACCCTGTCCAAGCAAAGTTAGTTGAGCAAATCTTAAGATAAAAAAATGTATACAAAGTTAGGTCCAGTTAGAACAGAGAAATTAAATTGGCTGTTTTAATCAGACCAGTAGTTAACGATTAGTTAAGTTGACCAATTTACGTATAAATAACCCACCATGCATATCTTGGAAGATTCGTCCTTCAACGGACAACCGTATCCCAATTTAATTAATTTAGCCTACCCTTAAGCTGCTTAAATTGGGAGCACTCCAGTTTCTAAAGACTCTTCAAAGTGAAGAGTCATTTATTAAAAATCAGCCGATATTGTCAAATGAAGCAAACTGAAGCTGGGAATTCAAATTTCATTTACGGTATTCAATTGGGCGCACTCAGCAATTCTATTTATTTATTTTTAACTTAATTTTCCAAATATACATTATCCTTATTGAATGTAATGTAACACTTATCAGCTTTGCTTTTGATCTATATTCGTGTGTGCAATCACTTAGACCTGGGCTCATTCTCCTGCTTTTTGTGGCGCCCAATGTGGGGCACGTTGCAATTACTTGCCGTTTTGGCACTTATCGGGGCCACGACATAAGCGTCAGCTGCATTACAAGTATCGCATTCGTCGACTGACCCGCAAACGGATATATGTAATAGGCTTTTGAAGGGTGGATGGGTGTCGTGGGGGGGTGGGGCTAAGCCTAAGCAGATTACTCATACGTCGCGTGGGCCAATTAACTTAATTATCAACGAAAATTTTACAGTAAAATGCCCCAAAGCGGTAACACCCGCTGCTCTGACCATGTGGCGGGCCTTCAAGGCTAATCTGCCTCGCCAAGCACACACAAACACACCCACACACACAGAGAGTGAGAGAGAGAGAGAGAGAGAGAGAGAGAGAGAGAGAGAGACAGAGATAGACGCACACTCGAACACAGCGTGAATCAAATGTTTGGCATTTTGGCGTCGACTTGGAGTCGCATCTATTGAACTTGAAAAATAAAGCAGCTGAATGCAAAATTAATTAAATTGAGGGCGCTGGCATAGAATTTGCGTTTTGGGCTGGTTGCTGGGCCTAATGTGGGGCGCAGCCACTGAAGCGAATAAAGCGCCCCCCACCCTATCCCCCTCAGGGGCGTGCATTTAATTGGGCAGCCATTCGCTGCTTCCGTGTAATGTGCATTTAAAAAAGAGGGGGACAAATGTGGAAAAAATAAAAAAAGAAAATGAAAAAAATTAAATATAAAGCCCAATCGCTTAGCTGAAATGTCAATGTCATTCGGTTGGCTGTCAATGTTGTTGTCGTGTTGTTGTTGCTGTTTTCCATTGTTGTTGTTGGGTTGGCGCTGAGCGCGCTAATTGAACGATCGATAGAGCGTTGTACATCTCCCCGTTGTGGCTAGATGTACTGTGTATGTTCTATATATGAGTATACGCCTATATATGGCCTATATATAGATGGCGCACACTTAACAATTATGTGGGCGCACATTGTGGGCGTGTAGCATCGCCAGCGGTCGTCGATTGGCAGCTGTTGCGCCTCATTGAGCAAAAGCGAAAGGCAAAATGCCGAGCGGCCACTTTAAAGCGAATTGTTGTCGCTATTGTTGTTGCCCATGCCATTGTCTAAGAAATAATGAAAAAAGAAAAAAATAAATAAAAATAAAAAGAAAAACAATTATCACCAAAAATGTAATGAGTTAGTTAGACATGAACTGAACAGTCAGCTTTAAAAGGTAACTTGTATTCATTCAAGTTGCTATACGTATTTTCCCATGGTGCTTACATGATACACACATTGTATTTTGAAAGTACGCATACTACTTCAAGTACTCAAATGCTTAGAACACATATAAGCAATGATGGCACGTTTATATATTGTATGTGTATGTCCCTTAAGTATACTGGCAAGTACTCATATCCTACTCACATTGCATATCAAAAGTACTTGTAGTACTCTCAACACTCAAATGCTGGAATATTCAAAGTATTCATAGTACTTTTAGCACACAAATGCTCAAAACACAGAAAATGTATAAAAAATATTATTAGTAAATTTCGTATTTTCTTGGTACTTGTATGACACTCATAGTACTCTAAGCACTCAAACGATGAAACATTCAAAGAAGTCATGGTAGTCTTAGTATATAAAGGATACAGAAGAAATATTTAAGCCTATACGAGTCTATTATTAATATACTCTTTATTTCCGTAGTACTTATATACTACTCACATACTACTCACTATACATCCCAAGTACACGCAGTACTCTAAGTATACACATGCTAAAGACACATACAAAAGTTATCATTAATATGCATTTATACATATATATAATTATTATACCATATGTATATTTATAATTAGTATACTTTCTATTTCCGTAATACTCATAAGCTATTCATATTAAATATCCATAGTACTCATAGTACTCATAGTACTCAAACGCATATTGAATATGTAAATACTTATCTTTTTCGTCCAATTCCCATTTATATGGTACCCGATATAGTAGTCTGTGCTATAAACTGAAATATCGCTTACACTAACTAACTTTTTGTTATTAAGCCAGTGTCGACTTTTACATTCACGAGAGTATCACGTGCTCATCGCTAGCTCAGCCATTCAATACTTCGAAAACAGTATCAAACCACATTTCGAGCCCCATTTTTGGCGCCCTATCAGCCTTGAGCAATGCATTTAATGCATAAATTGTTAACAAACACAGCAACAAGCAACACGAGAGAAAAAAAAAACAACATGTATAGCAATAAATAGACGATTTGATGAGCTGTCCCACACCTCGAACCCACAACACAACAAATGTGCCGCACACCTTAAATGGCAAATTAAAAACTACTGCGCATTTAATTTGCGCAATTTTCATTAAGCAGTTTTTCTGTTTTTCCGCCTTTGTTTTTGTTTTTCCCGTTTTCTCTTCGCTTGAGTCATTGAGTAAACGAGACAAAAAAATTTAGCTGCCAACTTGTTTGCGTATCCCTTAACACGTGAAGCCCGCGCTGAGGCGCATTAACAAACTCTGCGCCAAGTCGCAAGATCTTTAATAATTGTACATGCTATTTATTTAATTTTGTTTATTTATTACCATTGCCATTACTTATCGTCTTTTTGGCGGGCTGTTAAATCAATAAATTTGTCTGCAAGCTTGCATGTCATTGCATTCGGATTGTTCTTTTCTCTTCTTGTTCCTAGACGCTGCACTATGGGCCAGACTGACACTAGCTGGCACAAAAAATATGTATTTACTTTGATCGTGCTGTATAACATATTTGAGCCCAGGCGTCAGCTCAATAAAACTGTAACTTATGTTTAGGTTATTATTTTTTGGCCAACAAATGTTCAATTTGGCCCACTGTGCTGGTGCGTTGAGCTGCAGAATACGTATACGTACCGTTGGACATATGGATATGCATGCATATCTCTAGCTGACCCATTCCTGTGCCCCTCCGTCGAATTCAACCTACCCATTATTTCCCATTCATATTTAGTTTTTAGGCCAGCGTAATTCCCACATACTTAAGTCTTTCAATCATAGTTTTCAGCATGCCTGTCGATTTTTCGCACTTATTGGGCAGCTAAAATTCAATTTTGAGTATTTTTCATTTGCATTTTTGTGTGAAATAAGGCCGACAGTAAATAAAATGAACAACAAATAGAAATGTATACATTTCTTTATATGTGTAAAATAGTTTTTAAATTTATGGAAAATTTATTGCCTACCAACAAAATACGAAATACACGTTCTCTATAAAATGTAATCAAATTTCCAAAACTTATCCTGAGTGTGTCATATGCGAATAACATTTGAATACAATAATATAGTTAGATTTAATATAAAATAAATTTGCCAAAACTATAAATTCGTATAGAAAAAAATTCTAAAGCAGGGGCCTGTCCTTTAGCAGTAAGGGTTGATGATCTCAGCGATGTTAGCCATTTAGTTTGTCATTCGCCCCAAAAGGCTATCATTAGATGGCACTGATAAGGCAAGTGTCTAGTGGCAGGTCGCAACAAGGGTGTGTGGCACGTATACGCCACGTTGACAGCATTTGGTTTGCCTCCATCGTGCGAGCGTTGCAACAGTTTTCAGCTGCAGCTGCAGCTAGCCGTTTGGTCAAACGCTTGACCTGGCCTGAGCTGAGCTGACACAGTTTTGTTATTTGGCAGGAAGTGCTCGGGGTCGAACGATGTCAGACATGGGTTAAACACATAACCACATAACCACGAAATGGAGACGAGCCGACTAACTAATAGATCAAACAATGTGGCCATGCACGTGTGTGCCTGTTGTATCTGTATCTGCGGCGGCAATCAAGTAGCTGGCTTTATAAAGGTGTCTATGCGGGCCAGTCCGTTGGCACTGTGGCTATTAAAAGCGACAAAAACGAGCGACACCTTGCATAGACACGGGGCGAAGTGCCAATAAAAATGCACAAAATAACATACTCAACGATATTCTAAATATACGTGACTCGATTCGGCGGCGAAATGCTGATGATTAAGTTCCATTTAACATTTAATCACAGACTAAGTCCAGCTAAATTGCCTCGACATGCGGGTGGCACCCAATGCTGATCATTCGCCGTGCCTCAGCATGACGCATCGTCGACAATATGAGTCCACTAAACGCTTCTCGAACAGTGTTGTCAAGTGCTTCTAAAAAAGTAGCGTAATTCTGTGTTAACAACAGCTAAAAATTGCAAAATTAGCTTGCTGACCACGAATGGGCCAAAAAAAACTGTAAAAAAGCTAATTTACTCAACAATCATACGTCTGATAAAATAGCTAGCTGCTTTAGCTATAAAATGGCTAAATGGGCAACACACAAGCACATTTCGTGGATTTTTGAAAATATTTCCAACCGTTCGAGGAATGTGTCGAAAATGTTATTCGCTGAGCAGTTTTCATTTAGCAGCGATTTTCGCAGCGTTTTGTGCATGTGCTGTGTATTTTTAGACACACGCACACATATATATACACACACATATGCACACATATATGTGCGGTTAGAGTGAGCATCTTGTTGTTTGTTTGTGTTTTGCGGAACAAGGTCAAGGCGTCGACAGTGACCAAAAAAAAAAAAAGCCAAAATCAACGACGCCAACGCCTTTTTGTGCACCTGAAGGCGAAATGCTTCGGTTCTGTCTCATCTTCATATCCCAGCGCCCCCTCCTTGAGAGCTGTCAGCCACCTGCAATTTGGCCTCAAAGAAAATTTCTATATTATATCATATGTTTGTATTGAATTGATCTAAATATAGCTATTACTAGACTTCTACGTAGGCCCGTTGCCTAGGCAGTTCTTTGGAACAGCGTATGATGTGACATATATGAAATTCAATTTCAGTGACATATTTTCTATTTTTGATCAAGCTATAATGTCACTAAATCTAAAAAATATATATTTGACATTTTAAATAATATCGTTCTCATTTGGAATTATGTGTAATCTATTTCTTGTACTTATAATTGACATATTTAGCAACACAGTATAGTTGCCTTATCCTATTACAATGTCTCTACAGATCATATAGAAGTCTCAATCCCACACATATTATTTTAAATATGATTAATATTGACTTTCAAGCAATTTAGTTTTAAGTTTTCATTTGCCTTAAAAGTTTAAATCACATATACACAAATTATAAAATCTTATTTGAAAACTTCTTTGTCTTTAGAAAATCGTTGTGAGTTAAAAAAAATATTTAGAAATCAGCATTTTTCGAGAACACTTCTATTCACTTGTCATTTCCGGCAGTTTATGCTGTCCAGAGTCATAAGTCTGTACATAGTTTTTAAGGTATTTAAGCTTTTCCTGTTGTCTACACTCTATGTGTCCTTATCTTTCCTTTGTTGTTTTGCAACACTATTTTGATTATTTTGTACTCTGATCTTGAACACTTTTTACAGCTACTCACCGACAGATACAGCAGCAGCATTGGCGATAGATATAGTCCGCACTATTATCAGGTTTGTCTGAGTTCCTAAGCGCAATGCATGCGACCAGTGCTGTGTAATTTCATTCCTAATGTGTGCTCAAACAACGTGTAATACAGCACTGCTACAACTAACTTGATGCTCGAATGGCCAAATGTTTAAGCTTATTAATAGGCATTTGCTGCTTGCAACAAAAAACTACTAATCCCAAAAAAAAAAAATAAAATAAAAAAAAGACTACTTGGCCTTGGCGAAATCTAACTTAAGTTAAATGTTCCACAGATTCAAAGTTGTTGTTCGCATAAATCTTGTGGCTAAACGAATCAAATGTTAATGTTGTGTATAAATATGCTTCAGAGATATGCAAATGTATAGCTAAGCATATAGATATGTTTGTTTGTGTGTGTGTGTGTCTAGATAAATTGTCGTGCTGTGTCAATTTGTGTATATGTGCGTGTATTTGTATGTGTGTGCATGTGCCAGAGATCAGTCACAATGGATCAAAATCGAATAGAAAAAGTGAAAGAACTTTTGCTCTCTGATTTTGCTTTTGGCTTCTGTGCTGCGGTCTCAGGGTCGAATGCCGCGGCAAAAAGTAAAAGTTTCTATATATTTCTTCTTAAACAATAACAACAAACATTGCGCCCCTGCTCTGCCCTCCTCCTGCCAGCCAGTCCGTCAGCCCGCCAGCCAAGCCCATCTCCCATCCGCCCTCCCAGCTCTGCTCTTGTCGGCGCCGCGCTGTCGCTGATTTTATTTGAATATGTTATGACAAAGCAGAGACAGCCGATAAGCGAAACTAAAATGCGAACTAAAAAAATTAAAAAAAAAAGAAAAATATAGATGAAAGAAAATACAAAAAGAAAATGTTTCACTTTCCCCATTGACTTTGGCGACTGTCCCTGACAATTGACAAACGAGCAGGCGAGACAAGGACGCGAAAAGGCGCGACCTTCGCCTTTGCCATCAAATTTGCTGGCCGAGCTTTTGCCAACAAACCCGCTCAGTACTCTAGATGCCCATAAATAATTTCCACTTGCCAAAATCTACACAAATTTACATTTCCGTAGCGCGCTATTCGAGCACAAAACAACCCGATTTCGGCATATTGACCCAAATGATGTCGGCTCGAGTCAAGCGACAAACATTCTTTCATATATATGCGCACATTCTATTATCAATAATACAATTGTTAATGCTTAAAGTAGTATAAATATGCATGCTATGCATGCTAATTAATGTAATTTAATTTTTACTAGAATTGTTCTGTAGCAAACGCAGTTCTATAAGACCACCACGAACTGCAATATAATGCTGGGTATATAATATTAAATATGGTGTTGAGTTCTATTAATGCGTCGCTTGCTTATCGATCTCCATGTTATATGTCCCCCCTTTGATATCTGACTTAAATATACCTTAAAATGCTTAAAATTTGAAATGTTTTCTCTAATTTATTTTGTATCCCCCTTTTTTTATTTATAGAATTTAAAATATTTACTTAGGCTAGTAAATATCTCGATGCTCAAGTCAAGACTTAAGCTTATTTAATTTGTTATAAATAAGGCATGGTTCAGGGTATAGAGGTGTATACAATACATAGACAAATTTCAATTCCGGCGGTTCGGTTAAAAACCGGGCTATTGAAGACTTTCCGTAAACATACTCGAGTCTAGAAAGTCTTTTGGACTTCAGCCATATTTATGTATTTGATTAATAACTAACATCTTGCGCAAGTTCCGCAGATAGAAGACAGAGTCCTTTATCTAAAAGTTTTGTGCCACACATAAACTTCTTAAGCCCAGTAAAAGGAACTCTCGCAATTTACTAACCAACCTTGCCAAGCATAATTTGCGAATTTGCGCATGACAAATACTTGCAACAATTTCCAAATATGATTTTGAACAAAATGAGTTAATTGAATTGTTTATTAACTATTTGCTTGCAGTCGCCCAGCCGTCTGGAAACCTCCGAACAGACCACAGGACGCCAGCTGCAGCGAGTACTGCATTATTCGATGGCCCCGTGCCGGACATTGCCCGGCCTGAGGCGTGCCGAGTGCGCCATACACGATGTTGACTGTGATGAGGTCTATCCGGGCATTTATATTGGCGATGCGTGAGTCCTTGTGCACTCCATGAACTCCATTCCGTGCTAATACTCAATATGATTCTTCTGCCTTTTGCAGCGCGGCGGCCAAAAACAAAACCTATTTGCGAATGATGGGCATTACGCATGTGCTGAATGCCGCGGAGGGCTGTCGCTACGGTCAGGTGGACACGGGACACAGTTACTATCGTGATATGCCCAGCATTAGGTGAGTGTGGAGTTGTTAAGGCGTCGAGTTCATGATCAAAATGCGGGGGCTGCTCATGCACATTACTTATCGATTTATTTGCTCAATATCGATTCTGGCATTTTGGTTTATCGCGAAAACGCAAACAAAATTGTAATCCTAAAAAAAAAAACGCCAAAAATTTCTTTTTCTTTTTATTTCATCCACCGTACACTATCGTTTGTATATATGTATACACATGATCACACAAATACACCCACACACACCACCTCACACCCCCCACACACCCCCACACCCCCACCCACACACACATCCCCACCCACACATTTGACCAATCGCATTGTCATCATGTCTCACTGTGGGCCATTTTGTTGTGCTACTCGCAACATATTTGTATCTATGTGTGTGTATGTGTCTAGACGCCAACATAAGGATTGCATTTTTAGATATATGGGCTTCCCCATGGTCGATGCCCCAACGCAAGATATATCCCGTTACTTCTATGTGGCAGCCAAATTCATAGACAGCGCCATCAGCAGCGGCGGTGAGTACAAAATTCGATATCATAAAGCTTTCTTCAATTAAATGCAATTCAAATTCTTTCTAGGCAAAATTCTGGTGCACTGCTTGGTGGGCATGTCTCGGTCGGCCACTTGTGTGCTGGCCTATCTGATGATCTGCCGCAAAATGTCCGCCGTAGACGCGATACGGACGGTGCGCATGCGCCGTGAAATACGACCAAATGATGGCTTTCTGCAGCAGCTGGCCGATCTCGATATGGAGCTGAAGCGCAAGAACCTTTATCCCTACTAAGGCAATACCAAAACCCAACACAACCAAAGATATATATATCTACATATATATATATATACAACACACACACAACACACACACATACACATATATATCTATAGATGTATAGGATAAGGATAGAAAGAATGCTGACAATGGGCTAAAGAAAAAAAACACACAGAATTGTTGTATTGCTAAGAGTTATAAAAACACACACACACATGGGCAACGTTTATGCGCTGTGCTTAAATCATGATATGAATTCTGAGTAAGTATAGAAATCAGTATAAATATGTATTTCATGTTTAAGCAATCAGTATAAAGAAATCACTATACAGTTGTATTTCATGTTTAAACAAGTTTCAATTTTATGATATGGCTGCAGCGTATAAGCGTGTGTCAAAACAGCTACACACACACACACAACAAGTACACAAATGCAACGTTTACACGCGCTACCCTAATCATGATATAAATTTTGAAGATTCATAAAAAAGATATATTTTGATGGGTATATATAAGAGTTTGACACAATTCCAAAAGGGGCGCATATGGGTGTTACGTATATATATTACACACATGCACACACACACACATATATACAGACAAAGCGTTGTTCTAAACTATTTATAAACATAAAAAGCTAACGACTTAATGGTAACTTGGTCTTCTGATATAAAAAGCTGTTCAAATCAATTGTCTAATCGTGACATCTCGTTATATGCATACATATACAAATATATTCGGTCGTACTTCCATTTACTGGGTATCAGCACACCCCTCCCACATACATAGCTACCTAGGCATGGATCGACGATCTACAGCACAGCGTGAAACAATAATTGCAAGGATCGAGCTGACATCTGAACACCAAGGCATATATATGCATATACACATATACATATATATATATATAGATATGTATAGATGTGCATGCAAAACTAAATATATACTTACCTATACCATATACACATATATTGATATACATGTATTCCTATGATATTTTTTGTATGCAACTCTTTGTTATTTTACGGTTCATGTCCTACCTGCATATATAGCCCACATACAAGCATATACTCTTAAGCGTATATGCACTTAGGCATATAAGAAAAGCTGAAAAAACCTAAACAAAATGAAACAACACAAAATGGAACAATGTATAGAACACAAGATGCGTATAAAATGAAAAAAAAAATAAAAAATAAAAAAAACTGATAAAAAATCTGTTTAATGTATAATTAGTATATACAACATGCGTTATACACACCCTATATAAAAATGATATATACACACAAACTAATATGTTTGTACATATATGCGTATATTCAACTATTGTACAATGAAATAGCAAAGCTAACAAAAAAGAACAACAACAAGAAGAAGGAAATCCAACAAAAAAATGTATAAAAAAAACAACCAAATTCATATTTTCTAGAACATGTATGAGCAGAAATAAAAACGAAATAATAAAAGCGAAGAAAGCGAAAAGCGAATAAAATAATAAAACTAACAGACTCTAAGAAGTGATTGATAAAAAAAAAACCTTGACAAATATTCTAAAATATTGAAAAAAACATTTCTGTGACATTATTCAAAAACCGTTTGTGAACTCTGTCATATATTTAATATAATTTTGTTTTTATACGTTTTTCAATCAGTTGAAGGAAACTGATGGCATAAATTCAGATAAGCTGAATCGATATGTAATAGCATATGTAATCGATATATAGCATATATAATCAATATATAGCAAATAAAATCGTTACATATCCTATATACAGGCAATAGATTGGATTGTTTTAGTCGCATAAGAGCTTAATAGATACCTTAATGATTTTATGATTTCGAGCATATATCTAGCACCTATAATCCCTGAACCAAACGCGCTATGACCTAATCGACTTGACTAAATACATATACATGTATTTTCTATGGTCAACTCAACAAAGGCTCCAAGCGCAACAGACATTTTTGTGGCTGCGATGTTCCACGTCTTTAAGCTCAGGTTCTTTCAGTTTGCTATGTAACTACTTAATTTATCATTAATTTAATTAATTACGTGCGATTTTCTTATTTTCTTAGTTCTCTTGTTAGCATAATTATCAGATTCAGGGTAAATAAAATTCTAGAATTTCATGCAGTTCAATCTGTTCGTTTTAACCCTAATTTGCAGCCTTGCTATGTATGTCCTAAGTCTATTGGAAAAAGGTAAACTATTTGTAAAGGGTATTACGTTTATGTACTTTGCTTTTTAATTTACTTTTATTTATTATTTTGCCAAGAATCGGTCTGCAATATTAGCTTTAACATGACAGGTATTTTTCTATTTCTATTTATACATACATATATATGTATATATATATATTTTTTTGTATTTTAAACTATTTTATGTTAATATTTATTTGTAATATTTAAATATTCAAGAAACTATTCAATTGAAATATTTTAAATACTACGAATATCAGAGACATGATTTTAAATTATAAGAAGTTCACCCTCTCGCTCCTTTGGTTCTCAAACTAGGTGTATAAATTCTGACTAGAACCTATTATATAAAGCATATTAAGCCCTTGGCTCGGCTTGGGCTTGTTCATGCTATGAAACCTTTATGTTTTCATAATCTGTAACGATCGAAATATGCATGTGTGTGTGTGTACTTTTATGGGCCAGTGTATTTTGTAGTTTCCGCCACCAGCTGAGAAAACGTTTAAAATTTAATTTTGTGGCTCATACTTACAAATTGCCACCGTAAATCCAATTGCTTCTGGATGAGGTTTGTTGTGTTTTCTTCCTCTGGCTTCTGTCTGCTGGCCAACAGTCGGGTGGGTCGCTGGTCGTCTGTCGGGGGGAGGTCAGTGGGGGCCCATTATCTAGACATTAGTTGCGCCTGCTAACTGCCTGGCAACACCTGCAGCGGCGACGACTGGTTATCGGCGCGAGTGTTGTGCCTCGAAAGCGGAGCTTGTAATTAAAAGAAATTGCTACCTGGAGCATGCCGAGAGCGGGGGGCGCAACTGTTGAACCTGCAACTTGGAACCCACAACCTGGAACCTGGACGCTGCGCGCCGCATAGTTGACCCTAATTTAAAACAATCAATAACTGCGCCACAAGAACACTCAAGATTGAAGATTTCGATCTTGCGCGCGCGCAGTCCAAACAATAAAATTAATGTCTCCGGCGGCTTTAGCTGACCAGCAGGCCACTTAAGAGACCCGCACCAACGCCCAGCCTCGAACAGGTAGCAGCCGTAAAAAGTCGTTCAACAAAAACAAACTGACAGACAGTCAGCTAGGCATGCAACAAAAATTAGCCGCTGTATGTATACCCTATAAAATAAAATAGAAATATATATTTTGAATGATTATGATTTACTATTGCTATCTTTCTTGCAGAGAATTTATTTTTGGATTTTATAAAAAGTTTCTCATGTCTGTTATATTTTAAATTCCAAAAACCCTGCAAAAAGACGTTGAATTGAAATCGAGAGATAATTAAGGTAAGTACACAGTTTTTATTACAAAATTGACATCGAAAATTTGGGGCATTTTTTTTCTATTTTCATTAGTCTTCATTTTTTGTCAAAGTTCTAACTAACCTCAGAAGCAGCAAAAACAAGTACTCAATTGTATACAAAAATGACTTCTATAATTTAATTTACTTTTCGAACATTTTTCGAATATGTTCTCGAAATGTTCTCGAAATGTTTTTTTATTTTCTTTAGTCGAATTCATATTAAATGAAACAAAACAAATGCACAATTTTGGAAAGTATTCAAAATCTTTTCATGAGTTTGTTGATATGTTGCCTAGATAAATATTTCCTCTTTGATATGTCGAAATATCTTAACAGAACATTCCAGTCAAAATTAGTATTGAAATTCTATTAAGTAAAATAAATTGGAATTTTTGAGTGCATTGCAAATATTTTCAGAATTTTGCGCTAATTATTGGAACAAAACTTGATATATTTTAGAATTTAGCTTCAACTAACGAAAAGTTTTCCAGACAAAAAAATATATATATATAATTTGTAATTTTATGCTGTAGTCAATCAACCCAGCCTCCTATGGAGTATCTACTTGTGCTTCTTCTCTGTTGGACCTGGTCAAATGGCAAGGGCGTCCAGCAGCGTAAACTAGTTTCGGGTTTTTTTTTTTTAGTTTATTTTGGGGTTGGTCGGTTTCAATGACGGTTTTCCCAGCCAAATGCATTGTAGTTCTTGGGCTAAGCTGCTAGAAATCATTTTTCAAATACACACATTTAAGCCCCGTTGCGAGTGGCCGCCGTCTCCGGGTGATCCCCCAACTGTGACACATGTTCCGGCTCTGCAAATAGGCGAAGGAGCAGCGGGGCTGAGCGGCTGGCGAGGGGAGCAACAAACGCACATAAAACAATTATTATTATTAATAAGTTAGTTTTACTCCACGTGCGGCGTTTGCTTTAGCGGGCAAATGGATGGGGTAGTTCGGATAGGGCAGGGTGTCAGGGAGGTTGGGGGGTTGGTTGGGTGCGTTCTGATGAGCGCCAAGATTAAGCATGAAAAATGTTACGAATTTCCCTGTAATTAATCTTCATCTGCGCTAAATGGAAGGAGCCAGACACGGACACCACCAACAGCAGCACCATGGCACATGCAAAAGAGTTAAAATAATAAGTACACACACTCGCACTCAGCCAAAGGCACCCACACTCACATTCGCACTCATATGTTCGCTTGGGCCCAGGGTAGTTACCCAATTCGAATTGTCCTTAAGCTCAACAAATAGTTGAAGGCAACAACAGCTGCGTACGGTTCTCTCAAAGCTCTCCACCGGGGTTTGTCCCCTTGGATAGGTTAATGGCAACGCAAATATATATCTTCATATATATATATATATATACATATATACATAAAGTATTCATGGATAACTAGCATTGCTATGCAAACAGTTTGTGTTCTGTATTGTTGCTGTCAGTTTGGAAATATGGGTGCAGTGCCTAGTCACATGTTATTGTTGCGTTTGTAATAAGTATATCGAGTACATTTGGTAAGAAGCAAAAGCGACCCAAGACCAAACTAGAATTTTACGGTTAAACTTAATAGAGCCTAGACCAAAACAGTTTGCGAATTATAATACTCTTATTGCAAAACGTTTACGAATGGCGCACAAAACAGAACTGATCAAAATCGATGCTCTTGAGCGTGTAAATGGGAGGACATTAGGAATTGGGGTCGTAAATACATATTTTTTGCATGGCGTAAATTGAACTCTACATATGAAACAATAGATAAACGTTTCATAGAGCGCGGTCCGGCTGGGAGTCATAATTAAATTAGGTTAACTGCACATGGAAACTGCTCTCTGGTGCTAATCCATTAGAATTTATGAGACAGACATCGTGCGATATGTTTCATTAAGTTTGCTTTTACCATATATTAACAGCTCTCCGAACCGTACAACTGCTGAGTCAGACAGTTGATGAAATACAGATCCAGATACACAAATCCAAGTAGATATGAGTGCATAAATTATTATTTCATTGGCTACTGAAACTTCGAATCCGTAAGAGTCGAGCCAATAAACAAATTAATATGACAATTTGCGACAATTTATGGCTGTAATAAAACGTTTATTTATATGTGGTATAAATAAATTTGTGTATACAAACACAATACTGAGAATCAATTGATACCCTATATGTCAACAAATGTTTAAGCGTAAGGGTATTCAATAATTTAAAGCATTTTGTTGTTCTACTTACTTTATATTGGACTTATACACTTGTATACAATGAAGAGTCGTGTGGATAGAGCTACGAGTATTGGGAAATTTGTATATTCTCGATAATTATCGATGTTATGATATGATAGAAAGATGTGACTAATATTATATGTTGCGGGACGAATTAAGTTATCGATTGTTTAGTATTAAGTATATTCTGAGAGTATGTATTTTTGCCCTGTGAATGTACGGGCACATTGTATTTGGCTTGTTGCCGCCATCACTTAAATGTTAAGCTCATTATTGTCGTGAGTTAGAAGGCCGTAGGAGGGAAGACTGCGGTAAGATTCTGAGGGAATATATATTTAAGTTCTAACCTATATAATCCGTTCAGAATAAAACACTTGCACTAGCACGTTTTGCATTACGCTGTCTCTATTAACATCGGAGTAACATGGCCAGTGGCCAGGCGTAAACCTTGCAGTGTTCAAATTGCAACTCCACCTTCGTTTGGCGCGCGACATGATCTTTTATTCGCAGTTCTTATTGTAAGAAACTGCAAGGGCGACTTGCACTGGAGACAAGACGTGGTGTAACTTTGGAGTTACAGTGCGTGTAGATAGACACAGCACAGGCAGGGCCTCCACCCCAGTTATAGAGTTACCATTGGTACGCAGCCAGCGTAAAATATAGTAGAAGTCATCTCCGAGCTGAACAGGATGACACAACGGTCACCCAGGAAAAGCCCACGCCTGAATGATGGCCAGGAGATAATTACCACGGCGAGTGAGGTGCCACCGAAGCGGACAAGTAGAATGGTGAGCACTGTATCACAAATGCAAGTTCCCGCTGTGAGCGCGCCACAAAGCCCCAGCACCGAGGATGTGGGAACAAGGGTACAACCTGCCGGCACTGTGGCCGCAGGAGTGAGTGCACGAGCCAGCATATTGACAGGAGCGCCAAGCCCAAGCACGCAACTCTCAAGTGCTCAAGTCATGGATTTGATAAAGAGAGTCGCTGCGCTAGAGCACGAGTTGCAGAGGTCAAAAACTGGTCAAGCACATGTGAGTACAGTTACTGATCCCGTTAAATTGAGTGATGCTGGCGTGGGTCGTACAGCTAACCTGCCGCCATTTTTGAGTGGAGAGCCATCGTCGAGTGGAAGTTTGAGTGAAACTGCAATTATGAGTGGAGCCCCAAATTCAAGTGTTAGTTTGAGTGAAACTGCAATATTGAGTGGAACTGCCATTTTGAGCAGATCGCCATCTTTGAGTGAGGCATTGCCTACTTCATTGAGTGGAAATTTGGGACCACAGTTGCAAACGGTAGAACGAGCTACAGTTATGGATAACTGTTCTACAACATCAAGCCGCTCGACGCCATATTGTTCTGCAGGCATTGCGCAGTCAACGCGCAGCCACACGCCGGCACAAGAGAACCAACCTGTGATCATTTTGGAGCCAACGCAGGCAACTGGGAACTTCGCATGGGCGACACCCAGGAACGATGTATGCCTGCTACGCAAATTACCAGATCTACCCGAGTTTGGAGGCCAACCTGAGGATTGGCCTATATTCTTCTGCGCGTTTACGGAAACAACTTTGGCGTACAACTGTACGAATCTGGAGAATAACCAGCGATTGTTGAAGGCACTCAAAGGCGAAGCACGTGATACTGTGAAGTCGTTGCTCATACATCCCAGGAATGTGAACAACGTGATGGAACAATTACGTTTTAGATATGGCCGTCCAGAACAACTAATACGCAGCCAGCTAATTAGTATTCGAGAGGTGCAGCCAATTCAAGAGCACAGCATAGCGAAAATCGTGCCATTTGCTACACGAGTGAGTAACCTTGCCGCCTTTCTACGATCAGCTAACGGAGAACAGCATTTAGCGAATCCTACACTGATGGAGGATTTGGTCGCTAAGCTACCACCAAGCAAGAGGGTGGAGTGGGCCAGACATGCAGCTACGATTAGGCCTTTCCCGACTGTCGTACATTTTAGCGCGTGGTTAACGGACTACGCCAATTTGGTATGTACGATTGTGGACGTCGATGGTAAGGAGCAGAAGCGTAGAGTGCTGCATGCCAGCATTGACCAGAATAATGAAGGGCGACACCGAGGTCGCACCAAACAGTGTCCAATCTGTAATGGACAACACGCAGTCAGGGACTGCAACGAGTTTAACTTAGCCTCTCCGCTAAAAAGGTGGACGTTTGTTAAAAGGCACCGGCTTTGTTTCTCGTGCCTACGAGATGGCCACATGGCAAGAGTCTGCAAAAGGGCAAACGAATGTCAAGTCAATGGTTGCCGAAAGAGGCATCATCGCCTTTTACATGATCATGATGCTATGAGTCACAATGCACCGCAGCCAGCGGGTGATAGAGTGATGAATATTGGACGGATGCCGCAGCCAGCGGATCCGCACACAAGGGCACCGCAGCCAGTGGATGCTCAATTGACGCAACAAACGAATTTAAGTTGTGTCGATTCGGATGGAGAACGCCTACTATTCCGCATATTGCCAGTGACATTGCACGGGGCCAATAAGCGGATCGATACGTATGCACTCCTCGACGAGGGCTCGTCCGTAACTATGATAGACGACGAGCTACTGCGCGACCTAGATGTCAAAGGGGAACGCAGGCAACTAAATATACAGTGGTTTGGTGGAAGAGCAACCAGGGAGCCGACCACAGTGGTAAGCATGGAAATTAGTGGAGCGGACAAACGCAAACGTTATGTGCTGCGAAATGTGTACGCCGTGTCCAACCTGAGCTTACCGATGCAAAGTCTGCATCGACGTGATGTACAAATGTTGGACAACGGTGCACGACTTCCAATGAAACCGTATCGCGGGGCGGTACCAAAACTTCTGATTGGACTGGACCATGCGCATCTTGGACTGCCAATGCAAACAAGAAGGTTTGCACCACAGGGACCATATGCCGCAGCCACCGAACTTGGATGGGTGGTTTTTGGGCCGGTAAGAGGTCAACCAACGGCAACGTCAACAAAGTCATGCCTCCTAGCAGTGTCGCAGGAGGATGCAATCCAAAAGATGGTAAACGACTATTTTGATATCGAGAACTTCGGTGTGAAGCTTACGTCACCAGTCGCAGCCAGCGACGATGCACGAGCACAGAAGATACTCGAAGACACCACGGTGAAAATAGGGGAACGTTACCAGACAGGTTTGTTATGGAACCGTGATAATGTTGAGTTGCCACGAAGCTACGATATGGCATACAAAAGATTGGTCAACATTGAGAGAAAGATGAAGCGTAACGATCAGTTTAAACGAGCCTATATGAAAATTATGGACGATTATGTTCATAAAGGATATGCTCGACGCTTGAAGCATCATGAGGTCGCTTTAGCCAACAGCGACAAACTTTGGTATCTGCCGCACTTTGGAGTTGAAAATCCAAATAAGCCCGGTAAGATAAGACTGGTGTTCGACGCGGCAGCAAAGGTCGGTGACATTTCATTGAATTCGGCATTATCCAAGGGGCCGCAGCACTACAAGTCGCTGCCGGCTGTTCTCTTCCATTTCCGGGAAGGTGCGGTTGGCGTTTGTGGAGACATCAGAGAGATGTTCCATCAAGTGTTGATTCGACCGCAGGATAGATGCGCCCAGCGATTCTTGTGGCGAAACGGCGATGACCGCCGGGAGCCTGATGTTTATGAGATGAGGGTAATGACATTTGGAGCAGCATGCTCGCCAAGCACCGCGCACTATGTGAAGACCTTGAATGCCCTGCAGTATCAGGATTCAGACCCTCGTGCGGTTAAAGCTATTCTTGAATGTCATTATGTGGACGACTATGTGGATAGTTTTGATAGTGAAGGCGACGCCATCGCCATATCAACAAGAATAAGAGAAATACATGCAAATGCTGGATTTGAATTGTGCCAGTTTACTTCCAGTTCGCCAACCGTAGCTGACGCCCTGGGCCAACATGGGGCTGCTAGGAGCATCGGATGGGGCGAAGCTGAAGAAAAGATTCTGGGCATGTGTTGGCAGCCAGCCACGGACGATTTCAAATTCAACATGAGGTACCACAAAGTACCCCGATGTGTGCTAAATTTGGAGCGAGTACCTACGAAGAGGGAATTCTTGAGCTTGATCATGTCAACATTTGATCCCTTGGGATTTCTTAGCTGTCTCATGATAACTGGAAAGTTACTTATGCGTGAGATCTGGCGACGAAATGTGCAATGGGATGAACCCTTACCAGATGAGATCGCCCGCGCCTTTAGTAAATGGTTTCAGGATATGAACAATGTGGAAGGATTTCGAAGCTCGCGCCATTACTTTGGCCCAATACCCGTGCGGGCAATACAACTGCACGTTTTTGTCGACGCTAGCCAGTCAGCATTCGCAGCTGTGGCTTACTTAAGGGTAACCTACGACAACAACGACGTGCGAGTATGCTTCGTATGTGCCAAGACGAAATGTGCCCCAATGAAAACGATGTCAATTCCACGACTGGAATTGCAAGCTGCTGTGTTAGGAACGAGGCTGATGGACACTGTCAAAAAGGAGCACAGTATAGCGATCAGCGATGCCATACTATGGACTGACTCAAAGACAGTGCTGCGTTGGATAGGCAGCACCCACCGTCGATATAAGCAGTTCGTCGGAAATCGAGTGGGAGAAATTTTGGAGTCAACAAAGGTTACCCAATGGAGATGGGTACCTACTGCTGAAAATGCAGCAGACGACGCAACGAGGCCGCACTGCCACGTAGACCTCAGCCAACGGTCACGATGGTTAGACGGGCCAACATTTTTGCGGCAGCCGGAAAGCAGCTGGCCGCAGCCCGAACCGGGCACCGAACACTCATCCTGCGATGATGAAGAAGAGATGCCGAGTGAATTTGCCTTAGTTGCAGCAAATAACTTTTTCATTTCATTTCAGAGATTCTCTAGCTACAGTCGGCTGGTGAGGACGACGGCTTGGGTTCTAAGGTTCACGCGCTGGTGCCGTGGACATAGGACTGAACTTGAGAGATTCGGCCTCACCGCTACGGAATGTGAGGACGCTGAGAAATTGCTGATACGGCGAGCGCAATGCGAAGCATTCCCTGACGAGGTTCGAGCCTCGTACAATGAAGAATCAGTCGGTCATCGAAGCGAAATAAGAGGGCTGGCGCCCTACTTGGATGACAATGGAGTCTTGCGTGCGTATGGCAGGATCGATGCCGCACTGTGTATACCGCATAGTGCGAGAAGGCCAATAATCTTGTCACACCGGCACGCACTGACGGAACTGATTGTGTATCACTACCATGTGAAAATGAAGCATCAAAACGTGGATGCAACGATGGGCGACATCAGGACCAGGTTTTGGATAACAAAGCTGCGTCGAGTGTTGCGTACAGTAATATCTGGATGTAGTGTGTGCAAGCTACATAGAGCGCAGCCAGCGCCACCTATAATGGGTCCTTTGCCAGAGGACAGACTGGAGGCCAATGGATGGCCATTTAAGTTTACGGGTCTGGACTACTTTGGACCACTTCTTGTGACCAACGGACGTCGAAAGGAAAAGAGATGGGTTGCCTTGTTTACGTGTCTGACAACAAGGGCCATACACTTGGAGTTGGCACATGACCTGTCAACTGATTCCTGCATAATCGTGATCAGGAACTTTCTTTGCCGTCGCGGGCCTGTACTGAGGTTGCGCAGTGACAACGGAAAGAACTTTGTTGGGGCCGATAGAGAAGCCAAAAGGCTCATAGATGTATTCGAGCCGGAGAAGATTCAGGGTGAGCTATCTTCTAGGGGCATTGAATGGATTTTTAACTGCCCAGCGAACCCAGCTGAAGGAGGAGCCTGGGAAAGGATGGTGCAGTGTGTCAAGAGAGTGCTTCGCCACACAGTAAAGGAGGTGGCACCGAAGCAACATGTGTTGGAGAGTTTCCTGATTGAGGCCGAGAATGTTGTGAATTCGCGCCCGCTTACTCACTTGCCAGTATCTGTGGATCAGGAAGCCCCCCTAACACCGAACGATCTACTCAAGGGAGTAGCCAATCTGCCTGACACACCCACTATTCATGAGCAGCCGGACGAGAGATGCGCCACAAGGAGGCAGTGGCGCATAGCGCGGCTATTACGAGATCGTTTTTGGAAGCGGTGGGTCTTGGAGTACCTGCCTACACTTGTGCGACGCGTGAAATGGTGTGCGCGCGTTGAGCCGATACGCCATGGAGATGTGGTGTTTATATGCGACCCAGCCGTGCCACGCAGGGAGTGGCGAAGGGGCATAGTGGAGGAGCTCTACCCTGGACCAGATGGAGTACCTCGACGCGCCAGCGTACGCGTAGCGGACGGCAATCGAGTGCGACTGATGACTCGTCCCGTGGCTAAACTAGCCATATTGGATGTGAGTGAAGCAGGGCCTTCACGGGGGCGGGGATGTTGCGGGACGAATTAAGTTATCGATTGTTTAGTATTAAGTATATTCTGAGAGTATGTATTTTTGCCCTGTGAATGTACGGGCACATTGTATTTGGCTTGTTGCCGCCATCACTTAAATGTTAAGCTCATTATTGTCGTGAGTTAGAAGGCCGTAGGAGGGAAGACTGCGGTAAGATTCTGAGGGAATATATATTTAAGTTCTAACCTATATAATCCGTTCAGAATAAAACACTTGCACTAGCACGTTTTGCATTACGCTGTCTCTATTAACATCGGAGTAACATGGCCAGTGGCCAGGCGTAAACCTTGCAGTGTTCAAATTGCAACTCCACCTTCGTTTGGCGCGCGACATTATATAAATTGCAATAATTAAAAAAAATGCATTATGAAAAATGCACAATGACTAATGCATAATGAATAATAATTAGAAATAAATATAAGGCAAGATATAATAAAAATAAGATACCTTTACATACGGATAGCTGATCTAAATACGTGGTATAAGCTATTCTCATACTTTTGATAAGTGGATGCTTGTTTATTAATGCATTTCGAAGCTTAACAATATATTGGCAGACTTAAAGTGTTCACGAGCTGATGCCTTAAAATGAATGAAAGGTGTAGAGCAAGTATATGAAGTGCTATGTTTGTATTAGACCCCCTTCCCTCGCCAAGCTCATCGACCAAATGAATTATGAGCTTGTAATTTGACCATGGTTTTGAAGGCTTACACACGTACACATGTTGGTTGGCTAAGTGCAAATATCAAGTGTTATTTTTGAAGTGCAGTAAACTTGACTAAATGTAGCATGAGTTGGATGGATAAATGGATGAATGGATGGATGGATGGATGGATGTGTGCCGGTAAGGTTTGTAAATGTGGGGCTGTGGTCGCCGCTGGCAGTTCGGTAAAGTGAAAAACAATAAATAATGCAGCCAATTAAAACTTTGGCTGTTTGCTTGCCACGCACAGCAACAAGCGGCAACAACAAGAACAAGAAGAACAGTCAAACGCCCACACATTCGGGCATATGAACACCAAGAGGCAGCAACTAATTGACAAACAACAGCAAATTGAATGCAATAAAGTACGGACACACACCATACACCAACACACACACACAGGCACGCACAACATACAGAAAGTTGTACGTTATGTAGTATTCTGGGCATGTGCATTAACAATGTGATTGACTGACAACAATCAATTAAAACGAAAAATCAATGCAGTTGCAGTTTGGCATCAGAATGCGCCGAAGCAACTGAAACTGAACACAAGCCCTGGCTCTGCTGCCTGCCCGACTGCCTGCCTGCCTGCCTTGGCAGTTCAAATTATTATAAACTTCTTCACTTTAATGGAATTGTTATCAAAACACATTATAAAAAGCAACGAGCGCCAATAAATGCACTTTGTCAATGCCAATTCACACAATAAATCTACAGTCAGATAGCAGCAGCTACGGCCTGGCCTTGCCTCACCGTGCCTCGCTGGGTCGGGTTGCCCGGCTCTTGCCCAGCAAGATAGAGCGAGAGGCGAGTCCATGCCAACACAGATCCAGGAAGCCAGTCAGACGGTCTCTGTGAGTTTGACAGCCCAACAGCAACAGCAATAGCAACTGGCTAGCCAATAAATTCGCAGCTCAACGAATGCCAAATGCCCTAATGTTGCAGCATATGGGCTAAGAGAACTTACGAAATTTGGGCTGTTGGCTAAAGACCAATCGACAGTGTCCTTCTTTACATTTTCGGCTCAAAGCTTATACATACCTAATAACAATCGTAAGTGAATAAACAAATTGTATTGTCTGTCATAATAATAAAAATGAAGAATGAGAAAATTGTTAAAAATGTAAAATCTCGTAAGAGCTCAATAAACAAATAAATATTCAACTTGAAACAATTAAAAAACCTTTAAATAAAGGAAATAAATCAACTTGAAAAAATGTAAATAATGTAAATGCTTGTAGCCAAAGCAATGAAAAATCAATGATGTTTATTATTTCGGTAATTAAATATAAAAATAAGGAATTGAAAAGTATTCAAATGTTATAAAAAGCTCTCAACTGAACTTTAAAATTAAAGAATTTAAAATTAAATTGTTTTTAAATTTTGCACAAGAATAAATTAAAGTTAAATAGAGTTAAAGTTAAATTATAATTCATATTTTTAATAATAATATTATTAATTTTAATTTTTTTATTATTATTAATAATATTATTATTTATGATATTATTATTATGATTATGATTACTACTATTATTGTTCTTATTATTATTACTTTAGAATTTGACATTGGTTGCGGTTGCAAAGTGCATTGCATAGTCAAAGCACCTGCTGCACTTGGCCAGCGGCCATTGAAACAAAAAGCTGATATGAAACAGACTTGCCACGGAGCTTCCCAACAAAAATACGCAACGAGTTTTGGGTTTCGTTTTCGAAGTTCCATTACGAAGTGGGGCTGTCTGCGTTGTGTGCCGAATGCTGCATGCAGTTCTTCCTCTTATTTTTTTTCTTATTGTTGTGGTTGTTGTTGTTGTAGTTGGTATTTCTGACTTTGGTAAGCTTCGATTTCCGGCGCACAGTTCACGCACAGCATCTTTAAGATACATTTGTATTTTCGAATGTGTTTCCCAATAGCAGCAATAACTCATGCAAAGTGCATTGGGCTTGGTGAGCTTGTTTTCAAGCTTAGGCGATCAAAGCATACCAAATAATCGGCAATGAAATAATAATAAAATATAACATATACAATTTCCACTGCTGGTGACTGAAAAGCGACTAGAAGGGTATTTTCTTGAGTATAACAGTTACAGCTGTTATATAGAAAGAAAATGTTTACTTAATATTGGTGAAATTTATTTAATGATTCAAATATCGAAATCCTGTAACTCTTTGATTTTCTAAAATTTTTACTGCTGACAAGTGAGAAGCGATTAGAAGGGAATTCTCTTGAGTATTACAGTTACAACTTTTATACTGAAAGAGTATTTAAACTTATTTGAATTATTATAAATTTCCGAAGTGGCAAGTACTGCAAATTGTATCTTACGATATCAGATTTAAACCTCGTCTATCTGCTTAAATAGTTAATCCTAAATCTGTTCCCGCTGCCCAAGAGTGCTAAGGGCCTACTGGCTGCAAGTGTTCCCACTTTTGGTGAGACTTTCAGCTAACTGTATTCGTTCTGTGAATGCAGCAGCCAGGCATTGACCCCGCACTGCTGGCCACGTGCCTCTGGCCACATAAAACCTGAGCATCAATTGGAGCTGTGCAGCTTCTGCTGGCTACCTGCGCATCTTGGCCAAATTGCGGCCACGCCCCAAAGCAAATTGCCTGGCCAGACAGGCACGCATAGCAGTTGGCTCGATGTGGATGCGCCTTATGTGCGTGTGTGTGTGCTTGTGAGTCTCTGTGAAGCTTTGCAAATTCAGAGCACTTGGTAGAAAAGATGACTGCAGATCAGCCTGCTGACACCTTCAATTTAGAGCGCCGGCGCGACAGTGCGCGATTGCAATCCTGTACCACGGTGCCACAGCGCCACGGAGCCAGGTGCTGCCATTAGAGCTCATTATGCTGGGCATGTCCGACACTTTGTTGATTTCTCGCTGACATTTTGTGGATTTTTGTTTGTGGCTGCTGACGTGCAACTAACAACTATTTATTGTTGTCTTTTCATTAATTTTTCGTGCCTCTCTCTTGTATATTTTTTACTTATTTTTTTGGAGTAGGAGTTGACGTCGGCGTCGCCACGCTTCGTCGCCTGTGCGCCGGCGTGCGAAATAGAAGAATTGTCTAAATTAAAGTTGAAAAATTAAAAACTTCACACGCACCATGCAGCGCCCATAGAAAGATCAAATGCGGTTGACCATAGAGTGGGAGAGCGGCAGCGTGAGGTGGCAAGCAAATGCTAAAGGGGCAAAGCGAAAACAAAAAAAAAAAAACGAAAGCAAGAAAAACCCACGCAAGTCGAACCGAGTCGCCGCATTTTGATTGACGACAGCGGCAAGTGTGATAACGGGTCGTAAAACGGCAAAATGAAAATTTATATCTACAGCATGACACAACGCAAATGTGATGCGACCTCAACCAGTTAAAGGTTTCTTCCTCCTTTTCTCCCTCTCTCTGTCAGTGTACAAGTTTTTGGAAACGCTAAAAATAGTTTTTGATTTCTTAAAATATGATTAGATTTAGTATTAGGTACTTTCTTTAGAATATTAGAAGGTGGACTAAAGAAAATGCGTGAGGAGAGAGAGGGGGAGAGAGAGAAAGAGAGAGGGAGAGGGAGTTTGAGCGGAGGTATAGCTGATTAGATTCTCTACACAATAGCGAAAGCATGAAAACATGCCATAATTGAATTCATAAGAATTGCATAGATATATGCAATATACAATAATATATGTTATTTGTTACAAAATTATTATATTCTTGTCATCTTTTAGCATTCGTGAAAGAGGGAAAATAGGGAGAGAGCGGGCTAAGGTAAAAGCAGTGGAGGATAACTCGAATGAGGGGGACAGAGACAGAGACAGAGAGATAGTGAGATGAAGATAGGGAAAGAGAGTGAGAGAGAGCATGAGTGGTGTTGAAGTTGATCACACATAATGTTAACATAGAATTTATAGCCAAAGCATGGAAACATGCCTCAATTGAATTCATGAGAATTGCAAAGAAGGGCAATATGTGTGTGACTTGAACTGTATTCGCAGCACGCCCGTTGTGTAGACGCAGCCAAGTACGCTGCTCGACGCAACAAAGTCGCTGTAAATGGTTTCTTATGCATTGTTAAGCGAAGACCTCTTGGGCATTGTGGGCCCAACACTCATTACCAATTAAGCAAATCGACGCGAATGCGTGTTTCGCGTCCACATCCGCATCCGCATCCGCAAGCGGCGTGGCCGCAAAGGGGTGAGGGTGTCATGCGTCAGCGGACGGCTGAAAATGCTGAAAACGTGAAAAACTAAACAATGAGAATGCGTGGCTGATGAATTACTTGAAGCGTTCAATGCATGGAAAAGCAGAAAACTTGGTCAAGTGGCCAAGCGGCAGCACCCAGCTCTTGCCACATGCCGCCACCTACCAAAGAGTGACGAATTGCTGTGCTGCCCCTGAAAACTGAAGTGCAGTCAGCAAAAAAAAAAAAAAGAAAGAAGAAAACGAGTGCAGCCCGGGGTCGAGGGGTGCTCAGAGGCAGGGAGCACCAACAAAGACGCTAATGGTGATCAATCTTGAGAGCTTGCATTTATGTCTGTCTGCGTGTGTATCTGTGTGTGACTGTGTGTGACTGTGTGTGTGTATTTGTGGCTAAGCCTGGCTCCTTACTGAACATATTTCACATGTCTGGCAGCGCTTAATAATTTGACAGCTCGTTTGACAGATGAGCCCGCCTGCAATATAGCGTGGCGAACAAGTAGCGCGCAGCTCTCCAACTGACACCCCTCCTTCGCATGCGCCCCGCACCCACCACCGCCACCACAATCCAGCCCTATGCAATAATAAATTAGCCCAAAAACTGTAAATGCACGAGCAAAGCGACAAAACGCAATTTGGCTGGGAGGAAGCAAAAATCAAAAAAAAAAAAAAAAATAACGCATTTCGATGCAACACGACTTTGGCTTGGAGTCGGACACGGACTCGGACTTTTGAGCTGCTTTAATAGCCATTAGCTGGGCTACACACCACATGAAAAATTGTCGAGAAACGCATACAAAAATATGCAACAATATAATAACAGCAACTGCAACAACAACAACATCAACAACCACATCGCAGCTCGTTGAATGTTTTTGCATGCGGACTTGAATCGGCCCCAGAGACCAGACCAGCTGCAATCTATCAACTGGCAAAACGCCTGCAGACAAACCAGAAGGAAGAAGCAACGTGCACCACACAGCAAACGGGAAAAACTGACGGACTGGCCAGAATGGAGGAGGGGTCAGTGTGGAACTGTGCTGCTGCGGGGGGTAAAGTCAATGCCAAAAAAAAAGCCGTGAAACGCTTCACAACAAACCAAAAAGAAGAGAAGCTTGGAGTCGGAAGTGCCCGACTATTTGATACCCTAAGCTAAACGCCAAGCTGTCGTTATAAACATAATTCCTTACACACACACGCACATACATACACACATGCACGCCGCTTTCTGCGGCTCTGCTCCTGTCTCCCTTTGGTGTTTTAGATCGGTCCTCATGGTCGGATCTCTGTGAAATTTTCAGCAGTATGGCATTTAACATTCAACATCTTTTCTTAAAAATGTAATCAATGTAATAAACATGAAATATTCTGGATCTGCGTAGACTATACCAGAGTATAACATACATACGAAATTTGGTGCTTCCACCCTACTCAATATGTGCAAAGCTAGCAAAATGAAAAGAAATCTTTATTAATAAAGTAAAGGACTGGATTTTTAGTCGTACAATTTTCAATTAAATGTATACATTTTTATACCCTGAACCCATTAAAAATGGGAATAAGGGTATATTGTATTTGTGCGAAAGCCAAATGTATGTAACAGGCAGAAGGAAGCATCTCCGACCCCATAAAGTATATATATTCTTGATTAGCATCAATAGCCGAGTAGATCTGTCTGTCCGTCCGTCCGTCCGTCCGTATGTATGAACGCAAGGATCTCAGAACCTATAAGAGCTAGAGACTTGATTTAGATGAAGGTGCTCCTAGTTCCCGCTCAGATCGAGTTTGTTTCCGATAATCGATAACTTACTCCGTTTCCAAGCAATCGATAAAAATCAATATCGATATCCTGTTTTTTGGGCAATTTTGGTAAATGATAAGAGCTAGAGAATAATATAACTAAAAGCAAAAGGTTCCATAATTAAATTATGGCCTTGGCAAACGAAAAGTGAGCTAATTTCTCTAATAGTCCGAAATGCCCATAAGCTGATTGTGCACAGGGTATTAAAACTGGCAGTCAAATGGATTTATGCAAATATTACTTAAAAAAAACACACAAATTGTTTCAAACGTGCCACACACACGCTGCGTGTGTGTGTTAAAAATTTGCCAATTAAATAAATGCCAAAAAAAAGGGATTAATGTCCAACAAGAATTGCCAAACAACACACATATACAGGCGTATATATATATAGATATATACATATATATATATATGTATATGTATTATCGGCAATAAACATAAGCGAAACATTTGAAATATGATGAATTTTATTCCTCCTCCGAGCCAGTCGCATTTGTCTTGATAAAGGCAGTATAAGCTGTCAATGTGTAAATAAAAAAACAATTGAAGATAAAATGCATAATACCGTTGTAAGGGCAACAGTTTTGCATATGTTATGCAATGCGATATGTTTGCTTATAACTTCTTATTCCTTTTTATTTTATTTAGGTCTCGCTTGCTGTAACAGGAAAACTGGGGCGCCTTTCCATTTAAGAAGGTGGAAAATTGGTTTGAAATTGTTGTGTTGTAAAACAAGAGGCACATATTAAAATTCATGTTGAACAGGGAGAATGCTGGCTCAAATCCAAGGTAAGTGTTCGTATGTTTTATTGCCTGACTCGTGTTAATAACGATGAGAACTTATATCATTGTTAATTTTATTCAAATACTCTTTTGCATTATAGATATACTTCAAATGTTTACCAAGAAGGATGCTGGTTCGAATCCAAGGTGTGTACTTTTTATTGTTTAAGCCTTCCTTATAAAGATGAAAACTAACATTTTATGCATTTTATGAACAGGAAGGATGCTGGTTCGAATCCAGGGTATCTAGAGTATAGATAAGGACTTATATTTTGTGCATTATAGATATACATTGAAACTGATATTAAAAAGGGAGGATGCTGGTTCGAATGCAAGGTACGTGGATATTTTGTATATTTTCTTATAATAAATAAAAATAATAACTAATAATAATGCGAATAATAGACTGATAGCTCTTCAATTAGTTGCATTACGGATTTACAAGTTGTATGTATTTATAATTACGTCTGCAAGTGCCGCTCTCGTAATTAAAATGAAAGGTGTAAAGTGCTTGTCAGGTGGTTGGGGGGAGGGGCTAGTGAGGTGGGGCCACTGAAATCAATTACGATGAAATCATTGTTGTTATCTTTTTGGGTCGCGCAGTGCACGTGACAAATGAAGCGGCTGTGAGGAGCTGATGATGGCTATGCCAACAGCAAAGGGCTAGCTGGGAGGGGGCGTTCGGGGGGAGTGGGTTGGGTTTTCGGGTGGCAAGCGGGTTGACTGCACTTTGCCTAAGTGCAGTCCGCGGCAAGCAATAAAAATAATAAAAAGAGCGACGACACAGAAAAAAAAAAACAAGAAATGATGAAGAAGAAAAAACGCTGCTGCAAAGTGGCAACGAGCTAAAGCCAGAGCTGCAGCCAGAACCATTCGCAGGCAGCGTCCCATAAATTGGACACATTGTTGATAAAGCGCAACTTTATATGTTTTATATGAAGCGGTTCATGTGTGTGTCCACACACACACACACACACACACACACACACAGACGACATCAGCTCCAGCGTCATCATCACAGCTCACAGCTCACATCGATGGCTTTCATCATCAACATTGTTATCAGCGCTGTCGGCGGCGGCAACAACAGCAACACTTGTCGTGCTCCGACTCCAGCGCCAGCACCAGCTCCAACTCCAGCTCCGATTCTGACTCCGACTGCGACGCCAGCTTCAGCCTCAGCCTCAGCTTCAGCTTCAGCTCCGGCGACGCCGACGCCGACTTCTACCAACCGTTTGGCTGGCTATGAAATTACGCTGGAAAATAGCGAAATAAAAACCAAGAAGAATAAATGCTGATAATGTTGAATGTGCCGCATAAATGCTGCTCAAATGACACACACAAATACACACACACACACACACAGAGTGACAGAGAGGCACATACATAGATACATGTACAGCAACAGCAACACGGGGCAAGTGCCAAGATACGAGCAGAGCGCATTGTGGCAGAGACGCAACAGAGAATCGCATCAAACTCAACGGCTAATGCGACGTCTGTCTATACAGCCTGCTAAGAGAGAGAGAGAGAGAGAGAGAGAGAGAGAGAGAGAGAGAGAGGGGGACAGAGAGAGGGAGAGTGGGGGAGAGTGACTAAAGCGACGGCTGCTGGGTAATTGAGCGTTGACAAAACTTGGCCAGTTAGGCAGCCGCCTCTAGTTAGTCACTCGTCTTAATCTGTTGGCATAACTGCAAGCCATTTGGCAAAAGACTTTCATATCTGATAGATAAGAATATTCGTTAGAAAAGGCGAACATTTTCGTACAGCTTCTAGATAAATTGCATAACTTTCATAAACTGCTTGTTTTTTTTGCGAGCTTGCCTTAGAAAATCTGAAGAATCACACTTTGTTGATGTGCTCTATTAAAGTCTGGAATAGTTGCTGTATATATGTATGTATGATATATATGATGAATTGCTGAACAGATCGCAGATTCATATATATATATATATATATATATATATATATATATATATGAATATAGTTAGATACGATAGGAGCTGGCATGTCTTGTGTAAAGTTCAGAGAAGAGTTTATGGAAGAGCCACCATTTATTTATATAATTTCTTTTGTCGTTTTTCAATTTTTTTTAATCTACCGTAAATTAGAGCCGCTGTTAATCTACATTAATTAACAGCGAGCTTATAACAGCATGCTGTTAACTCTCTTAACATAGATGCTGCAACGAATGTTGCTCTTTGGTAATACCAAATGGGAACATGACAAATATATTCAAAAGGAAAAGTGTTTCTATTAATATGAAATATCATTAATGCATTTCAAGGATTAAGATGCCCAGGGCCTAATATCTGATGTATGCTAGCTGCAGTTAGAGCTGCCGCAGTGGGCGTACGCCTTGAGGCAGCCCACACAGTGAGCCCTGCCCCCGATTCGGGGGGCTTAAGTAATGCTGGCCGCGCCCACGAACGCCCTAGCAAACGCCTCCAGTTTGGCTAGCTGGCTGGCTGGCTGACTATGAGTCGGCGTGTCTCTGGTGGCAGTTTGTCGTGGCTGCCGCTGTCAATTAAGTCAAATATGATCGAGTGTGCCGCGTCATAAATCTCATACAACTGTCAAATTTAGACAACTGCAACTGCAACTGCAACTGCGATACCCAACTATGGGCACAATCGCCTGCCACTTCTGCGGCGGAGGTGCAGCAACAACTGCCACATTTGGCTGCAATTAAGCGGCGCTCTGGCAATTGGCATAATCAGCCAGCGATTGGCAGTTATCTAGACGCCAGACTGTATCCCATTTGGGTTACGAGAAACGTGTTCTCTCTCTGAACTGATGCTATGCTCGACAGTTATCTACTGATATAACCTATCATCGCCTCACGAATGACTTGGAGCTATCTGATTTTGGTTATGCTAAAAAAAATCATATATATCGGACTTAAAGAAATAAGCAGACTCCTAGGGAATGGGAATATCTATTAGATACTACTAAAGAATATCTTTATTTAACACCAATTCGTCAGTTAAATATAGATATGTTTATATTTGATATTTTGATTATACTCTCCATTTCTTTCATAAGAGTGGGTTGACCTTCTATGCGATTCTCATGGCATTAAATACCAACAAGCTACATATATATAGCAAGCTACATATGTATATAAAGTGGGTTGCCCTTCTATGCGATTCTCATGGCATTAAGTACCAACAAGATACATATACGAGCAATGCACATATATATTTTTGTTAAATTTATAGAGTACTCTCTCCATCTTCTCCCTTCTTCCTTTTCTCTATCTTCTCCCTTTGCTCATCTCTCTATGACACGCACTCTCGAAATTTTTTCAATTACCAATTCTGTCTCTCTTTTCACTCTTTCGCGCTCTCTCACTTAATCTCTCTTATGAAAATCGCAAAGAAAGGCTATATTTAAGATAGCTTCATTAATCTTTTAACCGACTTGAATGATTGTGTGCTAATTGTTTAACCAGCTCTAAATAAGAGCCTTATAAAACATCTGTTTGCCTTAATGTACATACGTGTGCGCCCTGGCTGGGGGAGATGAGCGGAGGGACGGTTTTCTTCAGCGAACAAGTGCTCCAAAATAGCCGTGAGTCAATTTGGTGAATGGCACTAAACCATACGAGTTTAAGCAATGAATAAGACTTATAAGAAAATCTAAAAGGCAGCTAGCGTAATTGAAACAAGAAAATAATGACAAAAGCAGCCGTTTGTCGTTGTTGTTATTGTTGCTGCTGCTGTTGTTGTTTTTGTTGGTGTGAACGTGTCTACAGCACACGAAGTACAAGAGTCAAAGTTGAGAACGAAATTTGAATTTATAAATACTTATGCTTGTACATGCATGCTTTTAGAACGTGAATAAGCAAGTACTCACCGACTGGGCGTTGGCTAGCTGTAGACACATTCACAGATCGTTTAGTCTGTCAGTGCAGCGGAAATGGCAGCACAAGTGCACCACCTGATGCGAGTGATGTGTGCCACAGACTCAAACTCAAACATGTGGCAGCAACAGCAGCAGCAGCAGCAGCAGCATCTAATCAACAGGTAGGTGACTGACTTGTGCTCCAATATGGCCAAGATCGCAGCAGCAATCAAAAAAATGTGTTTCTGGTCAGAGGCTGCGTAAAGAATTGTTTGAATAAAGCACATGAGAAGTGCATAGAGAGGCGGAAATGAAGGCTATAGAGTAGCTTATACTTAAGTGTATTAAAAGACACGTCACATAAGACACATGAGAAGCGCATAGAGGGGAAAAAATAGTGCCTATAGAGTATATTATACTAAATCTTTTTGAACAGAGCATGAGTCAAGAGTATGAGTCAGGAATAGAATAAGCACTTAACAATCGCATACACCATCTTTCTGACCAGACTCTGACGCTGAACACTGAACAAGTAAGACACATGAGAAGCGCATAGAGAGGCAGGCATAACGGCTATAGCTAATTTTAGACTTAATTGAAGAATCTGTTATAAATAATGCTATGAATGCATTGAACTATCTTAAGTCCATAAGAATATATATAGTTTAAGTAGAGTTTATGAAGAGTATGGTTTTATTTTTATAAAGAAATTTAATTTTAGAAAACATTTCTCACGGTAAGCTCTACTTTTATGGTCTTGTATTCCACATATTAATTTCCTTTCATATCTGGTGTTTCACTCTGATTATATGTATAGATTATATATTCATGCGAGCAGAAATTACCCGGCGTCCCGCGGATCAAATGAATAATATTTAGAACGAAATCGTTTATGTTATTTGCGCACACTTCAAACCTATGTATATCCATATTGATTTACCCGCATATATGTATATTGACTCGCTTATGGCATTTACTTGAGAATATTTTCAAATGCAAGCTCAAAACATCTAGCAAGTAATATTTGAATATTTGTTTGTCAACAGCTTATGTGATCGCTTGCATTTAATTGCCAGCGTCAGTCAGTCAAAGAAATATTTATTGAAATTGAAGTTACCTGCCTCCATTCCACTCCCCCGTCCTCACAGCTCCATCACCCGCTCGCCCATCGTTTAGCCCGTTTGTATAGATACTGAGAGGCGAGTGAATGCGTTTGTCCCTTGTGAACCTTGTGGAGCTGCATTCAATGCAAGCGCCCGCTGTTTGATTCGAGTCGAACTTTGATAGTGACACGAAAAGTTGAGCAGAAAAACAAATTCAAATTCAAATACAAAGGCGAAAGAGCGAACTTTGACGCTGGCTTCGAACGCTTTTTGTATTTCTTTCCTCTTTTTTGCTGTTGTTGTTGCTGTTTTTGTATTTTTCATATATTTTTCTTGCCCTAGCAATGTGGCCGCTGCTGTGAACAGCGTGATGCCATCAGCAGATTTGACCACGTCCAAAGAGCCGCCAGTTGCCAGTCTGGGACTGTGACTGTGGCTGGGACTGGGTCTGGGTCTGGGTTTGGGTCTGGGGGGACGGGGCCAATGCCGAAGTTAGAGAGTTATCTGTGCATTGGCTCTGGCCTTCAATCTATGCGGCTATGAAATGAGTTGTGCGCAAAGCGAAGGCAAATATCCAACAAATTTTTGTGTCTGCGTGTGTGTGTGTGTGTGTGTGTGTGTGTGTGCCCTTCCCCTTTTGCAGCTGAACGCCTCCTGCCGACCAGCTCAAACTGGGCACTGGCCTTGCTCGCCAGTTGGCCATGGAACGCGCACCGTTATCGTCAGGCATATTTGCATAACTATAACTGCCGCCCCTTACTCTACCCGTCGGTGGCTAGCAATTCCCTTAGTCTCGTGCACATACACATTTTAGTCTCCGTTCCAGTCGCATTCCATGTAAGCTGCCCCATGTTGCACGCGTTTTTGAAGTCTGCCGCGTAACCAACTTAGTTGCAGCGCTTCCCAAAGATACATTTGTATCTTTTGATTTGCTTAATGCCATCCAAATATTGCTAATGATTGTCAAATGCAACATTTACTGTATTTGGACAAGTATTAAGTGCACTTATTCACACCCACAGTCATTCACATTCACATTCACATTCATGCCACCCTTGCATCTAAAGGCATTTCCATTGTTTCGAAAGTGCGCTCAGCTTGTGGGTCTGCGATTGTGATTTTGTGAGTCGAGCAGTCAAAATCGAAATCAAAAACAATATCAAAACACTCAAAGCCAAGGCAGTTGCCAAATGATTCATAAATCTATCGATAAGCGATTCGGCATTCAAATGCATAGTCGCACAGTGGGCTGAACTGCGTTTAATCGAGCTTGAAAACAAAGAATTACTGTCGTAGAAATGGATTTATAAAATATAATTAATCCAGTTGGAGGGCTTTGAATCTAGCTAGAAAACAGCTCAGTTCAGAGTTCGAACCAGCTGCCTGTTTTTTAGTTCCGTTCGTGAACCTGTTGTGCCACACGCATCAGCCCGGCTTTGTTCCAAGCCTCGCTCTGTCATATCAATTTTTATTTTATTTAAACAATTCAATTCTTAATACGATTGACACTCTTTAATTATTTGACAATTGCCCGTTGTACTGAGAATATTGCAAGCCGTAAATATTTTCATATACAAGACGCGGGCTAAATTCGATTTATATCCAAAATTGGCAGCTAACAAATATGGCTAGATAAATTTAAATAAAATTAAAAAAATAATAATAAACTATATAAAATGTTGGCTAAAATTAAAATAAATAAATTAAAATAAATATTATTATTTTAAACATGCTAATTTGTTGTCATTAAAATTAATATTAATATAATAATACGAAGACGAGCACGATAATTGTGATTGGCAGCTTATGCATCTATGATTGACACATTTTTCTATGGTTTGGCACCACTGTGCCACTGCATGGCACTGTGTGGCATGGCCTGTGGCAGTCGCGCAAAGTGCCCTTGAAAATGGCAAAAACACATGCTCCCCTTTATGCCTTTCTTCTGCTCTCAGTCCAATCAGCAAGTGGCGGGCGGCGTTGAAGTGTGTGGCAAGCCGAGTGTGGCACAGATGATGCCTCGTCCGGCAGCAGCAGCAGCAGCAGCAGCAATTACGTCGAGACGTGGCAATGTCTCCACGTCTGCAGCGATCGTCGCCGTCGATCGTTGGAGGCCCGCTTCAGCGGCGTCTGAAAACAAATACAATCATAAATAATATGATTATGATACTTTTTCAGGCTGCAGACGGGAACGTTGACGTTGGCGTTGACTGAAGCTGAGCCAAACATATTCGCGCTGAGGGGCTGCAGCGGGCCTTTGGTGGGGAATGCCAAAGTCAAAGTTAAAGCCAACAAAAATATATAAAAAAAATAATAAAATAGCTGCGTTGCTGGCATTCTAAAGATCCCAGAGAGCAGCAGCAGCCGCAGTCGTCGAATCGCAGTCGGATCGCAGTCGCTGCTTTGGAGTCGCTTGACAAAAGGAATGCGGCGCGTTGTTGCACGTTTCAATGCAGCCGCCACAACAACAGCAACAACAGCAGTGACTGCAACAACAATAATACAGAATAAAAAAAAAACTAAGCCACAAATACTGGCTTATGCACCTTCCATAT
Source organism: Drosophila novamexicana (assembly GCF_003285875.2). Lineage (NCBI taxonomy): Eukaryota > Metazoa > Arthropoda > Insecta > Diptera > Drosophilidae > Drosophila > Drosophila novamexicana. Next base: position 189,441 of record NW_020824868.1, on the reverse strand, counting down.
ACAACTCCCCCTCTGTCCAATACTTCATTTTTTTCCTTTCAAAATGAAACTTGGTACCACGAAAAATGAAATGGTTAAAGTCTTCCAACTGACAAATACTCTGTTTTTTTTTTTAAGCGAGCAACAACTGTTAATTTGGTGACACAAAACTGTGGCTTTCAAGTACTGCTAGAAATCTATAACTCTTCAGCTGTGACTCTAAAACTTTGACTCAAAAACTGTGAGTCGAAAACGTGACTCACAAGTGCTCCAAATCAGTTTCTCTAAAACTGTATCTTGTCAAATGCTATATTAAAACTCTGTAACTCTACAGCTGGTACTCCGAATCCTGGCCTTGACTTTCAAACTGTGCCTTTAAAACCATTTCTCTTCAACTGTAATCCCAAAACTGTGGCTCTCAAGCGGTGGCTCTTCAACTTCAAAATACCACTAGATACCTGTAACTTCACAGCTGTCATTCTAAAACTGTGCGTCGAACACGTAACTAACAAGTCCACCAAATCAGTGTCTCTGCAACTGTGTCTGGCTTGTGACTTTCAAGCTGTAAATCTGCAACTGTTGCTTTAAAAGCCGGAATTTAATACTCTAAGTCCAAGAATGTGCCCTTGAATTTATTAATCTAGAGCTGTAGCTCTAAAACTGTGCCTCTTAAAGCCGTGATTATACCTTAAATGTTCAACTGTAACTCAGAAACTGTGACGCGCAGACTGTGGATTGAAGGTGGTATCTCCCCAAATGTGACTATAACTGATTAACTCTACAACTGTGGGTCTTAAACTGAGGAACAGACAAAAACAGTGAGCCGCTGGAGCAACACTTGTGACTCTAAAACTGTGAATGATCAAGCGCACATAGGGATTCAATTCTGGAGCTTAAGCAGCTGCCAGCAAGTCGAAGCTTGCACACGATCAATATACCCGTCTTGCTGTGCTGACTATAGGGTATAACAAGTTATTTCATTATCGTGCCATGACAATCAGTCAACGGCTGCGTTTTCGACGCGTTTTTTGAGCTGGCTTTCGGTTTTTGGTTCGTTTCGTTTGGTTTGGTTTGGTTTGGATTCGGCCGTCGTCACGTTGTTCTTGGGTGTTAGCAATGCTGTACAACATGACCGGGCCAGCCCAGGCCAGTCCAAGTCGGGCCAAGACAGGCCAGACCCGGACCAGTGAGTAATATTTGTTTAACAGCAACAGCAGCAACAACAACAACAATAGCAACGCCCTTTTTTGTCGGGCCGCCCGCACCGATTTAGCCCATTAGCAAGTTGAGCGCCGGCCGCATTTCGATTTGTTTACGGCCGCAATTTTGTTTCTTCTTGTCGGCCTCGCGCTGACTTCATCAAACTGGGCAAAAGTGCTGGGCCAAGCATATCAGCTATTAGCCAATGCGTGTGACATTTAACCACATCGATTGTCATAAATTTAACATCAACTATTATGAATGTCAATCAGGCCGTATGAAAAGCCCTTCCAGCTTAAGTGCTTACACGAGATAATGGCATAAATGGTTGAGTTTAAAATAAAAGCGGTTGCTGAATGCCCAGCTTGGCATTGTATATCGTGGTAGCACATATGAAACGTTTAAGAATGCGGGCACAAAGCAGATGGAAGGTAACAGATGCGTTGCAGAGAGTGCCAGGGAGAGAGGGCAAGAAAGTGAGAGAGCAAATGTTCGTTTAAGAATGATAGCACAAAAGAAATAGCAGAAAATGTGCGCTCTTCGGAGAGTATGCGCTGAATGATCAAAAACAAAAAGAGACAGGGAGAGAGAGAGTGAAAGAAGGGGAGTGAGAGAAAGAGAGAGAGAGAGAAGAGAGAGTAACAGAGAGAAAGAGAGAGGGTGTATGTGACGATTGAGATCAAGGCATGTCTAATAGAAATAAATGCTCAATAGATGATATGCTCTCTCTCTAGAGAGAGAGAGAGTATAGGGCACGTCTAATGACCGATTCAAATCGTGCAATATATACCCTGTAATGAACTTAAGGGTAGGGTATCACCATGAGTACCAGCTTTTGCTATAGTTTGTTGCTTTTTCAATGACTTTTGGACGCCAGTTGATTTGTGGCTAAGTTTCACGTAACGCCCGCACTTTGTGGATGGTGCACAGCGTGGAGCGCGGAGTGCCAAAGGGGGGCCGAGCGGTGCGCGGGAGGGGGGCGGGTGAGGGGCGCTGTGCGAGTGCAGCTGCTGCTTGTTGTTGTTGCGCTTTTATTGTTGCTGGTGGCATTTTTCAAATTTGCGCATTTGTCTGCGCTTTGCATAATTTTCGCAGCACCCCAGAAAATTGTTTATTTATTTAAGTTTTTTTACATTGTTTTTTTTTTGTTTGCTTCACATTTTGTTCTTTATTATTTTATTTTTTTGGGTCAGATTTTTGCTGGCCGTGTGCGGTTTCTAATCGCCAGCAACAACAATCACAATGCGAAACCCAATCTTGGCAGCCCAGTCTCTGGGTAAAGACAAAAAAGTTCAGAGTTCGCCCTAAAACTGAAATGCGACAAGACAACAAAAAGAACAAAAAGAACAACTCGACAGATCTTTGGGCATAATTTTTTCTTAAATAGCAAGAGGCAAATCTCATGGCCGATTAACTGATATGCCTCAAGCCAATTTATATTGAGCATTTGACATATACATATAGAGTATATATAGGAGGCATATTTAATAGAGAATATTCATAAGTTAGCAATGATATTAAAGCAAGCGTTCAATCAGCTGCACTTGATTGACGTGCTCTATAGATTCCATGCTTACGTTTAAATCAAATTGAAAACTTTGACGAATCACCTAATGGACTGACTGGCTGATTGAATGACTGATTGATTGACGTACTAAGGAACTGAATGACTCACTGATTGATTGATTGAATGTCTGGCTGACTGACTTACTGATTAAGTGACTGAATGATTGCTTGTGTGGCTGACTAGCTAGCTTAACTGACTGATTGACTGGCTAACTTATAGAGTGACTCATTGAGTGAATGACTAGCTGATTGAGTGATTGACTAACTGGAATGCTTGACAGACTGATTGTCTGTTTGACTGATGTTTTGATTGCCTGATTGAGTGACTGATTGACCAACTAACTGATTGGTTCATTGTCTGGTTGATTGATTGCCTGATTGACTGATTGAAATTGACTGATTGCTCGACTAGTATAGACTAACCGACCCACTGATTGAGTGACTGATTGATGAAAAACGCACGGCCCAAACCTACTAAGCTTAAAATTTTACTTAAGCTAATCTATGCACGCTCAGGCGGAGTTTTGGACAATTCCACCCGCAAGCGTGGAAAAATCACGGAAAACGGTTGAATGAAACTGTTTTACTTACCATCGGAGGGTTCTCAAACTTAATATTAAATAATAATTAAAATATTATTAAATATCTATAAATATATGTACGTGAACAATATGATTCAAAATTTTAAATGCATTTATCGAATAGTTTTCAATTGTGGGCTAAAATTGTCAGCATGGGCATGGACTATGTGGCATTGGGCGTAGCTGTGCCCATTCCCAGTGGAACCTTTGTGTACCGTTATGGTCAACAGTTGCCAGCCACTTAGCCTGGCCGTGTAACAGTAATCCAGTTGCAAGCCTGGCAAACATGCTGCGCCACGTTCGTTGCTTAAGTCTTTTGTTTGCCACGCAGATTTATGTCATTTAGCCAGCAGCAGCAGCAGCAGCGGCAGCGGCAACAGCAGCAACTGCCCAGCGCTAGTTAGTTGCCCGCATCCAGCTTCCAGCTCGCAAAGCCTTTGCCACTTCCAGTTGCCACGTCCAGTTGCAAGTTTGCAAACTCTTTTGATTTTCGTTTGTTTGTTTGCCCGTTTTTGGTTTAGTTCATTGCAATGCATTGCACGCTGCTGCTGCTGCTGTTTCTGCTTGTTGTTGTTGTTGCTGTTGTTGTTGTTTTTGCTGTTTTTGGTATTTTGTGCATTCCTTTGCTGCGAACCGGTTTTTCCAGCAGCGTTGCCATTTTCGCTTAGCTAGAGCAGAGCAAAAATTGTTGTCCGGTTACTTCACGGCGAAAACCCGAATACAAATTAAAAAAGAACTCTTTGCTATTGTCGTTGTTGTTGTTGCTGTTGTTGCTGTTGTTGTTGTTGCTGTTGTTGTTGTTGCAACATTTTCGTCTTTTGTTTTGGTAGCATGTTTTGCAGCCTCCAACTCTCGCTCACTCACTCTGCTCTCCTATTGCTATCTCTCTCTGTCTCTTTCTCTGTCTCGCTCTAGCGAGCTGCATCCTGTTGAACCGGTTCAGTCTTTCCTCCAGCCTCGCCTGGCGCCCACATTTAAGTCGAACTCCCTTCAACTGCAACTCTGTTGCTCGCTAGCGTGAATTTCGCATAGATTCTCTTCTTGTCTTTTGCTTTAGTTAAACAAATATAGTTTGATTTAGAAACGCATATATTATATAAATGTCCAGCTGCCTTTTTTTTATTTTATTACATACATCAGGTCAGGTTCGAGTTCCACACACGTTCCACACGCAACTCAAACGTGTGCTACAGCGCTGTTGCGCTCTGTGACTATAACAGCGTGTTAACAGACGCAGCATGTTCGAACGCCACACTTTGCATGGCGGTAACAGGAGAGTTACAGCGCCGACAAGTCAACTACATGCGCTGTTAGATTAACATGAACAGAAGCAAAAACAAAGCCGAACGAGGCGGTCGTGCAACGGACGGTACGATTGGAATTTATTGAGAGTTTTTGAACGCTTGCTGAAACGAAACGAATTCGATGCAATTGTAAATGCCGGTCGCCCAGACGCTGTCCCGTGTAAATGTAAACCGGTTATTCTGCCACTCGTTCGCGACGCCTTTGTTGTTCTTGTTGTTGTTGTTATTTTTTTTACCAACATACCACATTATTTTATTTATTAACGCATTTTGGGACCGTCGTGAGTGTGTGCGTGTGTGCTTGTGTGAGCTGTGTGTGTGTGTGTGTGTGTGTGTGCGTTGACTCCCACGCTAAGCGGCAGGCACAACTACGCACCTCTCAGGATCCGGGGGGAGTTCGGAAGATCGGGACGGTACGCGTTCGCCTAACAACAAATTGCAAACATCCATTTTTTTTCTGGTGTGTGTTCCAAAAATGAAATTCTAAGTGCTATACAAAAATTCATAAAATAATAAGGTGCAACAAATCAAAAGTCCAATCAAAATAGTAAGGAAAGAAATAGAAAAAAAATTGAATAAATGCAAATACAACATATGCAAAAGCTGTGAATAACACGAAATAAAGAAAGAAAGAAGAAAAAAACACAAACAGAAGCTGTAAATATCAAAACTAGAAAAGAAGTTGAGAAGAGCAACAACAAGCAACGAAAAAGGAAACAACACGCACAGGCAAAAGGTAACAAAGCAGAATGCAATTTCTAACTGTTAATGTTGTTTTTGTTGCGTGGGCACAGACAGAACAGCAACAACAACAACTAAAACGCAGCTAGGTACCTGTGTCTGTGCTCTCGACTTTTGCTCTCACTCGCGCTCCTGCTCACTCTCTCTCTGCCTCTCTGATACTCCTACTCGCACGCTGCGTGTGTGTGTGTGTTTGTGCGATCAGTTTAGCCTAAGCCTCGGTTTTATCATTTTCTCATTATAATATGTCATTCCCGTTGTTTGTTGTTGTCCAGTTTCGTGGTTTTTGCTGCACAACCCAACAACAGCAGCAGCAACAACAACAACAGCAACGACAACTATTTTGTATGTGCTGTAATTGAGCGTCAGGCTAATAAAACTCATGCCCTCTCTGTCTCGCCCGCACTGCATGTTATTCTTTATTTTTGGCTATTTTTAGCTGTTTTTTTTTTTTTTTTTGGCAGTTTTGCAGTTGCGAGCTGCATTGGAAAATTGGTTTTAGTTTTAGTTTTTAGCAGCGCCAAGTGCATGACATTTTAATGGCACTCTGTGTCAGGCGAAGGGGTCACAGCTGGCGCACGGGGAGGGGCTGACAAACGTTTGACAATGTTAAGTGCCTGCTCTGTGTGTGTGTGTGTGAGTGTGTGGGCATGGGGAACGCTGCAATTGGGGATTGGGGTTTACTTTTAATGAGTCGCTGCGTTTTAAGTGCCGCTGCAAACAAATAAAAAAAAAAAAAAAATCAACAACAACAAATTTTGTTTTAGTGTCGGTTTTGGTTTTGGTTTCAGTTGAACATTTGCAATGCTGTGCATTTTTGCAGCTCATCAGATTTTATAAAAAAAAAAATAAAATAAAAGTCGAATCGATTGGAATTCCGTGTTTATATTACATTACAGTTAGCAAATGCTGGCGATTTGTCGAATAAATCTGAGATAATTCAGACATTAAGTGTGGGCGGAATATTAAAATCGAAGCGTTTAACTGTTTTCTCTTATCTTTCTCTCTTTGCATGTACATATGTATGTATGTGTGCGGCCGGATAAAAGAAGAGCCAGAAAAAACTTTAATTGAAAAAAATGTTGTCATTTGCCCAAAGAAAAAGAGAGGCAAAATATAATTTAGTTATTTATTTACTTTTTTCAGTTTGCCATCTTTTTATAATTTGTTCAATAGAAAGTTATATAAAATTAAATAAATACATATAAAATGAATAATATTTGGTAATAGTTACTTATTTAATTAAAAATATATAGTGAATGATTAAAGGGTATATAAAATAAAACAGGGTATAGTGCGGGATATCTTTGGCACGCCGAAGATGTAATACCCTTCCAGGCCGAACCTTTTCGTAGTGCTCATGCTTTGAGCAGGGAACAGGGAAAATCGTTAATGCCAATTATGGTTAAGATATCTTGAGAAACAAAAAGTTGTCCATCTTTCCGACCGATCGTTCCCATGGTAGCTATATGATATAGTGCTTCGATCCAGCCGGTTTTGACACATGTACTGCCTGTAACAGAAAGACGCACATTTGAGCAAGCTTTAAAACTGATAAACTAGTTTGCCTGGAAACAGATCGACGAACAGCGGGACAGCTGGATATGACTGATCAGGAATATATATACTTTGTGGGGTCGGAGATGTCTCCCGCTATGCGTTACACATTGCATGACATAATTATAATACCCTGTGCAAGGCTATGCAAGTGATTGGATTGTGAGTTCTTTTAGAAACAAAAACTCAAGAACAGAGACAATTATTAATTTTGAGCAATATATATTTTTAAAGTCCCACTTCGAACTTTTAAGAAGAACATTCGCCAGTTTCTACTCTGTTTCTACTTTATTCTAAATTAGAGACTTTTTCATTTCTCTCAATCCTTTACATCACACTTAAGTCTGCCCTCGAATACCCTGTAATCTCATTCAATGTGCCTATAGCTCGCTTAGGGTTTTTTTTCTTCTCCAGGTTCTATATCGCAACTCCTTCATTTTCTTAATTTATTATTAATTATTTGAGATTAGAAATGAATTTAACTATGCCTGATCAAATATTCCTTTGAGTCATAGCCAAATGCTGCTGCTGCTGCTTCAGTTTGATTGTTTTTGGTTTCTTTTCTCGGTTTTCTCGGAAATCGACATAATTGTGTTCGCCGCCCTACTCAGCACAATTTCAGCTGCAATTTAACTGCTTTTCCGCTTTTGTTTCTCCTTCCGCCGAACGACAAACAAAATATTGTTCTATTTACGATAAATCAAAAGCGCGCTGCTTCTTTTAAATACCCTAACCACAAGTGGGGCATCAGCTAGTGGCAGTTATTTGAAGCTTAGTGAATCGATTATAAGTGCAGACGGGTAGAAATTACCCGGCGTCACACGGGTTAAATGAATTTATAAAAGATTGAAAATTGTGTGTGTAATTGGCGACAATATCAGGCAGATACAAATATATATATATATAACTAGACTCTGTCCTGCTTATCAGATTTTACTTACATAACTTCAACTTCTTTGCGAACAACTTTGGTGAACCTTTTTCGAACCACTTTTGTTCTACTTTTGAACCATTTCTGCACCACCAAATGATGCTGTGCATGAATTAAAAGAGTAAGAAAGGGCAATTAATTGTCTATATAGAAGATATTGACAGTCTTTGCTATTGGTAGAAATCTAAAGATGTCTAGAATTTCATTTCAACGTTTGCGCTCAATTATGAAACGGATTGTCAATTGGAAAATATGGAAAATGAATCGAACGACTTAGCAGTTGGCTGAATGGGGTAGGGGGCATGGCAGAGTGCGGGAGGGGGAGAGCATGGAAGGGGGCTGCATATTGCAAATTTGCAGTTGAGATTAGTTGAACCAGCTTTGAAAGGCTTTAATGCGACGAAACCTGACGCATAAAATATAGTTAAATATGTTTTCAAGCAATTCTCGCTCACAGCTGCTGAGAGCGCTTGGGTGAGGGGAGGGGGAGAGGGAGGGAAAGGGAGCATAAGATAGAGAGAGAGAGAGAGAGAGAGAGGGTGCTCCCTAGCTTTGATTTAAGCTGATGAGCGCCTAGAAATTTCGACTGGGATAAGGCTGGACGAATTGTTTATTGCTCCAAAGTTGGCTCCACGCTTCGCTAGCCACAAAACGGTTTCGTCATCTTTTCCCTTTCCCCTTCTGCCGCTTCACCCTCCCTTGGCTTTCTACTTTTTTTTTTAGGTATTTTTTAGCCATTTCATTGTTAGACACTTGACCAAACCATTTGATATTGTTGTTAATGTTAGAATTATACCCTGCATCTAAGTGAACTGGCTTGAGCAAAGGGTATATTAAAGTTGTGCAAACAGATATGATGGTTGTGCAAACAGATATATGATGGAAAGAAAAGAAAATAAGAAATGCAAAGTGTTGCAAAAGCTCGCGTCTCAGCATACGCTGCTGGCTTAGAACCGCTGACTTGTCGCTTGCTGGCTCGACGCTCAGAAAACTAAGACACGCCTTTAGCCCTTAGCCTAACCCTTCTTCTTGGGGCTTAAGCTCAGATTGCGTTTTGATCTTTATGAAATCACATTTCAATGTCGAATTATTTCTTGACCACAATTCGTAGCTAGCTACAGAGTATCTTTGAGTCGTGCAGTGCTCGCTCTGCGGCACTCGTAGGCCCTTCCTTTGCTTAGTATTGTCTATTTGATGGCATAATAGGTTTGTCATCGAGTTGACAACGCATCTGCGACCGTTGAAACGAAATAAATGTCAATGTCGCATCGAATGACAAGCAAAATATTCGCAATACTCCGGAAACTTGAAACTAAACACAGAAATTTGAGTTGTTTATCGGGAAGCCTTTGACTTAACGCGTGAAGCGAGCCAAGTTTCAATTTTCATATTTACCAGCTGGAATTCAATTGCTAATTGAGTTCAATTGGAAGAAGCTCTGCGAAATGCCAACGAATTGACAGCGATTCGGGAAAAGTTCATGAAATTCATTAAAACCAAATAATAAAATATAATGTGAAGCGAATATTTTATTATATATACATATATATTTATGTATTTATTTCATTATGCATAATTGTAAGTAATTCTCATACTCCAGATATGCATTTTATTCTTCAAATACATGTTGTAAGAAAAATCTTAAAGTCAAAAGTCAGCTTAAAAATAGTCGACGCAAATCCAATTTCAAGTCGAGCGACTAAGTCACAGATTTTTGTTTGTATTAAGGTAACGCTCAAGGTTGATTGAGACACGAATCGAGCTAAATTGAAAATGACAAGAATCCATTAAATACTCGCTAGCTGAAAGCGCTTTCCGCTCTGTTCCGCTCTCCCCCTCTGCCCCTCTCTCACCTCTCTCTGTGCCTCATGCCTTTTATTTGTTAAGCCCTGTTCCTAGGAAGAGTTGTTGATATAAAAGGCAGAGACTTAGAGAGAGAGAGAGAGAAAGTGAGAGAGAGAGAGAGAACATAGGGTTAAAGAATATCGCAGTCTACTACAGGGTATCTTCTAGTCGAGTTCTAGCCTTGCTAGCCAACTGCAGACTTTCCGCCAAGAACAACTATTAGTCGAGCATTCTAATTAGCACACATTTTGTTTTCTCTGAAAGCCTTTACGGTCTTGCAGGCAAAGCGTTAAATTCTTTTTTAAATTAATTTTCGCAGTCGAATTTGTGAATGCGATTTATCGCAGTCATTCAAAGGCAAATCTATCGATTTGCTAAATGGCCGCATAAAAATATGCAGACGTGCTTATTAACACATTCACAATAATGATCGTAATTATGATGCTGATCATAATCACGTTGATTTGGTAGCTCGCAAAAGTGAATCAGCGCGAGGGCTCGAAATGTCACCCATGTGAAATCTCAGCAAAACAGAACAGAAAAAGGCGAACAGAATGTAATAAAAAATATCTAAGAATATATATACATACATTCATATATATATATATATAAAGTGCCGACCCAGGCAGCATAAGAAATCACAGCGTTTAATCATTTAAAAGCATCTTTGTAAGCCAAGAGCAGAAAAAAAGCTAAAAAACTGCCAGAAAAAAAAAGTAAATATAAAACAAAACGCGGCGAATGAACGTTCAAAAGCAAGTGGCCAAGAAGCTGCGTTTTGATCTGGAACAAACCCCCCCCTCCCTCAAAAAAAAAACCAATGAGGGAGTAAGCCAAGTGCCCGACCAGCAGATACCCTGTGCACAGCTGCTGCAACAAACTTTGCATCTATTTATGGCATACGAGAACCCAAGCTCCACTTATTCACACAATATGTCTAATATCAGAGCTTGAGCGGAAAAAGGTTGAGCTTAAGATACAAGATATCGCTTTTGGACTATCGGAGGGGATAGCGATAAAGGAAGAATAGGTAAAGATAGGCTACAAAATATATTTATCGATAGGCAATGAAGCAGTTCGCGAAAGAAGCACAAACAAAGAGCTGGCTCTCCGCATGCGATGCAGGAACTTCTTTTCCAAGTTTGGACTTCATCAGCCACTATATGGACTTGGCTCATCAGGCTGAACAAGAGATTATATGTGCACGCCCCATGAGCCTGGAGACGTTTCCCACTGCCTGTTACAAACGCACGCTTGTTTTGCGCATACCCAATAGCAAGCATTTCACAGGGCATATGAAAAAAGCATTGTTTAAACACGGAAAGGGCAGCCAAATTTGAACAGAGGGTGGCCAAGGCCCCAGAGGCAGAGGCATGCACAGGCAGCAGGAGGGCGGTACTCACCATAACAAAGAAAGTCTGCAAAGGAAGCTGCCAGCCAACGATTGAGGTCAGAAAGGAAATGCGTCGCAGTAGGCGCGTGTCGCGTGCGTCTCCAAATCCAATGAAGCCGCCCTTCCCCCACCCGTCCCCCCTACACACAGCTAGCGCCCCATTGCCGCATCAGCCCCGCATCCCTCAGCCGTTGTCTTCGCAGCTGCGGGCAAAGTTACAATAACTTTTGCCACAGTTTAAGCCGCCGCCGCCGCCGCCTCCTGTGTGTTTGTGTGTGTGTGTGTGTGTGTGTTGGCCTGCGTATCTTGTATCTGTATGTGCCCCGCCCCGCCTGCCAGCCCTTGTTTCATCTCATTTCGTTTCTGGCCCAAGCACAAATTTCTTTTGCCTTTTGGCAGTGTCAGTGTCATTGCTACTCGAATGCATTTTAATTCGATTGAGTATTCGATTCGTAGCAGCTTTTTGGAAGGCTTTACTGCTTGTGGCTTTTTATACCCTGTACAAGTGGAGCCAATGAAGTTGTGCCAATAGCCAAAAAGGCTGCCTCGTCGAACAAAGTATATCCGAATATATATAACTGATGGGCCAACTAACGGGTGATAAGCGCACCTCCCTAGCTAGAAATCTGAAAGTTACTTTATTATTTAGTTACTTTCACCCGCATGCGTGGAAAAGTCGCGGAAAACGATTGTACGAAACTTTTTTCTGTTTTCAACTCATTTTTAAAGATCTCTGTTCAAATGCATTTGAGAGGTGTTTGACACTTTTCGATAAATCCACCCAAATGGAGGGCATTGAGATTTGGGGTTCGAATTCTCTAAGAATACTTATGAAAATGCACCTAAGACGTGCTGCACACTTTTTATCGGTCGCAAGCGATTAGTTGGAAGGATCTCAAATTGACTTTACAAAGCCCTAAATAAGAAGTTAATGAATACGTCTTTCAGCGACTATGGAAATTCCACGTGCAACTGTGGAAAATTGGCGGAAAATAGCCACATGTCACCCGCCGGCCTTAGGCTCATTTTAAAAGATCTTTGTGAAAATTCGAATGGACTTTAAGAGTCAATATCTATGTAAGTTTATAGCTTGAGACGTGGAGCTCAATGTAGTATGGTAGATATGAGATATCTAGGATACTTGGCACGGGCAAGGCCGGGGAATGCCCGCTAATATGCATATATACACATATTTGAACCGATTGAATTGTTTTCTTATATTTGGCTTAATTAAATGGTGCAAAATGCTTGAAAGATCACGCAACAATTAAGTTGCATGAAAGGCGACCGTGTGGCTGAGATCAGATTATTAACTCGCAGAGCTTGTGTATGGCCCGCAGAGGTATTACGTCTTCGGCAATGCGGAAAAAACACTTCTGTTTTCTTTCTTGCGTTTCTTTTTTCTTCTTTTTCTTTTTGTGCTACGAGTTTGGCAATTTTCGCAAGGCTAGCAAAAGTTTCAACTTTATTTTGTAGTTTTTTTTTATTTTCATTTTTTGTATTTTTTTTTTTAAATGGATTAAAACACGAACTTCGGAATTGAACTTGGGCAAGTTTTTTTTCAAGTTTTTTTTTTGTTTGCTGCGCACAAAAGTCATGGGTCAAACGGCGTTTCAGCCCAATGGAATGTGGCAAGAGGAAGCAGCAGCAGCAGCAGCAGCGGCAGGCAAAATGAATTGTACGCTGATTGAGACCCAGCTCTGAGCAGGCAACACTGTCCAACAAATCGGCCAAGTTCTTGAGCTATTCATTTGAGAATGCGCACAGAACATAAAATGCAAGACCATAAAACTTTGTCTTGCCTTTTTATTTTATTCTTTCTTAAAGAGAATTTGTAAAATATCTATCAAATTGTGGGAGTACTTTTTTTCTGAAATATTTTTTATTAAATAGCTTATTAGACTGTGAAATTTACAGACCGGAAATTCGATCTCTATTTCAATATGCTTGTGTTATATTCAGTAATGGAGTTGTTGGTATATTGATATTGCATTATTATATCTTGAAACTTTTAGAAATGGGTTAAGAGTATTTATAACATGTGGCGCATAAGGAATGTCTGTGTGGTTCACAATAATGATTGGGCATGTCAAAATATTTGGTAGTTCACAATGATTGGGAATTTCAAATGAAGTTGTACGACTGTTCTACAAGCATTATTGTCGCCTTGCTTAGGACTGTCAGGCCGAGGCGACAATGTCGCCGAGTCTGGTTCGATGGGATACAAAGGGAAAAGGAAGTACGTTGAGTTCTGTTGCTTCCTGAGACGCCTGGCGTACACATCGAAACTCGCTGCGCTCTGAAGCCTTATAGAATGAAGAATAATAATTCGCACTGCGACATGCATATACATACATATATATTCTTCTATATATATATAATATACATATATTTTAAATGTTTTCTTTTTCAAGCATAGCCTGCAAATTATAAGAACTAGTTAGGCCAAATTTTGTAGGCATAGAATATAGATGAAAACATAACTTTTTTTTGGATGCCAACTCCGGCATGCCTAATAAAAAAGTAAGAAAATATTAAAGCGAGAGCCTTGCTAGATTTATGGCCTGAAAGTTTCTTGCAAATCGGGTTTAAGCACCGAAGCTTATCAAGAGTGCATTTCCCATACATGGTGGTGGTCGAAGGTAAGAAGAAACAGAGGGTATAATCTAGTATTCCTCTACAATTATTTAGTGTATTTTGTTGTTGTTCTTTTGCAAACATTTTGCAATTGTGCAATGTTTCGATTCATAAACATTTTTAAACCTTTTGTTTTTTTCCCATTACAGGTAACTAGCGGGAGTCCAAATCGACAAATATATATATAAGCATAACTAGCAATAAAACAACCTTTAAACGCATTTGTGGGCAGCAGCGGCAGCGGAAGAAGCTAAAGGTAAGTGGACAGCGGGCAGGTGGTGCGATATCTTGAGACCGTTTCGTATTGCCACCTGTTGTCAACCGACGGGGGCGCCATTTGCCACTTGCTAGTTGGCGCTTTGTGTGTGTACGAGTGTGTTCGAGTGTGTTCAAGTGTGTGTGTGTGTGTGTGTGTGTGTGTGTGTGTGTGTATCTTGGCTTGGAGTATCTTTGGCGCCGCTTTGTTTACAGCGGGGTGTTCTATCTAATGGCCGGGGCTAAGCACACGTCAAAAGTGAGCGCAAAAGTTTGCGCTTTAGCTTGTTGTTGTTGTTGTTGTTGTTGTTGCTGCTGGCTGCTGTTAAATGGGCCGCTGCCAACATCCGTTCGCTTGCTTTTGTTATGTTTGCGTTCAGACTTGTATCTTTGAGTTACTTTTGCGGCTTGTTCCTTGCCTCGTTGTGCATTCTGCGCTCTGAACTTTTGCCACGGCAGCCTCGCAGCTGTTTTTTCTCCTCTATTTATTTTTATTTTTTGTTTTTTTTTTTTTCTATATCGCAACTCTGCATCTGTAGAATTTTGTTACCTTTTGTTTTTACCTGCGAAGAAGCACCGTAAATCTACAGCCGCTGAACGTAATCGGAAACGCAAGTCGAAACAAAAAAAAAAAAAAAACAACTACAAAAAAAAGTAAAAAAATGAAAGAGAGAAAAAAGAACAGAATCTGGACAAGATACTCGGGCGCAGTACGCTCAGATTTCAACCGCAACTTGATCATTAATTATTTATTTGGATTTCGTTTAAATACCAGCTAAAGCAGAGACAACAAATTACTTTGATTTCATTCTAGAAATAAGCTCCAGCTTCTAGGTAGCATCCAGAATTTCAGTTTTTTTTTGTCTCTCGTTTTGCTTGGGAATTTGTTTGTGTTGTTGCTATCGTTTTTGTTGTCATCTGCCTTTTTACACACACACACACACATGTACACACATTTGCATAACACTCCATAGTTGTTGTTGTTGTTCACTTGATGGTCATCAGAAGTTGACCAGGGACTCGGTGCATCATTAGCATAGCACAAACGTCAGCAGCACTCAGGGAATGTCAAGTCTATAGCTCATCTGGGCTGCTAGGAACAGAAGGAACAGAAGGAACTAAAGTAACTGTTAATCAATGATTGCTGCTTTGATGCCAAAGCAAGTCCGCAAAATAACAACGTCAAAGAAGGAATTCTTGAATATCATATAATAAATGGAATCAACTGCAAAAGTTTGAGTTGAGCATACGAATGCCAAGCTTGAGTATGCTTGTTGTGTATGGACTGACCATTCAGAGAGTTTTTCTTAAAGTATTTTCAAATGAAACTATGTTGCAAATGCAAGGGCTATCAAAAGATATATTTCCCCCATTTCAAGCAGAGGCGCTCTTAGACCTTTGTCTATATGCATGACTGTTGTGCGTCAGCCTAGTGAAGTCGCTGGCTCAAATCAACTTATTGCTTATAAATATATATCCCAATGTTCATAAATTCATATTATTCAACTACTATAGTCATTTGAATATTGTTTTGTTAATGTGTTCAGCGTCGGTTTAAATGAACATCTTATATAAATTTATTATTCAAATAGCGATAAATTCATATTATTCATCTAGAATCCTATATTTACTGTTTTCTGTCCAAAGCGTCTTATGCTTTGAACTACTTCAATTGGTTGATTACACACAAACACACAAACTGCAAATAGGTTCGAGCCATTAGCGTCTTGATGTTGATGGAAAATCAATCCGAGCTGTTGCTCCCTGTCGGCTTGAATGGTAAATCTTATCTGCATCCTATTCCACTTTAAATATGGGCAAACAGTACGTGCAGCTTTGATTGCATCTGAAGAAATGTGAATTGAATTTTCAAATACATGCGTTTTTTGTGCTGCACTTCTCGTGTGTACTTTTTAGGCCCTATTTCTGTTAGTTCAAGTGTTTACGTCTCTCTTTCTCTCTCTTTTCACTTCGACTGTCTCTTTATGTTATTTTGTTTTGTCAAATGTTATGCAAATATGCGTCATGCCTTGCGGCCCACATATCATTATATATACCTACATATATCGAACTATTTGTCGGTCTCTCTTTGGGCCATAATTTAGCCGAAAAGAAGCTGAATTTGACAGAAGGCCGCTAGATAACTACCAAACAGTCTAAACAACAACAACAACAACAACAGCAACAACAACAATCACAATTGGTTGCCCCTGCTTATCGGTTTTCTCACTTTTTCACCTTTTGTGCGCACTGGTCCCCTCTGACGCTGCCCCTGCCCCTGCCTTTGCCCCTGCCCCTGCCCCTGCCTTTGCCCCTGCCCCTGCCCCTTTGTGCGGCACGCACTTTACTCGTCGAACCATTCAAATTTAAATCAATTTGATTCTGATTAGCCACACACGCAGTTTCTCGAACTGTTTGTCGCCCATGCTTGAGTTTTTTTTTTTTTGTTTTTCAACTCCTTCCTCTGATATTTTTTCTCTTTTCTTTGCTTTTTTTGTGTGTGTGTATTTTGTACCTACTACAACTAGTAAATAAATTAGTTTTTATTATTGAGAACTGGTTTCTGGGTGCCTTTTTTTACACGACCAAGCGATTTGGACGCGTCGGAGTCAGACTTGAGACCGGCGCAGGGCAGGTTCAAAATTCTTCACAGTTCGCTGACGGAACCTGTTTGGAGTCCGGTTCTCTAGGGCTTTCATATATATATGTATATGTATGTATGTTTATTTGTACATTTGCCTGGCTCTCGGCCGGGCTGCTCGCTTTTTTAACACTTTCATGATTTGAATTTTAAACAACTCCAACCTCCAGTTGTAAAATCAATTAAATGGGGGCCACCACAAATCGATGGATAGCGCTTGTCGCTTCCTTCTTTACGCTCGCAAGTGCTGTACAAATTATGGAATAATAAAAAACAAACAGCAAAAAAAGTAGCTTACAAAGTGCTACTATATGAAATAACTATGCGCTCTGTTTGCTTTCATTATTGTGCTGGCTCTTTTTTTCATTGCCCAAATTTATGCAGCGTGTCTAATGACAATTTTGTAGTCATTATGTGTAATATATAGTCGAAAAAGACTTTAACTGCGCACAAGACATACTTAAAATGTTTGCGAATATATAAAAATACGCACATTATTTGCCTAATCGTCTACATCTGACATTATGCTGTAAATAATACTCAATAAATACCCAAAATGTAGTATATGCCTAGTCGCCTGTCTATACTCTAAAATAAACATGTTATTTTCCTGGATGCTCTTTAATTTAATTAAAATATTTTCCGCACACTTTTCTATATACGCAGTTAGATTTTATACATTTGCTCATTTTCGCACTTCAGCTTTTGCTCATACTTTTTACGCTATATCCTTGAAATACTCTAAATACTCGCATATCGACTTTATATATATTCAAAATACCCTTTGTGTGATGACATGTACTCTATATTTTCGAAATACTCTATATGCTCGCATATGTACTCTAACAATACGAAAATATATACTCTAAATACTCAATAATACTCTTTAAAGTCGCACATGAACGTATAATGAGTCTATTAATTCGGACACATATTCTATATACTTTAAAAATTCTATATGCTCGCAAATGTACTCTATTTATTTTAAATACTGTACACACTCGCAGATGTACTCAATATACTTGAAATACTCTATATATGGGACATGTACTCTATATTTTCCAAATACTCTATATGCCCATATATGTACACAAAATTCTCTATTAACGCACGCATGTACTTTTTTATACTATACACGCATATGTATTCTATACACTCTTTGTAGTTCAAATACTCTATATGTGTGACATGTACTCTATATTCTCCAATATTCTCGCATGTGTACTTTAAATACTCTATAAACTCGCGCTTGCACTTTTTATACTCTACTTACGCTGACATTAACTCAGTATACTTAAAAAGTATACTCAAAAAACTCACACATGCACTCTATGTACGCGCACATACACTCTATATACTCCAAATACTCTACATATACTCTAAATACGCAATGGTTTTTTTTTAGAAGCCACTCGCATCTGTGCCAATTCCCTGAGAGGACAAATTTGCAATTAAATGTCGGCCATAAATTAAATGGCGTCTGGGTCAAGAAAGTGTATAGGAAAAAGAGATATAATAAAAAACAGAAAAAAAAGGAGACAGCAAAAAATAAAAAAAAAAAAAAAAAAAGAAGCAAGAAAAACAAAAACCAAAGTCGATAATAAGCATGTCGCCCAGGGCCAAATAGCGCACTATATAATCATCTATGTACAGACAGAGACACATAAATATATACAAAGCTCTATATGTATGTATATATATATATGTACAGTACGTACTACCATATGATGGCTTTGGGCCGTGCTGTGTTGCGGCTGCTGATGTTGAGGCTGAGCCTATGCTCTCTATAAATGATGATGCTGCTCATTTCTTGTGCATTGACGCGTAGTTTGAGTTCTCGTTGTTGTTGTTGTTGTATGTGGGCCGCTTTTGTTGTTGAAATGCCGCTGATAAATGAGTTTTGGCTTTTTTGTTGAAACGACGTGGGAAAATGTGTGCTGTTGATTTACATACCTATGCACAAACATATAACATACAAACTTATTGAAACACTCAAACCACATACTCGAAACACTCAAACGAGTGGGCATCTTGAGACCCTCTAGAGTCTAGACTCTAGACCAAATGCACAACTCGCTGGGGCCCTCAATGAATCATGCACATTAACTGGCAAATGTCAAACATTCTTTTGTGAATAATTGCCCAATATGAATAGCATGAGTATTCAAAATGTGCCACATGCCAAATGGCGAATGAATTGTGAATTTATTAATTACAAATAAGATTTCGTTTAGTCATGGGTTGGTGAATATGCTCACGAATGTATTCACAGGTCTGGTGTGCACAAATAATCGCAAGGGTATTCAGAACTTTGTTTAGTTTTCCAACTGAGTAATATTTAAATATTTACAAATATTGTTCGAAATGCACTTTTCAATCAGTGAATGCTTTCTATGAGTGAGTAATCAAAGCTGTATTCACAGATTTATTCAAATGAATAATCAACAAAATAGTTTAAAAAAGAGAGAGAAAAGTGTATTAATAAGGGTGTATTCGCCTTGAATGAGTGAATGCATTCTATGAGTGTCAAATATTATTGAATAAGTGAATATATTCATGAGTGTATTCACAGTTTGATTTTTAATTTACTTTTAATTTACAGAATAAAAAGAATTATATGATCTATTTATGTGAATTGCTCTGAATCTACTCATGAATAAGTGAATATGTATTCGATTGTCTTTATTCGAAATGAACAACAGCAACTGTCATCCGTTTGACGAGCGCATTCACGAATAGTGTGAATTTCATGACTTGTGAGTCACCAGACCAAAGTGCACCACGCCCCCCTTATCCAGCAGGCTCGCCCACCTCTCAGCTGCATTTGAGCTGGTTGCGAATGCGATTCTCAGAATGTGGCCACAAAATAAAAACAATTTTTAGTAACCAAAAAACCACTTAAAAACATGGCAGACGCATGACTTGGCTTTAGATTACCATTACCCATTAGCCATATACCCATTGCCCCATACCCATACCCATACCCATACCCATACCCATTCGCCCATTACCCATTACAGCATATACCCGGTACCCATTACCCATTGCCCATTAGCCATTAGCTTTGCCATTACCTTATTACCTACGTGGATTTAGCGCTGCACGCTTCGGTTCAAGTGTCTGGCGTGCCCCTCATCAAATTTCGCACTGTGTTTGGCTTTTCGGTTATGTTTTTTGTTTTTACTCCTTTTTAAAAGGCTGGCGGGGGCGGGCTGGCGCGACGGCAGGGGCAGCAACACCTTTGGCAACACCTTTTGCCAGCAGCCAGCAGCCAGCTGCCGTCCAAGCACTTAAAATTCCAATCCGTCGCAAATGTGGCGTCAAACGTGCGACGCACGCGCACCAAATCGCTAAAGGGCCTCCACTCACAACTGGTGCGAATGTGAGTAAACGAATACGCACTCAACGCGCACTCACTTCAGCAACGAATCGCATTGAAGATATTCAACATGCATTTATTCATTTTGTGTCTAAACTAATTAACAAATATGTGTGTGTGTGTGTGGGTGTATTTATGTGAGTGTTAGTTTCAAAACGGAATCTCAAATTTGTAATATATCCCATGCTTCTGCATGTTATGATTTAATCAGAACATCTTCAATCTTATAGCTGATCAGGTTGAAGAGCAAACTAGGCCTGCAGGCAGGATATATGTACACACAAATAAAGGATTATCTTTTGATTGTGGCATGAAAAGCGTTTTCGTTATTGAAGCTGAATTTATCGGAACTCAACATTTGAAACTTTTGTTATGCTTATAAAATTCTGAGAAATCGAATCTAATCAGAGTTCCATTTATTAAGTGTATTTTTTTGTGCGGCAATCCGTAGTCAACTATTTTTCAAATATATTTTCATTTTGGCCTGCATTTTTTGAGCTGGGCGCTTTGCCTTTCCGCCAACATTTTTATCGAGCTATGCGATTTCAAGTCTCTGGCACCCGTTTGCCCGCCTGTTGGCCCTGGCTCCCGGCTGTTGCTTTATCATTTTTCTTCGTCTGCCGCCAGTTTTTCGGGTTTAGTTCATGGCAACTTCCTCTGCCGTTGCTGCTGCTGCTTGGGACACTCGCCTTCGCCTTCACACTCACATTTCGATTCGGATTCAGATTCGCATTCTCAGCATTTGCTTTGCTGCTACTGTGTGTGAGGACAAATGATAAATGAATTTGTGATAAATGAAGCATGTGGCCAAAAGTTGAAAATACTTTTTAAACGCAGCGCTCGAGAGACCGAGACAGACTGAGAGACAGAGAGGGGGACAAGGAGCAGGAGACAATTGGCAACCAACTATTTGTGACCCAAACTTCCTTTGGCTCCTCCAGTTTACACTCTATGGCATCTGTATCAAATTATGAATGGGAATGCGAGTTGCCCCCGCAATGACTCATTAACATTGCCTCGGCCTCGACTCCCTGCAGGCCAACACTTTGCTCTGTTTTTTTTTTGTTTTTGTTTTTGCCTGCCTCACTTATTGGCCATTGGCCATTTATTATCAATCGTTTTGCCTTTGTTGTTATGCAAAAGTTTTCTGTTTTTTTTTTTTTTTGTCGACTGATTGGCGTGATTTACTCTGGAATTGTTAGGGCGGAGGCGTGCAGGCTTTGTCTTAGTTCGTACTCTAGTTCTCCCTTGCTCTAGCTCTTTAGCTCTCTTTAATTTGAGGCAGACTCTTTCTCTCTCCCTCTCTCCCTCCCTCGGGCCCGCACTCCATGGTCCATTTGGCGAGAAAGTAGCCAAGCAAGTGACTCAGTCTGGCAGGTGGACGGACACTTTTTCGTGGAGTGAATGCTTTTTGAGTAATGCGGGCAACATTAACACGAATAGTAGTTGTAGTTCGGGCCACGACCATTCAAAGTGAGTCACATAACTTAAAACATTTTTGACAAAGTATCTTAAAAGCTAATGTATTCTATAAAATTATTTTTATCTGATAAGCTGCATTTGTGTCCAGTTCTTGTTTAAGCTCTTAAAATTAAATTATCAAATCCAAATATTTATTAAAATTAATTTTCTTTGGTAAAAAATGTAAATACATAGGCATATATATTATATGAAAATACTCTATTTTAATAATCCACCTAAATAAGTTCATTCATAGTTATCAGTTTTATAAATAAGCACAATTTAAATATTTTTGCTGGATTTGAACCAGCGACCTTCCGCTCGTTCCTCCGACGCTCGGACAGCCAAGCCAGCCAGGACAGACCCTTATATAAATATGCAGATACAGATACATTCGGAAGACACCAGCTGCTGGATATGAATATTATTTATTTGTTTCTCTCTCAAATGCACTCAAAGAGAATAAATGAATGCATTCAATTGATTCATATTTGAGCAAATGCCTCTAAATACAATACAAACCCGGAACACGCTATCTATGCAAAACAATTTTATTCGAGAGCTAACAATTACTCACAGTCCGATTCAATTGTGTTCGAATATATAAATTCATGTTTAGCAAATACACTTGTTACAAATCCAAATAAACTCGGCTTAATTTCCACATGGTTATGCTACGTTTGGCCGTAAATGTGTGCTGTGGGCCGTGTGCTTGGCGAAAACAAGCACCCATTTACAATCACATTCACACTCATTTATTCACATTCATTAACAATGGACTCCAATTAATGTCAACATCTGTTGTTGCCAATTTAGAAAACAGCTTTCAATTTTGGGCAGCCACGACACAAGCAGCACAGGTAGCACGCACCATGCGCCACATTCATACACTCACTTGCACACATCCACACACACACACCCACACCCACACACACACATGCACATACATTTGCACACTCGTTTAGCACACGTTGACAAAGTTTCGCTCTCATTGCAGTCCTCACTGCACTTAATTTTCATAATTAAAAAAGTTTACCTTGACAACCCCTTACACGGGGGCCAGACCCTAGCATAACCCGCGTACACAGACACGCGCGCCTCCACTCCCCCTTTCTCCTTTCACTCTCTCTCGTGCCCTATCCAATATCCAATTCCAGCTACGCACATTTGGACTTGGACGCCAACAAACACGGCCAACGGCAGCGGCAGCGTTTTGTAATTAATTTATGCAAATAATCCAATGGCGTGGGTTGCTCAGGGGGTGGCGTTACTGCTGCTGCTGCGTCGCGATGCAGTGGAAGGGGGCGGGGTAGGGGGGGGGGGCGAGCAGGCAATTGCTGGCGCGCTGGCCATGCGTGGCGGATCGTGTGGCATATTAAAATGAATGACCCTTTAAGTTTGTGCCTTGGTGTTAACTCCCCCACGTTGGATTAAGTAGACAAGTTGGCAAAACAGTGCACCCCCCCCCCCCCCCCCCCACACACACACACACACCCCCTCCACACCTTACAGCCCAAACGAGTACTTACCGCCCCAAAGCCAACCCCTCCACCCCCTCCACCACCTCACCTAGTCAGCTTGCACCCCTGGCGCATGTCATGAGCGTTTCGTGCAGGCGACTTGCAACTTTTGCCGTTTGCCACTGCAACACACAGTTTATTACATATTATTTTGATGTTGTGCGTGTGTGTGTGTGTGTGTGTGTGTGTGTGTGTGTGTGTGTGTGTACGTTTTGGCGACCGCGCCCTTTGCTACAAGCATTTCTTTTTTGCTTCCTGCTTGTTGTTTTTGTTGCTGTGAATTTATTATAATATTTTTTTTATGTACGAGTAATTCCCCTTTTGCAGCTTGGCGCTTGACTTGGGCTCCGTGCGGGCGTTCTCGCATGAGCAAAAAATTAAGCGCGCTGACATTCGCTTCCTGCCTGCCACGCCCACAACTAGCCGCCCATTAGCCGTGTCTGCTTCACTTCCCTTTCTTATATATATTTATATATATGTATATATATTTTGTTTTTCGGGAAAGGGGGAGCTTTTGGCCAGGCCAAGACACAAACAATGACTGCACGGTTCTTTCTTTTCGGGCACAAAATTGTCAAACAATAGACGACTAGGACTTCCACGCGCCGAGCCATTGCCGAGCCTAATGACTTGACCCTCGAGTCCTCAGCTACCCAGCGTAACCGAGTCACAGGTTTTTGGCGGCGCCCTTGCTTGGTGTCGTAGGAGCCGCTGCCATCACATTGAGGCGCCTCGGCGCCGCTTTTGTGTTTGCAGCTTGGCTGGCTGACTGGCTGCTGTTGCCTCTCAATCAAAGCCACGACTTTGGGCGCCACCCAACGCCACCCACCCACAAGTGTAACAACAACAAAAAAGAGCGCGAGGAGTGGAGTGGGGGCAATGTAAGAGAATGAGCGGGGTGAGGGCGGTGCAACAAAACCGAAATAAAGAAGGGAAACTAGCAACCAACTGCGGTTGTTGGCCCTTTTTTATAGCCCCTGGGTGGGTATTATGACGGTGTCAGGCAGCTGCAGAAATGCACAGAGGGCGAAACAGCTTTGATTTCGGATAGAGTATTCCATGCCCAGAAACAGTCACATCCATTTGGCTTCAACCTTTTGCTGACCAGTATGAAATACTTTCCTTAATATTTCCAGTTTTCCAGATAAAGTCTCAGAAGCACTCGCAAGTATAAGCGACTATTTATCGTATCGATAATTCAGCTAACACTTATAAATCTATCGAGAGGATATCGGAAAAAACAAGGTTTTCGATTCGAGTTATAAGCGTAAAGTTCAGCAGCTGGAAGAATAAATTTCGCTGTTGCTTGGTTTCATGTAATCGGTTAATCTATAGGCTGAACGCGGTTAACCAATCAATCAGTCATAAGTTATCAATCAGCCAATCAGTCAATCAATAAGTCAGTCTGTCACTTAGTCAGTCAACCAGTCAGTCAATTAATCAATCAATCAGTATATCAGTCAATCTATCAATCAGTCAGTTAGTCAATCAGTCAGTCACTCAATCGATCAATCAATCAATCCATCCGTCAGTCAGTCAGTCAGCCAGTCAGTCAGTCAGTCAGTCAATCAGTCAGTCAGTGAGTAAACACTCTAAATTATATATTAAATGACTTTCAATTTATAATATTATTGTAATGTTACCCAGACAGGGCATTAGCTTTGCGGCTTGCCAAAAGGGGCCCGTCTAGTCCTTGTGGTCGCCTTTTTTGCCCCTCGCATCCAGAGGGGTTAATGCACTGCACCCTACCGAAAAAAAAGGAACAGAGCAAACGAAGAAGAATTATATGCAACCCGCACTGACTCACTTTGGGTACTTGAAAGTGTGTTGCACCCGAAAAGGCAGCGCCCCAACTAAAGAGCAGCAATGCATACAACAGCAGTTGCAGTAACTCCAGCAGTGGCAGTAGTGCGGCAGCAGTGTGGCAGGACACGGTATTAAAGGCAGCTCAGAGGAGTTGCAACTAGCTCGCTCAATCCCAATGTTTATTTTGCGTGCCAGGGCACTTAGCGCAATTTCCGTTCACAGGCCCAGCTATTTGTAAGTGTATCTGTATCTGTATCTATGGCTGTAGTTATAAATGTATCCGTATCTGTAGCTGTGCCTGCCGCTGCTGTTATTGTTGGTGTTGTCGTTGTGGTGCGTATCTGTTGCTGTCGATCCGCATCCTTGAGGCAATGCCACAGGCGCTGCTTAATGCTTCATTAACAATTTGTGTGCGTGTAACAGTGCCTGTATCTGCCTCTATGTGTGTTTGCCTGTCTGTCTGTTTGTTTGTGTGTGTGTTTGTGCATTGCTCTCCCACGCATCGATGGCTACCTGCCGCCAGCATATCAAATGGCAGTTAACAATTGCCATAAGCGAATCGCCAGGGCAGGGAATCGGCAACTGGCTTTGGGTTTCTGTAGTTGCCATCATTTGCTCAAGTGGCTGCCACACGGCGGCAGAGACTCCACTGGCTGCGACTCTTTGTCAGTGTGGCACTCATTGAAATTTGAGGCACAGCGCTGCCGCCGCAGCTTCAATGCGACATCAAATGTCAAGCAACAGACGCCGCAGCCCAGCGCACGCCTCAGGCCCTATTCTACCAAAAACCAAAAACAACAGCAACAACAACAAAAAAAAAAACAAAAAAGAGAAAATTTTACCAAAATAGAAAGGCATGGAAAAAGTACCAACAAGAAGAAGAACAACAGCGTGCCACGCCGTCGCCATCGTGTCTTTGACAAAAGGCTCATTGTTTTGCCATATGGTCCCGTAATCAAATATCAACGAAAGGGTCCAGTTCCACAACTGTGGAGCCCGCCCGGTGCTAAGTGCAGCGTCAGCGTTCGCCAGGGGGCGGTGGGGCGGGCCCGCGGGGGAATTAGGGCTAATTAGGCACCGAGTTCTAAGCTAAAGCCAAGACCCAAAAAAGTTGCCGCTGCTTTGAATTTGGCTAGCGGCAGCTTTTAGATGTTGTGCGCCGTGTGTGCTTGTGTGTGTCTGTGTGTGTCTGCGGGAGCACATGTTATTTTGCAGATTTAGCCAATTATTCAATATATTTTGCTTACACAAGCCACGCTTTTTTATCGCTAACCATTATAAGCTCTGGCTGAGACAATATTAGAACCACATTTATTCATACTGGCGTATGCCTTGCCTAGGGATTCGAACTCTGAACTTCGTTGGCCTCTGCTCCACTTAGAGAACTAACTCATCGAACTGCACTTTGTCGATCCAGTCTCGAGGCCCCGTCTCCCCTTAAAGGGTATTGCTCATATCCATTGTCTTCGACATAACACTTCGCCACGCTCCTTCGCGCAAGGCGTTTATGTCAAAGGCACCAAAAGTGTCGCAAAATTGTGCAAGTTTTTTTTTGTTAACGTTGAAAGTTAAAAGAGCGATAAAAAGGCGATACCGTCTGCCGATACTTGAAACCTGCAAAAAGAATCGCATTCTGATGCTTGCAGTTAACCACGCCATTAAATTGCCACGCACACTTGCACACACACACACACACACACACACTGCCGTGAGAGTTTGGAAACTCGTGAAAATGTGGCAACTGCGTTGATTATGTCGCTTTTCAAAAAACTTGGTGTCGCATTCCCAAAACTGAACAAACGCTTTAAATTTTGCCAAACTTTGCTCAGGCAAAGCCAAGAAAAAGAAATGAGTAAAAGTAATGAAAATAATAATAAAAATAAAAATAAATATAGAAAGCACGCTATGAAAATTGCAGTCGTAAAGTTTAATTGTGGCCACGCAGACACGAAAGTAACGACAGCTAAAAAATGCAAATTTCACAAAGAGTCAACAACAACAATGAAAAGTGCGAAAAGTACAAACAGAAGAAAAACTCAACAAAAAAAATATATACATATATAAAAATAAAGAAAAAAAAAATAAATAAAGGAAACACAACGCGCCAAGAAACTGCATAAAATTTGCACAAGAAGTGTTAAAATTGTGCACAAGACGCATGCAACTTCTGGCCACGGGCCACACAACTGGGAATCAAGGCGGGAAGGGTTGCGGGGGAGGAGTAGGGGGGTGGTTGTTCGCGCGGACAGTCAGCATGCCCTCAGAAAAGGTCGGGAGGTCTGGTCAGCCGGGGCGTGCGCTCGCCGAAGGACCTTTGTGCGATACAATGGCTATGAAAATTGTCAAATAAATATTTTTGCAATAGACCAAACTGCCAGAGAGTCAACCGAGTCAAACCAAATGTGCAAAGGCCTGAGGGCGGGGGCTAGGCTTCTCAGCGGGGATAGGGGCAGGTGCTGCGCACTCAGTCAACCATGAAACTGTGCAGGAGAAAGTGCAAAAAAGTTGCCAGCCAGGTGCCCAAAAGTGTTCCGTCAATGCTGCCACAAATATTCCAGTGACATACAAATTTACATTTTCGCTCAAAGAAAAAATGGGTACAAAAAAAAAACCCAAAAAAAAAACCAAGCAGAAATAATTATCGAAGATGAAATACCCTTCCAGAAAAGTGAGTAGTGTGACAGCTAGACACACATTTGCCGGGTAATGCGATTATAGTTAAATTTGACACGATTAGGAAAGGTTTAATATAAAGAAAAAGAAAGCCGACCAAAGCCGGTTAATACTCGACTGTATCATTTTTCGTCGAATTCATTGAATTTTTAACATATAAGGAGTTAAAGAAAATAGTTATATTAATATAAGAGCATTCTTATCTTACATCTTTAAAAGGCTTTTTGGATCTTGTTGATATAATATACGAAATATATGAGAAGTCGCACTGCAAATCCCAAAGAGAAAGCAGCCGAAGTCTTGATTTTTTGGACCTGATCTTCCATATCCACGAACAGCTTTGTGATATAATGCTATATAAATTGTCATATATGCATATCTTTTAGCTGAGAGTGTGAAATGGTAACTGGCTTTTACCATGCGTCAAAAGAGTCGTGACAAAATTGAATTACCCTCTGCTAGGATATAATTATGGTATATATATACATATATATTTCACAGAGCTGCTAAATCGAAGCAGCGAACGAACTGCCACTGTAGCCACGCAAGCAGAAGTGCATAGGGCGGGCCTGAAGAGGGGGTACGCAGCAGGGTATGCGGGGGAGTGCGGTGCCATCTGCAAAGTGCAGGCGAACAAAGTTGGCTATAAGTGCAACTGACCGACCAAGTCGAGGCGTTGCGAATGCCAAAAGAGCAAAAAGTAAATCATAAATGCATAGCCAGAGGCAAGCAGTCGCTGGGGGACGCAACTGCAGCTGGTGAATGGCACTGCTCGAGTTAGTACATATATACATACTATACTATATAGTACATATATACATACTATACTATATAGTACATATATACATACTATATATAGTCAAGCTGAACTTGTAGAACGACAAGCGTCGAGTGCTCCATTCGCAACTGTCTGACATTTATGGTCCCGCATTTATGTAATAACTATGAGCTGAACAAAAAAAAAAACAACAAATGTTTCTTTTCCTCCTCTTCTTTTTTTTTTTTTTTGAATATTACTTATTCATAAAGAAAACGTTAGAGTGAAATCCAATTTCAGTTGTGACTTACAGCTAGGCTGGCAGTCAAATTGGGCTTTCGTCGGGATATATACGCCGTATTTCTTATAATTTTCTCATTTGAGACTTGCCCAAGCTTAGCCAAGCTAAACTGATTTAGATGTGAAATACGTAATAGACAGAAGGAAACGTCTACGAGCCCATAATGTACATATATGTATCTGCTTGATCGGCATCAACAGGCGAGGAGTTCTAGCTTAGGGCAGTATTTCGCGCAAGTCACGCTTTCTACAAATTATCGATAGCCTGCCAGCCCTTAGCAGCTGCCCTTCCATTTGCCTATACCCTGTACTCACTGAGAAAGTTGTGCAAATGTCATGGGATTAAGCTGTAAATCAAAAAGTTGTATAAACTTTTAATTAGGACGACATACTTAGTTGACATTTCTGTTTTTACGCACTTTCATGAAAATCCTATTGGTGCCAAATCGTCGATAACTTGGCCAGTTTCGGTGAAAACGAAAAAAGTCGATATTGAAGTTGTGTTTTTTTTTTTGACCATATATGATATATACAGATTCTTAGCATGTACAGATTCCATAAAAAAGGCATGTTTTGTGGATATCTCCCATTCTTGCCCCATAAGAGTTCTAGTCTTGGGCCTTGGCATTTACGCAAATTTTCATGCCATATTTATGCCTTGCAAATTTCATGAAGATCGATTAACAAACTCCCAAGTTCATCAGGAATGCATACACCACAATGTGGAGCTAAGGGAAGAAGCAGCTGCTTTTATGTATGATAGATAAGGAAGAAGCTTAAGTAAGCTTATCACTGGATATGGGTATAGGCATAGGGTATCTCCCTATCGTGCACTCACGACTGGCAGCGCTCTTACTTCTACTTTTGTTTTGTTTTTCTTTGTATACTCTTGTTTTTTTTTGTTGGTATTTTTGGGTACTGCTGCTTGTGTGTGTTTCCTTGTGGTGTTTGATTTGCGCTTGATTTATGCGCTT
The DNA here is from genome assembly GCF_003285875.2 of Drosophila novamexicana. Taxonomy (NCBI): domain Eukaryota; kingdom Metazoa; phylum Arthropoda; class Insecta; order Diptera; family Drosophilidae; genus Drosophila; species Drosophila novamexicana. The sequence continues at coordinate 159,941 of NW_020824868.1, read as the reverse complement.
TTTAAATGGCAAAGATTAGACATTTGTTTAGCAATTAATTTTGGATGACACTTTGCCGTCGAGCGTTCAGAAAAAACGAGCCAACGCCGCGAACTTGGAGGGCCACGCGTCAGGGGACGCCCACAGGCATCGATGCGACTTCCACTGTGTTAGCTCATTCCCCATTTTTCCATTTCCATTTCCCTTGCCATGCTTCCATTCTTCATTCCTCATTCCTTATTTCCCAACATCATTTTTACGTCTTCAGTTTTTTTTTTTTTTTTTTTTTTTTGTTTTGGTGGCTTTTGGTGGCAGGCCAAGCGGCCAGGCGCTAATTAATTTTCTTTTAAATGGGCTGAAAGGGGCGGAAAGGTGCTGGCCCGCATGATGTGGGGGGAATGTGTGTGCGACAGCGGAGGGCGGGGGTCGGTGTAGGTAAGGCGACAGTCAGTGCCACACCTCATCAATTTGGAGTCCCTTTTTTTATGACTTTGTCGTTGTCGTTATGATTGAATGCCGCTGCAGGTGGATCGCGGCAAGTGACTGAAACGGGAAACGGGATCGAAGCCAGGAACAGGGTTCGACTGTTTGATGGGCTTTAAAGAAGATGGAGATGCAGATGGGAATGGGTATGGGTGTGTGAGTTGGGCTGAGAGGTGGGAGGAAGTGTCTAGGGTCTAGAGTACTTTTAGAGCATATGTAAAATAAAAATGAAATAAATTAAAACCATTTTACGTAACAGTTTCAAAAATGTTTCTTTTGGCTTAATTAGCTTAAAAGCTGCAACATGGCACAAACTTTTGCACTCTCTGGCCGGCTATCCGGCTCTCGCTTTGGCTCTCACAGCAAATTAAATAGAAGCAACAGCAGAAACAACACAAGTATTCCCATTGCACAAAAGACAAACACAACAAACAGCGCCAATAAATCTGCACACTGGTTCAACAGTCTGTCGAATGCTCCTCAAATTTGCGAGAAGCCCTGCAGTTGGTTGCAATATATGAGCGAGAAGCGACAAACGGTACAATCCATTTACATTTGCTCTTGCATCGCATCTGCTTATCTTGCTTGCTCGCTTCTCGGGCTTCTCCTTTCTGTCTTCCGTCTTTACTGTGTTTTCTTCTTGCTTCTCAACACTTTTGTTCTTCTTTACTTGGTTTTTGTATCGTGTTTCTTTGCTTCTCTGCTCGCTTCTCACTTCTCGCTTATTTGATAGCATTCCTGCATGTTTCTCTGATATTTACATGCTTCTCGCGTCTTTTCTTTGCTTTTCTGCTTCTCTGATAGTTTATCGCAGATCTTTGTTGCGCCTTGCGCTGCTTGTTGCTCCCTGACAGCACTTCTCGCTGTCAATTGACAATCAGCTTACGATTCTCAACTGGTTTAAGTCTTGGTACAGATACTTTTACTTATCGACGTGCTCTCAAACACTGTGCTCGGTTCAAGTCGCTGCTGACGTCAATATTCTGCGTTATTGTTGTTGTTGTTGTTGCCGTTGCTTTGCGTAGTCAAAAGTCATACAAAACTTCAATTAAATAAATTATTTTATGAAATTAATTATGTATGAGCAAAAGGTAAAGAAAACAAAAAACAAGTAAAGGGAAGAATGTAACAAATAAATATATAAAAGAAATAAAACTCACACATAAATGCAAATAACAAGAAGAGCAGCTGTAACAGCTCAGGGGTTTTCTTTGCTAAAAATGCAAAAGCAAATTCAAATGAAAATAGCATTAACTGTTGTACTACATGCCGTTTGCCTTTGGAGCGTAGCAACATTCCTGAAATGTTCTGTGCTTGTCAAAGTAAATATTCCTTTTAAAATGCTTAACCAAAGACTTTACAGATCGGCAAAATCAGAAGGAAACAATTGCGTGTCTCTTGAAACATATGTAAAATATAGTTTGAATTTAGTTCCACACAAAATTGGTCGAAAAATTTGTTGGCATATAAAGCACAAATGTTAATTTGATACCAATTGAAGAAACTTACGATTATTTGTGCAATCAGGCAAGCATGCTTATAAGGGAGTATGCTTGACTAGCAGATACCCTGCATGCAAAACCGACGCATCTTAATTCCTTTTGTGATTCTGTTGGAAATGCTGGACATGTGAAATATCTGAAATTGGTTGTCTATGGCAAGTTTACAGATCGATATTTATATCGATAACAGAAACACAGTTTACAGATAGATATATATATATATATATATATATATATATATATATATATATATATCGATAACAGCAACTCAGAGCAAGTTATCGATCATTTTAACTTAAATAGAGCTGCGCGTGCTAACATCAAACTTATATGAAAATAGTTTGGAAAAGCTGACAAATATATGAATAGAACAAGCTAAAGTGCTCTAGCCAAGAATATTCTGAAACTTCTTCTACCAACACCACCAAGTTCAGGGGGGGTAGCTCTAAGCTAAAAGGCGAAACGAAAGGCGGACGGACAAACAGACGGACATGGCTAGATGGACTCTGCTATTGATGCTGATCAAGAATATATATATATATATATACTTGCAGGGATCGAAGCTGCTTCCTTTTGCAGCCCTCTTAAACCGATTTTATTGGACTCGGGTAATAAAAATTGAGCCTCTTAAAAATAAAAGTATCCTAAATAAAATGAGATAAACTACAGCGACAACACATGCCCATTCACAGTCCCGTGGCTAATTGCCACTTGTCGCCAGATTGCGAGATTCCAAAGATAGGCACAGTCGTTGTTCCAAACGCAATTTGACATTCCAATGGAGAAGCCCGAATGCGAATCCCTTGACCTTTTCTTTTTTTTGCACGCAGTGCAAATGCCACGCCCACCGCTCACATATTTTTGGGGCATGCCAGCATTTTATTTTTACACAAACGAAAATGTCAATGTACTGAAACAGAACAAGATATATATATATATATATATTATATATATATATATATATAAACTGTATATCTATACATATATAGATGGAGCAGGAGTGAAATTGCGAGTGGGATTGCGGCTGGGGCAGGGGTGCGGTTTGTCTATGAGCACTTTGTTGGCAATCTTTAAACGGGCTTCGAATCGGTTCAGCCATTATGCACACATTACTTGCCTAGACACACAGATGCACTTATGTGTAACATATATATAAATATATTACTGAATATATATGTGTATATATATGTATATATATATATATATGTCTAAACAAACATGGCATCGAGTCGCGAATGAAGTCAAGAGTCGCAATCGGTGTCGCTAGTTGTTGCCGTTGTGTGGCGTGTAGTTTATTTATTTTGTTGTTGTAGTTTTTGTAGTTTTTGTGCTGCATCATCTTCATTTCCGGCAACACAGCTCGGGGCCGACAACTTCCTATGTTGGCCCGAAGGGCCCCACGCTCAACGAGTTTTTGGGTGGTATCGAAAACATTTTGTTTTTATGCCCCGCTTGCGTGTGGCAACTGCATTAAGCCAACGGCAACCGGGCATGGCCTTAGGACCCACCGCAGCCAGCTGCCAGCAACTGGGTGGGTGACAAAGTGGCTGTGATTATGATGCCAGAGCTAGCAAAAAAAAATAATACCAAAAACAAAAAACAACAACGAGGCAACAAGCCGTGCGGGGCCAGCGTTTAATTGAAATTGCCCAACGCACGCCATGACCATTCCAAGGTGCCGCATTAGTCGTCAGGCGCAACGCCAGGCCGCAGTGGAGGCGGGGGAGCGGCTCTATAATGACAATTATAAACAATTTTGATTGGCCTGGCCATTTATCAAGAACAAGTGGAGCAGAAGCTTACCAAGGCTGGCCAGCCAGACCAAGGTAGGGATGGGAAGGGATGTTGTGCGGGCGTGTGTATCATAAAAAACAGACATCGAAGGCAATTTTCCAGCTTTGCTGCTGCTTTTGCTGCTTCTTCGTCTGCTTTTGGCCGCGCTACGCGTTTTGGCCATTTTTCACTTTCGGCCACAAAAGCTGCCGTTGACTGAAGATGCCACAAGAAGAAGAAATGGCATAAAAAGCATAAAGAAAATGACAAATATGCTATATTCTCTCTCTCTCTCTCTCACTCTCTCGCTCTCGCTTTCTCGCTCGCTCTGGCACCCCCAGCCCACCGCCAATGATGTTGCAATAAGATGTGTTGATGACGACGATTATGCGGCGCATTTTGTTGAATGCCGGCGCATAAATTTACAACTCTCGCTTTTTGAGGCTAGTTGCGTGTGGAATGGGGCTTCGGATTGGTCTGATAGAGAGGGGGGGGGGGGGGGGGGGGGGGGGGGGGGGGGGGGGGGGGAGGGGGGTTGGGCGCGTGGCTATCGGGGCGTGTGTTTGCCACTGATAAGCATGCAAAAAGTTTTTCGAAGACAGCTTTGAAAATTCAATTAAAAGGCAGCAACAATGTCAGCGACAAGCAGCGCGTCATGCATCAATCAATGGCATCATCAATCATAAACCAAACACACATACACACACATACACACACACACACACACACACAGCTGTATACGGCAGGCTTTGACTATATATATTTATATATAAATACCTATATGATATCCATTCATGGCGTGTCGCGTGAAAAACTTTTACTGCCAAGTCATTGGCCACAAACACACCCCGCTACGCAACACCTCCTTCCCCCCTCCACCCCTGCAACCCTTGCGTTTCCACTGTCGACAGCGTTCAAATTGATTAGGCGTAAATCCTGGGCGTACAGACTGGGGCGTGGCTGCCAATGCAGCCAAAATTGCAGACCAACAACAAATGCCTGCATGAGGTCTGCGTTCAACGTGAACAATTCACCGAATTTTGATGGCCGCATAAATAAAAAATATTTCAACAATTGACACGCACGCAACGCATTGCGAACATCTTTTTTTTTTTTCGTTTCTGAGCCCAATCAAATGCACACGTAAACCCACACACACACACACACACACACACACACACACACACACACACACACACACACAAACACACACAGATACCAGCAAACAGGAGAGCATCACGTAAGAAATATCTTTTAACATTCACAAAATATTCGGACACATTTCTTGTATTAATAAGCGCAATCATTTATTTTATGTGACATAAAATAGTATTAAAAAAAAAAACAGAACAAAATACAAAAAAAAAATAATATATACATAAGAACGTAAGACGATATATATTCAGATATATATATGGCAATGGAAGATGACCGATTTACACATTTATTTTTATTGTTTTAAATTCTATATTGGAGTTACAGAAATATAAAACTATTATTATTTTAATTATTATTTATTACTGCGATTTGCCAATCCTCAACGTTCAACAAAAAAGAAGAGAATTGTAAACAATTAAATTGCTTAAAGAACAAAAAACTTTATCTCTTGACAATTTATTTTTTTCACTCCAAAATGTAATTTCAAATTCTTCTTCAATATATCACATACATTTATATTTTCTGAAGCAGTTGCGAATCAAGCAATTATTTATTTAAAAGACAATTGGCACGAGTTTGGCACAAGCAACTTAAAATATGCAGCAATTTCTTAGCCAGTTTCTATAGTTAATGACATGAACATATTTATTTACATTTGTATTTATTTATACTATTAATTTTCAAACGCGTCTTTGTTTCTCATTTAACAAGGTGTTCATTAAATGCACACAATGGCTACATGCTACCTTTTGTACATATAACATATGTGGATGAAATTACCCGTCCTTGCCCGGGAAATAGGAATAATGTTCACCTGCAAAACATTTTTAAAGTGTCTTTCTGTTTCTGCACACCTTTGTGTTGGCTAAGAATAATATCAGCGAAGTTCTCAAAATTTGGGCCTGTAAATAGTTCTAAAAGTAGCCCAAAATTGTAGCTATTTTAAAAATATTTAAGCTAGCAGCTGTAGTTGAAAAAGAATTCAAATATATTTTGCTTTTATATACACACTTAAAACTATTTCTAGTTACTCACGTAGTACAGCTAGATTTTCTTAATATTTTTGTTAAAGTTACAAAAACTGTTTATCAAGAAAAGCAGATTAAGCAAGAATTCAAGGGAGCAGGGCCATCGGAATTGTTATTTCCTTCATTATTTATATGTAAAATACTTGACGGAAATTCAAACCATTTATCATTCAATATGAATTCTATGCATAAACATATTTTTTTTTCTATTTTGTTTTGTTGCCAATTTGCTAACAAGTTGTAAGTTTACAGTTTAATGAGGCGTAGCCAAGTATCGTGCGCATCGCGGGTATCGATACCATTTCTCAATCTCCGTAGTTCCATAGTTCCTTGGGCTAGCTGCTGCTCTGGCTGCTAATTGCTTTTGGTTCTGCGCTGAAAGCTGATGTAAGCTTTAAGCGTAACTCTAGAGCTGGGCAACAATTAGTGGCCAGTCGAACGGAAGCCATTTGATAGGCTCTTGTCGTTGTCAGCAGATACATGCCTTGTATCTTGTATCTTGTATCTGTAAATGTGCACAACTGTATCTGGTGCCTGTAAATGTATTAATATGCGCTTCTTTCTGCTCTACTCTCTTTGCAGGTATGTGAACCAAAACAGAGACAAAGTTACGCAAATAGTTTGGCCATTTGCCGAGGCTGCATGTGTGTGAGTAAGTACGTGTGTGTGTGTGTGTGTGTGTGTGTGTGTGTGTGTGTGTGTGTGTGTGTGTGTGTGTGAGTGTGTGTAACCAAATTAACGGCCAAGTGTTGTAATGCAGCTTGGGCGGAAGGCAAGCGTCTGAGTCAAGCTTTGCCTTTTATTTAACTTCTTTTTTTTTGCAATTGTTTGGGGTTTGGGTTTTTATTTCGGCTTTTGGCTGTGGCCATCATCATCAGCAGCAACAGCAGCAGCAGCAGCAACAAAAACAACAAAAACAACAACAACAGCAGCGGCAACAATCTTTGTCGCACACTATCTGGCTTCTCACATCGTTTAGCTTTTGTTGTGGTGCCCAGACACTCGCGGTTTTAATGTGTTTTTAATGTTATTTCCATGACATGCCGCCAACATTTAAGCTCGGGCCCACAGACAGACAGACAGACAGACGGACAGACGGGCAGACAGACAGACAGAAACGCCGGCGAATGGCAAGCGGTGTCGCGCGGCATGCGGCATGCGGCAAGAGCGAGATGAACGCGTAGTTTGTTGCACGTTATTCGCATAGCTCTTTTGGTTGAAAGCTTGTTTCTTTATACCCTCACAAATGCTATACAACTGCCTTGCTTTGCACAGTGTGAAACAGCTCGAAGATGCATGCAACCATGTGGCATATAACATGTTTATTTTCTTGATCAGGCTTCTTCACATCCTTTATAGTCATATTTATAAACTGTTAATGCTATAGTTGGGTTATCTTGGCTTTTATTATATTCTATAATGTGGCCTAGAGTGTTGGTGGTAGGGTATTCCAATTTAGGCTGCCCATAGCCAGCTTTGCCTTCTGTTTTTTTTTTTAGTTTCAGTCGCGCGCGCGCGCCCACATTGCAGGCGACAACTGAGTGACGACTTGGCCCCTATGGCCGGGCGAGTCTCAGTCCCCACACGTAGCCCTTCCCCGCCCCACCTCCCCTTAAACGAGTTGTTTCTGTTGCCAGTTTCAGTCGGTGTGCAGCTGATGCATTAATGTGGTACGAAGAAATATTTTGCATATTTACTTTGAAATCTGTGAGAAATAAGTTCAGTTTTGTAGTTTCTTAGCCGGGCGACTTGTAGTTTTAGTTCTTATTTTGCCCAGATTTGCGAATAACCGAAAAAATAGATTAGCAACAATTTCAATTTATTGGCCATGTCTGTTGTCTGTCGCCAGTCGCCAGTCGCCTGTTTCGTCTGCCATTTCCGGCTTCAACATTGTCAATTTGTGGCAGGCACTTCAAAGGCGCCCCCAACTCCACAATCTGTTTCTGATTTAGCTCATTCTTGTGTATGTGTGAGTGTGTGTGCATGTGCGTGTGTATGTGTGCGTGTGTCCAAGGCTATTTAGCATATGCCCAGGGATTTGGCTTCGCTTCGCTTCGCTGACTCGAAGATGTCAGCCTGGGCTGTATAATCTCTGTGAGTCTACGTGTGTGCTTGGATGTATCTGTGTGTGTGTGTGCGTGTGTGTGTGTGTGCGTGTGTGTGTGCGTGATACACAGATGCCTCTTGCCGCAGCTGCCAACTTCCGACATGTTTATATATATATATCTTTTATAGTTTATTTAGTTAGTAAGTTGCTTTAACTTTAAGCGCTAATTCGAAACGTATAAAAAAGCTCGAGCAAGACTAGGATAGGCTAAAAGTAGGATAAAAACTACAATTACTCAACAACTCTCTTGGAGATTCGAGTCTGAGGCGAGGCAAATTATATTGATAGAGAGCATAGGCAATTTTGAGGCTATGTGTTCGGATGTGAATGTTGACCTTCTTTATAATTGAGGGAAGAGCTCGCCAATATACAATTTATTATTATTTCTTACTTACAAATATATTTTCAAATTATTATATATAGTCTGAAAATATTTCAAATTTTCATAGGAATCTTTTTAATCATAAATTTCAAATAAATTTGTATTTACTCTGTATACAAAGTGAAAGGAGTGATGACCTCCTCTTAACCTCAAGGTGAACTGTTGTTTCAGCCACGCCCACTGGTGTGCAAGACCTAGTTTTATCGATAAATTTGTCATGAGCCCCTCTTAGGATGTAGTTATATAGAGTTTGATATCTCGCTCCTATAAAATGCATACCAAATAATTTCGATCGGCAACTTATATGTTCTCAGTGTGAGAGATACAGAGAGAGAGAGAGAGAGCGAGTCGGAGAGGGAGAGTAAGTGAGAGAAGGAAATTGATTTCAATAAAAGCGCTTAAGAGGAATTGATTGTCGAAGCGAAGGACTGGGCTGCTTTTGCCGAATCTGTCCAGGCAGGGCAGAGCTTCAATTGCATGTCCTTTGGGTATGCTTGCCAATCGAGTCCTTGCAAATTGCCTACAAAAGTGTTTATCCAACCAACCCCTCCCCCCCCCCCCCCCTGCATCCCAGCACCCAATCCCCTCAACCCACGCAACCCTCATGCAGTAGGGAAAATTTATTTCAGCTTCGACTTTAGGCTTTCGCTTTTCTTTTGGTCAGTCACGCAATTAATTTTGCACGCTACGCCGCTCGCGCTGCATTGTATGTACTTTCCTCTACCCCCTAGCCCCATCGACGGTGCCATCCGAACCCCACTTCAGCCCGCGGCTGGGTAACTCGCTCCACCTTACGTTCCTGCCAAGACACGAGCCCATTGCCAGCTGCTTATCCTGATTATTAGAAAAGTTTTATGCACATATTTTTCTTGTACTTGTTGTTTTTGTTCTGTCTAATATAAGTATATATATATATATATATATGTGTGTGTGTGTATGTGCTTCACCTACAAAACTCTAACACGCCCCCGCCTTTGAGCACGACCCCCTTAGTCGTTTGAGGTACGTGACTTGTTTGCCAGATGAATGCAAAACAGAAACGAACCAAATAGCAAAAAGAAGAAGAAGCAGCACACGATAGGCGAGAATCGAAGAGAAGGGCGAAAAATTGGAAGAGGAGACAGCTCCAAGTAGTTAGCACACATATGTCTGTGTTTGTGTGTGTGTGGGTTGGGGTAGTTGGGGCCAGGCGGAAAATCGACGGCTGGAAAAACAGCGGAAAATCAACAAAGAGCTGGAAAGGGAGACAGGCGATGCGCTTTCCTCCTCTTGGTAATGAGTCCAAATTGTTGGGCAATAATTGATGAAAAAATATGATTCTTTGCGGCCTTAATAATTTTATTGATTAATATTAATATCATTTGCCTTGTTTCTGTTGTCATTATTGTTGTTGTTGTTGTTGTCATCTTGAATGCATATTAATCAGATGTAAAACGATGTAAAAATTTACACTTCAATCACAACTTGAGCATGAAATGAAAAGGATATAAGCAGAAGCAGCAGCAGCAGCAGCAGGAAAATAATAATAATGATGCTTCAAGCGAAATCACATTTAAAGCGAAAAATGTTAATAAAACAGAGAGAAAAAAACAAAGAAAATAAAAAACAGGAACAACAACAACCGAGGCGGCCTTCTCCAAAAGGCGAGCCGTAATGTATTGAGGTTGAAAGGCAGCCCGAGCTAAAGGATATCAAAAAAGCAGGGGTAACGTAGCCAGAAGGACGACACGGCCCAGGCAGCGGCATGTCCCTTGGCAATGGTGAGAATTCACGCACACATGCACACACGCACACACACACACACACACACACACCCTCACAGACAGACAGCGAGCGATAAGCATTGAACACTCGACTCGATAGTTAGAGATGCGCTCGCTAGCCATATGATATTGACAGCTCAGAGCGCACGAGGAAAGAATCATTGCAGATTGATTAAACTTTCAGCTCAAAGCGATACAAATGTTACATTACATATAGATTAAATTAGCATGCACAAAATGCTGCTAAGTCTATCAATAGTGGGGCATGTAATATGCATTATGTACAGTCAATGCTATTGCTAAACTATGCAATTACTGCCAAGTACAGATGCAAAAATATACATTTGAATTGTGTTAAAAGATTTTTAGTAATTAGAGTCTCTTTATACTTTCAGTTTCTACTGAAAATTAAAAATTAATAATCGAATTGATTAACTCAAACTTTGAAGATACATACATCAATGCAAATCATGTATGAGCTTTGACTCGTGAACGTTGAAAATCAGGTTCACAAATCAAATCTAAAGGCAGCAACTTGGTTCAAGCCAAAAACCATTTTGTTTGGCTTCTGTTTGAAACTCGAAAGTTAGCTGCGTATTGACTTAAGGAAAACGGCTAACATAGGAATTTACATAAAAATGTAATAAACTTAACAGAGTGTTAAATGTTAGCGTTAGTGGATCAGATATTTACGTTGAAGCTAATGTTAATGCAGTAACAGCTTATTTATTTAAAAAAAAAATTACAAAGCATTTATATATATAACTGATCATGTTAATTGAAAGATGATCGAAAGTCTTTCCATAAAGGGCATTTCATAGTTTAATACATTTACTTATAAGATTTATATTTGTACTCAAATGACTAGGTCCGCGTCCAGCCGCAGAGCCCAACACGCTATCATCTCTAGACAGCTGTCTATTTACCTGTTCCTTGCGCTCACTGTGAGAAAAGGGGGAATGTTGTTGTAGTTGTTGTTGCCGTTGTTGCGGCTAAAATTACAAGTAATTGAACCGAAGCAGCAGCAGTCGCTGGGTTCAGGCCCTGAATGTGTGTGCTGTGTGTGTGGAAACATGTGTGCGGCATCAGTAAAAAAAAAGATAATAATAATAAGTGAAGAAGAATAACAGCAGGCACAGGATGCAGTTGCCGCCTCTGCCATATAGGCCCTCAGCCAAAACACCATGACCTGCGCCCTCAGCAGCTAAATGTAACAACAACAGCAACAACAAGCCAGCTAAATGCATGTATAAACAACCCAGAAAATAAAGAGAAAAAAAACTGTGTCTGACATAAGGAATAAATAATGCGTAGGGGTATGCACGGCCGCTGAGTGCAGGGGGGAAGAGTGGGAAGGAGATTTTTGGCGAACGCATGCAGCTCGATCAATTAGCCAAGACACGCACCAGCTGCCAAGGATTGTGTAACGGTAACACTAAACCCGAGGGCAACGCCTTCTGTAAGATGAGAGATTTACATTCTGTTGTTGTTTTCAATGTTGCTGCTGTTGTTGTTTCATGTTTCTCTGTTGCGCCTGCCATAAACTATTAAAAAACAAGTTGCACACACAAACGACTCATCAAAAATATCCCAGGCACTGCGTTTGCTGAGCGTCAGCGAAAAAGGTGAGAAGGAAACCAATCTGAAAGTAGTGAGAAAATATAATAAAGTGGTTATATTTAATCTATACAGTTAACAGCTAGACATTTCTATTCCTTTCCACTCTGACTCATCTACTCTTAGATCAAAACGGGAAAATAAGGATATCATCGGCACGTCGAAGAATTAATATCCCTATAGATATTTCCCTTTTGCAGATGATGATGGGTTTGATAAAAATTTCTTTGCCATGCAAGATCGTTCGTTCCCATGGCAGCTATATGATATAATAATCCGATGTTGATCAGATTTTGCATATATGTAGGGAGCATAGTGAAACTTTTAAGTGCCGAGTTTGGCTTGGAGATATGTTGAAAAACAAAGAAGTTATTCATTGTAGAGCCCTATAACCAAGCTTATAAAGTGAAGTTCAAACATTTTTGTGCTTAATACATTTTATAATAATCACATTAAAGCACAAAACTATAAAAAACCAACTAGCTTAGGTAATCTTTATTTAATAAGCTTTACAGATGAATCAATAAGATGGTTTTTGGATGTTGATTTCATTTGAAATTTTTATAAGTTTCTTGAGAATGTAAGCATCCATATTTATTATTATACTTTTTGTTGTTTTTGTTGTTGTCTTTATAGAAATTGTTCTTAACTTGTTTATAGATTTAAATAATGATTGCCCATAGCCACATATTCCTTAAATGAGTCAATTGAGGTATTAATATGAGAGAAAAAAAAAAAAAAAACAGTGCTGTATAGCGCATTGCGAGTGTTATGCACTTACAACTGCTGCTGCTTTTGGAATGGTGGCGCATATTTCACGCTCAATTAAATTGCCGGCCCAACTGCCCAGCTGCCCAGCTGTTTTTGTGCAACATTTTTGCGGCCACCTCGCAACCCCAATAGCCCATCAAAAACAAAAAAAAGAAAAAAAGAGGTGGCTGCGAGGTGGAACCGCGACCCGTAAATGGTCCACGGCTCAAACGTGCAACTGACCTCTGCCACATCGGGCCCATCCTAGCGAGCATTTCACCTGCTGCTGGTTAGTGGTGGGCCATTCGACTGATGTCGACTGGCTGCAATTTCTTTGGCTGCAAGCTGGGAATTTAATTCACATTGATTGCATTTCGAGCGCCGCATTGCGTTGCATTTTAAATAATGCCAACGGCTTTTCGCAAATATTTTTGGCAGCGCGTGCCCTGCACACGGAGTTGGACAGGGGCGGGCAGACGGGCGGCCAATCGGGTCCGCGGACTGCGCATCAGTTTAATTAAACAAATGCCAAGCCAAGGCGTCAGATCAATTCAGGCATGCCAAAGGATATGCAATATGGATAATGATAAAAGGGGCGCACAGAAAATGCACTGACTTGGTCCGACGTGGTGGAGAGGGTAGGGGGGAAAGCAGGAGGGCAGCGCTATTATGAGCTGCTCCATCAGCTGCTGCTGCTATAGGCATTTTTTAATCAATTGCATAATCACAGTGGGCCGAGCCGGGCCTATAGGCCCGGATAGGGCCGGACAGGGCCGGACCGGGCGAGCGTTATCATTTATCAGGCGCAGATGGCGCTAAATAAACAAAAAGTTCTTTAAAATATCTTTAAAGCAAACATTACGATACAAAACAGTTGGCAACTAAGTGGAACTATATGAGTTAGCAGTCAGTCGACTCTGAGATGCCCTGCCCGCGTGCCCACTAAGTTATTCACGCCATTTGCCAAAAGCTCGCTTAACATGATTTTGATTGAATAGTAAACAAAAAAGTTTAATTAGAACGTTTTCCACCCATGTTCCACAATAGCGGGTGAAATTAAAAAAACAAATTCTGCTTTGTAGCTTTTACGGCTTGAACTGTGCGTTGAACCGAAGATGATCGCTCTAACAGTCAGTCAATCAGTCAGTCAGTCAGCCAGTCAGTCAGTCAATCATTTAGTCAGTCAGTCAGTCAGTCGGTCAGTCAATCAGTATATAGTCATACATATTTCGCATTAATTTTCTTACACACAACCTTCCAATTAAAAATAGCATTGGGGATCTGTGCGAACATAAGTTTAAGCTCTAGGATTTCGCTGTGGCTCTTTTACAGTTTAACATCTCAAAGCGAGCCAGAGACTATTAAATACGATTATCTCATAGAATCCATGAGATCCATGAGGGTATATAATTATGATAATACACAAAAAGGCAGCGCAGAGCCTGAGTCGGAGCCAGACTCAGAGGCAGAGCCAGTTCAGGCAGCTGTCCACTTCGTTTTTAATTATGGACATAATTATTTAATGAATGCGTGCGTTTGTATGAATATTTATGTATGTGTGCAGGCATGTGAGCATATGTGTGGGTGCATAATTATATGCTCCCGGCGCTGTAAATTGGCGAGTAAAGTAAAATAAAAAACATGTGAAGAGCAAACAAAAATAACAACAACAAAAATAACAAAACAAAAAAAAATATTTAAAAATGAGAAAATCAATTTAATTTTGATGGAAATGAAATCATCTTAAAATTCATGCAGCGTTTATCATAAATCGACGAACGTTGTATAATTTTAATCATCAACAACAACAAGGCGCGACTGGCAGCAGTGACAGCGACGGCTCGTGAAATAATAATAAATAAACATATAATAATTGAAAATACAATTAGCATAATTGCAGCCCACAAACAGCAACAGCAACAGCAACAGCAACAGCAACAACAGCGATAACACACCCATAAAAGCCAAAAAATTATAATTAACATAATTTTTATTTACACAAATTTAGCCAGCGTTGCGAGAGTTTATTCAACTTATTTTACTGTTTAATTGTAATTATTTTTTTTCAAAGCACTTGTGTAAATGTGTGTAACTGTTAATATATATATAGTTCATTAGCAAAGCCTATTATCAAAGAACAGTTGCAGTTCCGATTTGGTATATTGCATGCATGGACAGGTAAAGTTGAAACTTCCTTAATTATGAACACAAAATTGGTTTAAAATAGGCAACTATGTTGCATTCGTGTGCAATTAGACTGCGTTAAGCTCATTTACAGCTCATAGCATGCTGTTCGCCATATTTACCAAAAGTTGTCCCTCGTGTGCATAGGCAGAATATAATTCAGATTTTGTAGAGCTACCTTTCGAGAGTGATATTCATTCCACAATTGGTCACTCGAGCTTTAATATGGCCAGCCCGTCCCAATTGGGGATACACATCTGTCCTGTGTATACCTTAGTATATATTCCATTCCTTATTCCTTAGGTCTCAAATGCAGCATAAAAACATATTTTTCAATGCTGCCCCACTATGCGATTCTCATGAATTAAAGTAAGGCTCACTTAGCTGAACTCTGATCTATTCTTGAAGATAAAACTGAGTTAAACTGGTTATTGGTATTTCTTGCAATAAATACATAATTTTCAATTTTGAATTCCCTTGCAATTCTCATGAATTTGAAGAAGACTCACTTAGCTCCTTCGTCTTCAATGATTTGGGTAAATAATAATCAATCATTTAAAGGATGCTAGAATGAATAATTTCAGATATTTTTCTGAGCGAGTGCTGTGCCATTTTATCATGTGCAATTTTCAGGAATATACAATAAGCAGCTGTAAGCGTTATAATTTTATTTATTTATTTATGTACAAAAATAAATCTATACATAGCTTGTATAAATTTTGCCATTTGATAGTTTCGGGCAGGCAATGTCCAAGCAAATATCACTTTAGTCATTATTTTTTTATATGACAACAGCAATAGCAAAAAAAAGCCAACACGAAGAGGGGGAAAAAACACAGAAATAAAAATAATATAAAAATAAATACCACAAAATGTTGCCATAAATTTCGTGCACAATTTTCCCGGACCAAAACATTTTGATGCAATTTTTTGGTTTCATTTTTATACATATTTTTTTTGTTGCCCTCTGCTAAATCAACAAAGTGCATTTTGAGCAGATAGCAGCACAAATAAAGATATGTATTTATAAAAAAATAAATAAACATAGTAAAAAAAATAAAAGCTTGACATAAACACTGATAATGTTTGTTGATAGTGGAAAGCGTACACAAACATTTCATAATTCGTGCCATACACAAAAATTCTTGTACACATGAATGTGGCCTTAAATTGGGCAGCTCAATTTCAGCTAACGAAATTTATTTGCAGCGATTTCCTTTAAACTGTAAATTGCGACAGAGTTTTTTTATGCGTTTCCCCGCTTTGCAATTTGTGCAAAGTATTTATTTTTGTCATTGCACTTGGCATATATAAAGGTTATTTAAAATTCGGCAAGCAGCAGTTAAATAGTTTTGCCTGTTTTGTAAATCGTGAATTTTTCTCTGTTAACTGTAAATTCTTTTTGAAATTCCTTTTGTTGTTTTTGTGTTATTCTTATTACATTTTTGAAGTCATCTCCGCTATCAAATCTTGTGGCCATTAAAGTCCACTCTTTGCGCTGGACGCACTTGCAACTCATTATGAGCCAGCGGGGCAAGACTAAAGCTGCCCAACTGGCTGTTGGACAAATGTCGTGTCTGGCTAAGACTCTCTCTGTCTCTCAGCAAACAAGCCAAGCTGCGTACGTGAGGAAAAAAACCGAAAACAAACCAAATCAAAAAAAAAAAGCAACTGAAAGGCAGCCAAAAACTTTTGAATAACAAATGAAGGCTGCGACTGCGGCATCTGTGAGACCTGAGCGGACTTTTTAAGCAGCGGCAGCCAGAGGTAGACTCGATGTTGTTGTTGTTCTTATGTCCGTTGTTGTTGTTGTTGCCGTGGCAGCCACAGTCAAAGTCAAAAAGTTAAGCACACAACGCGGCGTATACGTAATCTGTGACTGTCTGATCACTCACACACAATGAAGCACAGCAGCAGCAACAGCAGCAGTAGCGGCAGCTGCCTGCATTTGCCAGTCTCCTTCTGTCTCTCTCTCTCTCTCTCTCTCTCTCTCTCTATCTCTTTCGCTCTTTCTCCATTCTTGTCTGTCTATTTGTTTGTTTGTTTGTCTGTTTGTTTGTTTGTTCGCTGGCATGCTGCTTAGCTTGATACGCCACTGAGTAGCAGATTAGTAGCGCTTATGCTTGCACCTACTACGTGGCCAACACACACACACACACACACGAGAGACACACATGCCTTTAAGGCAAGGCTCAATGCTCGCGCTTGTATACCCTGCCCATCCAAAGCTCTCAGCTGCCTTATAGAATATCATGGTCTCAATTTAAGGCGTCAGAGCGTCACCTAAGTATAAATCCTTTATTGACTTGCATTGTAGATGTTAAAAAAGGAAGTTTTACTTCCTCCTGCTTTAAATTTTTTGTTTTATGAGAGTTTATTCAGAGAGATATATAAGTTATATCAGAGTTTATGTGAGTTTCAATGCGTTTTTGGCCAGTTGCAATATGTGGAAGTTCTTCGTATTCAGCGCTCACATTCGTTGTCAACTTTGTAAAAGCTAGAGGCTAAGCAAAACAGTGTTATTTGCTTACACTAGAGCACTAGAGTTTATTAATACTTGAGTTTATTAGCCTGGAGTCTATGTAGACAAGGTTTTGCTAACACTAGAGCTTATAAACACTTATTAAAAACAGACCTTATAATCACTAGAGTTTACTAACACATGAGTTATAAACAATTGAGCTATTAAACGCTAGAATTTATTAACGATAAAGCTAAAACATATTAGACTTTTTCAACACTAGACTTTAAATATAGGGTATTCGAAGTGCAGCTTCTCATGATTGACAGCTCTTGGGCTTTTGGGCGCGTTTTTGTGTGCCTGCCAGTTATCCTGCCACGTCGGCGATGTCTTCTTGCTGTCATCTGATCTCTGGCGCTGCTAAGTGGGCACACCGCCCTCCACGCCCACCGTGCAACGCCCTCCACTTGCAGCGCTGAGCACACGCCCGCCATGACATGACTCGCTTTGGCTGCTTCTGCTGCTGCGTCTTTTTCTCCTCCACCCACCTCCTCATCGTCGTCGTCGTCGTCATGGTTGTCTGTCGTATGCGTTTGGAATTTTTGATTTTGCCACATTGCAGACTGCAGTCAATATGCAGTGGTGCCTCCGCCCGCGACTCCGCTGCCAGCAAACGCGGACTACTGTATGTTGGCCAGCGGTTTGTGCTGTCTGTGTGTTTCTGCATTTTTTTCTCTTTCTTTTTGCGCCAGCAGATTGAATTTTGATTTGGCGGGTAATTGAACTTTTACTACAGCAGTAGCAACCGCTGAGCTCCGAGCCGATTCCTCAGCGCTTCTCTCAGGAGTTGCGGCTGCCGCTGCCGTTGGCCTGACTGGCGGCATGATTAATGGCTGGCAATGCGCAACGCACGATCTACGTTTTTGGCCTCATCATAAATTATTAAACAAGTCCACTTGACACATGCACACACACACACACACCCAGAGCGCAATATAAATGACCAGAACGAACCGCAACAACAACAACAACAGCAATAATAAAAAATATACAAAAGAAACAGCAAACAAAACTGAACAAAACGCTGAGACGCTCGCAACATTTTTGGCATGCCCCATGCGCCGAAAACGGTAAAAACGACATGGCCAAGTAGCAGCAGTCGCAGTCACAGTCACAGTCGCAGTTACAGTCGCAGTTACAGTCTCCGTCGGCGACGTCTTGTCCCTCTGGTGAGCCTTGCTCGGCTCCGTGTGCCTTGGGAAACGCGCATGTATAAATGATGATATACTTACTTATAAAGTGATCAGCGTTTTGTATAAATTGGCTAAAGGTATCTATAAGATGCTTCGCCCAGTTACCAGTTTCCCAATCGGCCAGCATCCTCCCACCCCCTGCCCATACTTGCAGCCAGCGCAAACCGGCCGTAAAAGCTGCATTGAGGACGTGTTTTTTATAGCAGACACTGTGTTGGCCAGGCTAATGTCATTTGATGGCACAGCTACGTCTTGTTCTGGAAGCGATCTGCAGCATTTACAGCAACAACAACAAAAACAAGCAGAACAACAACAACAACAATAGCATCTTTAATGTGGCATTTATTAAAATGAACTTAACAGTGAAAACCACAGTGGAATCCACAACAGAGCTGAGGCCATTGTCTGTTCCGCTGCCTGACAGCTCCCCACTTTCCACTTCCCTCTTCCCACTGCCTGCTGCGTGCTGCCTGCTGCCTGCTGCCTGCTGCCAACTTGCTATCCACACTCGCGCCTTTCATGGCCAGTGCTCTGGCTTGTTGTTCACATCCTTGCTGCCACACGATTAAAGTACAAATTATGTTGCACATGGGAATCGGAATTGGCATTTGGTGTTGGACCAGGTTTCAGTTTTAGATAAGAGCCAACCACCATCAGATGGCCACAAAGATTAGAGCCCAAAGCGATTAAGTCTCTGACAAAATAGCAGACCAAGCCGCATGACCCTGATTACGTCTGAGTTATGTTTAGAAGAGTGCGCCACGAAGCACGAAGCGCATCAACAATTCAATTGGCCAAATGAAATGATTAAAACGATAAACGTTGCGAAAGCATTTGAAATAAGCTTCAAAGAGGTGGGATAGTTCATGCTGAAAGGCATACTAAGCTTTAATAATTAAATCGAACCCTTAAGAGGATTAGCGAGAATATTGGAAGACAGCTTGCAAGCGATTTAAAGTTGGCTGCGCTATTTGACCATGTTTATCGTTTGGCGATAATTAAAAGAAGTAGATAAAGGAAAATAATCGAATGGGAATTGTTCCGAATTAAATTCTTTATAATAATAATGAAGTGCTGAAGTATTAATTACTCAAATAATTTAATTTTAATTATCCAATTCAATGTAATTCAATTCTTTCTAATAATAACACAAATATTAGTTTATAGATCATTGCCAGCAATTAAATCATAAATACCTTTGCAAGCATATGAACAGGAAAGGGCGTGGACCGTGGGGCGCTGACTATTTATTAGCTGTCGCACCTATTTAGCTTTATAACTTACGCTCCGCTTAACGCTATCATAGCCGATCAGGGCAGCAACTTTCGCGATGATATCCAATTGATAACTGCCTGCAGGCGCGGCGCACAGACGCGTCGCATTCGTGTTGCAACATGAACAAGATAAGAATTTAGAATTGAGAAGCCGAGAACCCAAGAAACCGAGAACTGCGAACTGGACAGACTTTGGCATTGGCAATGCCAAAGGGGCAATGCCTGTAATGATGATGGCCACAGCAGCAGCTATGGCAATGGCATTGGCAATGGCAATGGCAGCGGCAAAGCCAACCGTTGAAGCGGGGCACAAAACATGCAGCAGACAGGGGAACCGCCACTAAATTGTTGGCGTTGTTGTAGTTGTTGCAGTTCTTGTTCTGTTCCTGATAGTTGTTGCTGCTTGTTTACCTAAGCGTTAACGGCTGCCCAGTGGCTGAGAACTATGCGAGCGCGTATTGCAGCGATGACGACAATGGGGCGCGACAAGATAACAAATGCAATTCGGACCGAATGCGAATGCGAAAGAGAAGTCACTTCAACCTGAAAAGATCGCTGATGGTGTCTGCAACAAAAAAATAAAAAGTAAAAACACAAAAAGTCATAATGACAACAGCCAGAACAGTCACATTTCATAATAATCAGGAATGCTTACAATGCTTACGACCAAGAAACATGTATTCTCTAGACGAGCGAGCACAACTAGGAGTCACCCTTTAGACTGCAGTGCGCTAGTCGGGAGTGTTCGCCTACGAGCTAGACAGACCCCGCGCGGAGTTAGCTATTAAAAACTTTCTAGCTTCCGATCTTTATGGAACTTACAGTGCACAAATATGGCCCACAAATGTGCGTAATTACCAAAACCCAAGACTACACCTGTTAAGATTTGTTTCCAATTTTGTGGGCAACGAGGAGAGGCATTCAATAAATGAAACATGTGGAGACTATACGTGAGTCTACATACCAAATTTGTTGACTCTAGCTTTGATAAGCTTCGAGACATGCTCAAAATCACACAATTTCGATATCGATTCTTATCGATTTAACGGAAACTCTGCAAGTTATCGATGATTTGGCACTAATAGGAATATAAAATTCAAAATTTAAGCTGTGCCTCAAGTGATTTGCATGAAAGTGCGTGAAAAACGAAATATCAACTCAGGTTGCCATCCTAATTAAAAGTTGTTATAACTTTTTAATTTACAGCTTAATCCCATGACATTTGCACAACCTTCTCAGTGAGTACAGGGTATAGGCAAATGGCAGGGCAGCTGCTAAGGGCTAGCTGGTTTATGCAGGCGGTTCGTTTAGACTGCGCACAAGTGATTCGGTTCCGTTCGGTTCGTTTAAGCTGAATGCAGCGAGTGTCCTAGCATATGAATGCTCGAACTCGCATTCGTTTGGCCGTCATGTGGAATGCCAATTTAAATTGCATCCCAAAGGACAAAGCGTCTGGCACAGGTGCTTGCTTCATGATGTGCATTCGTCGCCGTCGCCGTCGCCGTCGCTCTGCGTCCTGGCCCCCACAGATTTTTGCCCATAGACAATATTTTATGGTTGCGGCCTGCCGCTTGCCGCTTGCTGCGTCGTCTGCGTCTTGACAGGACGACCGGGCTCAGCTCCCCCTGCCGCCGCCCGCACTTCGCTCTGAGCGTCTTGCTAGCTGCCTGTCGCTCTGCCTTTCCTCTGTCTGTCTGTCTGTCTGTCGTTGTCGTCGTTGTTGTCTACCTGTGGAGCTGTCGGCATGTCCTCTGGCTTGTCCTGTCCTGTCCAGCGCTGTCCTGTCCAGCACTAAGCTGAACTGTGTCTGGCCGCTGAATTTATGGGAAAATAACTTGCTGGGAATTTATGAAAACTGCGACGCCATAATAACAATAATCAGACTAAGTAGTGACCGCTGCCAGACATAAACTCTGCCCAGATAAACCTCAAGTGCCTTTTCTCAACTAACATAAAAATGCTAATAGCTGGCGGCGGTGCGGTGCGGTGTGGTGCGGTGAATTGCTGTGTGGTGCCTGCCACAATTTTAACGTGATCCGCACAGCTTAATTAGCAAAATGTCGCGGAGCTGTGGAGCTCTGGAGCTCTGCTCCTCCAGAGCTGACGACGACCGACAGCATTAAGATACGCGCCTCCAAGCTACCCGCCAGGGTTGCTTAGCTAATGCAACGCAGCTGGGTTGCCTCCATAGGGATGGGCCGTGTGCTCTTCTTTATAGGGTCAGCGTTGGCGACATTCAGACGGGCAACAAGCGTGAAGAGTGTGAGCTAGAAAGGGGCAGAGAAGGGGCTCAAATTGCGAGAAATTAAATGCTTAATGCAATTTGATTAGTCAACTGAAAAGGTCACAAATGCTGCCAGCGGGCGTATTTTTCTATCAGACAAAAGAACACCCAAATGACGGTCTTAATGCGACTCAATTATAACTAATAAGTATCTATCAACAGTTGGCGAAACCCTAACAATTATGAATCAAAATACTTTTCCTTATTTTACGGCTGAGTTTATTCAAGATATTATTAGGCATAAGCAACAGCCAAAGGCTGCTAGCTCTATTTTTACACTTTTTTATACATACCTTTATATAAAATTAAAAAAATAAAAATAATATGGTTATGTCAATAATAATAATCATAATTATTATGATAGTAATAACAACAAAAATAATATTAATAGCAATAAAATTAATAACACAAATATTAATAATAATAATAATAACTAAAATAAATAAAAATAATAATAATAAAAAAAATAAAAAAGAATAGTTATATTAATTATGATAATGATAATAATAAGAATAATATAAATAATAAAAATATTAATATCTATATTTATTTTCTTTCCCATAATACTAATACTAATATATCAAAAATAACTTTTGTATTAACAATGATAATGATAATATGCATAAATAACAAAACTAAAATTATTGTTAATAATAAAAACGATAATGTTTATAATAACAATCAAATACCAGAATTCCAACCCCAGCTTAAAATTGAATAGACTTATTTTCTGCCATATACGTGAGAGCTGTATGTATAAATATATATATTCATGTGCATGTCTGATCACATTTATAACACTTGCATAACGCTGGAGCAGACTGTTGTCTGCTTTATAAATACCTAAGTGACGATGGTGGCCAGCCAAGCAAAACTCCGGATTTCGAGTCACAATCCGATTTCGACTGGGACGACTTGTAGTCATTTGTACATTTGACAGTTCGCTGTGGGCATGTGTGTGTACACGTGTGTGTTTTAAGTGAAAGCATGTGTGGCTGTGTGTCTGTGTCTGTGCACACCTGTGTTGCTGCGTTGCTGTACTCCAGGCCCGAACACGCTCCAGTAAGCCGCTAAGCCTCAACTCATGTGTGTGTGTGCATCTGTGTGTGTGTGCTGATTGCTGTTGCTATGTGAAGTCAAGACATGAAAAATTATAATAATGACCAAGACAGGGTGCAGGAAATGTGGGTAGGAGCCTGCCCTTCACATTGCTGTCTCAAAATGTGACAAATTTTTCGTGCATTTTCAGCAAGTCTGCGTGAAGAGTGTTAGAGATAAAGAGGGAGAGTGAATGAGAGAGAGAGAGACAAAGAGAGAGAGGGAGAGTGAGGTGTCGGGTCGGGTCGCTGGCCTCGTCGTAGTTTTGTGCTGCATTTAAGCGCAAATTTTCACTCGTTCTTGACATTCATTGTGCCGAGGTGCTGCCAGTGTACTGCCAGGGTGGTGCCAGGGTGGTGCCGGGGTGCTGTTGGCAACTGACTGCCACTTGACATGCAGGCAAACGTGTTGACTTCGTTCCTGCTGCATTTGTATGTGTCGCAACTTTTAATGAGCAAGCAAATGAAGTGTCTGCCACCGCAGTAGAGCACGCGTGTGTATGGGTGTGTGTGTGTGTGTGTTTGTGTGTGTGCGACATGGCCACCAATGTTTGCCTGACAGCCCCACTAGCCTCGGCAGACGCCTCTAAACTCCTCACCGCCCCTGCCCCCTTGGTATCCTTCCATTTGCGTGCGTTTCCATAAAAGTTTTGTGACAGTTTTTGCATTGCCTCTTGCCTGCATTTCTTTATCTTTCCTCCTTCTTTTTTTTATAGCACTTTTCAAAGTCAAATTGGGTGTGTGCGTGTGTGTGTGGCAGCGGAAATAGAAGCCAAAAAGGCAGCGGCTGCAAACAACAGCAAAAACACGCCCAAAAAAAGGAAAACAAATAAAAACCAGCAAAAAATGTATTTTAATAGAAAAAGCTGCAACTTTTTACAGCGCGTAAGCAAAAACAAAAGTTTTCACAGTGTGTTAAGTGTGGGTGTGTGCGTTGTGGGTGTTGCGTGTGTTGTGTGTGGCTGCCACTTGATGTTGCCATTGTGCCTACCTCCTCCCCACCCCTTCGTAGCATCATTTCGCCCCATTTGCCGTCGCCGCCATATGCGCAAAATGACAAATTAATGCGACGCTTTGGCTTTGGCTTTGACTGTTGACATTTCGTTTCATTCCATTTCGTTTCGCTTCGTTTCGTTTCGTTCGCCAACGTTCCCCAATGCCGCTGATCGTGTCCAGTTCGTTTCCACAGTTCGCTGCACCAAACAATTTCTGGGTGGGCCCAGTGCATAAACGCGCAAATGTTTTTGACAAGGCGTTTGCCTCTCCAGCATAAAAAACAACACACACTTTGTTGTGTGTGTGTATGTGTGTGTGTGTGTGTGTCGCCCGCTGTCAGGCACAAGCTGCACTATTAAATTGTAATTCACATCTATTGCAGCTAATTTCAATTTTTATACCCCGAACCCATTGAAAATGGGTAAAAAGGGGTATATTGTATTTGTGCAAATGTATGTAACAGGCAGTAGGAAGCATATTCGGCCCCATAAAGTATATATATTCTTGATCAGCACCAATAGCCGAGTCGATCCAGCCATGCACGTCTGTCTGATTGAATGCGTCGATCTCACTACCTTTAAGATCAAAAGACTTGAAAACAGATCCTCCTAGTGCCCGCGCAGCACAAGTTTGTTTCCGATAATGCACCAAATTCGACAGCTTCTCGAATAGTTTATACAGATTAGGTATCTTCCATATTATAGCGAAAGGTGTTTCTAGAAGAAGGTTCAGGGTATCGCCATAGTCGGGCACTTCCAAGTAGAACTAACCAACTAAGTTGCCTAACATTATATTTCAATATATTTATTAAATTAAATGCATAAATTTACTAATTACGATTTCTGCATTGAAAACTATAATATGTTTTTTTTTTTATTTATTGGTCATTTATATATATTTTTTTGTTAGGGGTTTTTTGATTAAGGCTCATATTTCATGCATAATATAATAATTTAATTTAAATAATTAATTTATTTTTGTGTGCTCTATTACTATATATATATTCTTTAATCAAATCAAAGCTATCTGTTTACGTGCTTTTGTTTAGGCAAACCTTAATGCATTTATATAAATATAATCTGCCCAGTTTTCTTTCATGCATTAACATCTAGTTAGCATCGGATGCCCCTCTTTATAAGTGCACGCCTCGTCGGATTGCCTTCTATTCTCTATTGCTCCACGGTACATCAATATTATATTTGTATATAAATTTAACAGACAATCCGGCCACTAAGTAGCATATATTTATATGGAGCACATATTCATAAAGTCTGGCTTTCCACAAGTGCCACTTGCCGGCATTTCAACACCACAGTCAAATCAATTTGTTTGGGTTCCAAAAGCAAAGCTCAAGTGTCTCAGATATGTTGCCCATATATCATAATGATCACGATCGTCTACCAAGTGCTTCAAAAACAACAACAAATTTGCTCTCCCCTCCATGTGGGTCTGTGTCTCCTTTGTATATGTTTGATGGCTCTTCAATCTGCTCGCCTTTGATTAACCCATGTTCTGGTTCGGCAACTTGTCTCTCTTTCTGTTGCTCCACTTTCAAAAAAATCTCTACAGCATATTTTCCTTCTTTGTGCGTAGCATTCTTTGTGGCTGACTCTTAATTGATTAAGCGTGAAATAATTTCTTTTGATTGACTTCAATTGAAATGAATTATTCTTTAATTGGTTGCGCGACGTCTAAGCGGCATGCGCCTGCGCCTAAGGTGCCACAGGCCCCTCGCCCCTCGCCAGATTGTCGAAACACCCAATGCCTATCCTTGCCTCTCGTGGCGTCTTCAAGACGAATTGTGTCTGTGCGGCAACAGCAGCAATATTTGCGACGGCTGCTAGACAAAATTTTTGCTAGAAATGCAAATATTGCAAAAAAATATACATGTATATACAAAAAAAAAAAAAAATACCAATCATAAAAGGTTTCTAGTTACGAAGTTTAAATACCCTTGCACACATAGGAGAGATAGAGACATAAAGAGATATACCAGGATGGTTTCAGGTGGTTCCGTTTACAGTTCAAACCAATTATTAGTCTTAAGTTCGGTTCGCGTAGCTGGTTATACACTTCCATGCAACCACTTTCCGGTTCAATTCTGGATTTATCCTATATTTAATTTGAATTTAGTTTCGTTTCAAGTAGCTGGCTTTCACATCCATGCCACCAGTTTCTGGTTAAAGCATTGTTTAGTCATATCTATTTCAAATGTAAATTAATAAACTTATATTTGAATTTACTACTGCCCGTTGTACTGAAAATATTGCAAGTCGTAGATATTTTCATATACAAGAGGCGGGCTAAATTTGATCCATACCCAAGATTGGCATCTATCAAATATGGTTAGTTAAATGCAAAAGCATAGGACCAATGCAATGCAAATGCTACGGTGCTGCATCTTCCTTATAGAATTTTTCGTTTTTGAGACATTTTTTGATAACCAGTTTGGTTCAAGGCACTAGTTGGAACAGCGGACGCGAACTAGTTCGATTCAATGCAATATTTGTTCAATCTTAATCACGCAATGTTGCTTTTTTTGAATGCTACATTTAAATGGTTTAAAAATAATATGGTATATGGACTGTTTAAGAATGTATATATGTGTATATAAGTATGTATATATACTTGAGTATGTATGTTTAAATACATAAGTCTTCTTCCTGATCAAATTATAATACGCTTTGCAAGTGTATAAAAAAAAGTTGTAAGAAAATCAACTCAAAACAGGCACCTTACAACTTCGGCTCCTTCTCCTGCTCCTGCTGCTGTTGCTGCTGCTGCTCCTCGTTCTCCTTCTCCTGGTAGCTGTTGTCGTTGTCAAGAACAAAAATAATAATAAAATTTGCTGTCGCTGCGAATATAAACAGGCAATTTTTGTGCGCCGCTCCAAAAATGCCACAACAGCAACAAAAATAACAACAACACGAGCAACGACAACATCGACAGTGGCAGCTGTTTTTAATGTCTGCACAGGCCGCCTAATGGCGCTCAACGGCCGCCAAAACTGAAGGAGGACTACGACAAAGCTGCCACTGCCGCTGCTGCTGCTGTTGACGACCCCATTGCCACTTGGACTCGATTTGATGCCACTCGCAGCACCATGGCACGGCATGCCACGCCCCGTACTGCATCCCGACCCAACTCAAATTGTATCGACGTAGGCGTTGAGCCGCCGCCAGATTGTGACAAAAAAGAGAAACGCAAACAAAAAAAAAAACTTTGGCGGCGTCTGTCTGGGCCCTGGATTTGTGGCATAAATTGAAAATCATATGCCACACACAAGGCTCATCCTTAATCCTCATTGTCGGACTCATAATCGTCAGGGGGCTGTTAAGTGCCTGGCATTAATGGCCAAAACGCTGCTTTAATTGAGCGTCACATTTTACCACATCCGAAACGCTTTCAGCTACGCTAAATGTTATCTCTTTGTTCATCTCATGAACTAGTTCCACTTAGTAAGTTTAGCTGAGTTTGGTTATTGCAATGCAATTAAAATGAATACTTAATTAAGTCACTTGAATTTTTAAAATTTGTGAATACAAATTGTGCAACTAATAGAATTGACCATAAACAGTCGAGAGTGCCCGACTAGAAGATACCCAGTAGCCAGTAGCGCCATGCTGCCGTTAAACATTCCAGCTTCCATCTAGGCATACATGCAGGAAAACACAGAAGCTGCGCTTCTTCTAACCTTTATCCAAATGCATTCTCGATTAACTCCGCTTTTAATAGTCCGATTTGTATGCTTAAATATAGCATAGTTAAGTGTGCATATACCAAATCGCATGGCTCTACTCCTAATAATAAATAAGCTTTGTGTTGTAAAAAGTTGGGAGATGACCAAACATATGTGACATATTTTTAATCTTTATGCACTTTCCATGCCAAGCTTGGTGTCTGAGCGTTTATAATATGCTCAGAAAATAGGAGTTTGATATCGATTTTTATCGATAACATGACCGGCATCGATTCTTATCGTTTGTTTTAACTCCGATATATGTTCGAAAATCTCCAGCTCTTGTAGTCTCTGAGATCGACGCGGTCATTCATACGACGCCATTAAAAAAACCTTGAATCTTTTCAATAGTATAGCATTAGCTCAATAAAGCATATGTCCCCCTTAATTATACGCGTAGCATGTATAGCTATAAATAACTTCTAGGCCACATACATGTTTTTAATTTTCGAAAAAAAAAACTAGCCTAAAAACAGAAAAGTTGAAATGCGCTTTGCTGGCGTACAATTAAAAGCCACGAGTCGAAAACCGAAATTCAAGACCCGAAGGCTCGTGCATAATAAAAATTAACCGTTTATGAATAATGCAGTCAGCGGTAACATAATAAGCCGGTCAAAATGTTGTGGGTGTTATGTGGTCAGCAGGGTGGTTGGAGAGGGGAGTCGGAGACGCGGGGCGGAGTATTGTTTTGTGGTGGATCTCTTGGCTGCTTTTATGACATGACATAAGCGTTTAAATAATACAAAGAAATGAAATTAAAAAGCTGGGTAAAAATTCTACAAATTGCATGGGCATGCAGGCTCGACGATGTGAGGGGGGGAGGTGAAGTGTAGCCTGCAGCTGGCGGGGAAAAGCGAAAGCAAACATGTGACATATGCGGCAATTAATGCCGTTAATTATTAAAGTTAACACCCAAAAGCGACATGCACAAGTCAAATAAATAAACACGCAGCCAACCAACCAAACGACTCATTGGCTTGCCACACACCAAGTCAAAGCCGCGCAACCCTGCCTATAAAGCTGCCACAACAACAAGAACAACAGCAACAACAACAGCAAACGTAAAGTTTAGCCCAAGCCCCAAATGAAAACCCAAACGCCCCAACAATTAAGGACAATGCGTGCTAATTTCAAACGAAAACTCCAACGTCGCCAACTGAAAAATCCGGAGCCCCAGCCAAGGCCCAGTTCCAAACCCAGCCCCAATCCCAGCCCCCAGCATTAGCAGGAGGAGCGCTGTAATAATGATTTTTATTTATAAACTGGCGGCGGCACAGGACGCGAAGCAGTACCCATGCGTGCCACATTGGGATTATGTGAGTAGTTGGCAGCGTGGGTGGCCTGGCCAGGCGTTGATAGGTGGCTGAGTGGGTGGATGGGGTGTAGTGGGTGGAGTGGGGTGGGGTAAGGGGGGCATATAAGAAGGACAGTTGGCACATAAATAATTTACACGCCTGGCGCAAGGCAACACATCCTTTTTGTTGTTATTGTTGTTGTTGCTGTTGCCGGCACTGCTGACATAATTCTATATATATATATATATATATATATATATATATATATATATATATATACATATTTGTACATATATATATTTTATATTTTATATTTTTAGTTGTTTTTTGTTGACATTTTGGTAGCTTTTTTTTTTGGCAGCAGGAAACAGGCAAAGCAAACAAAACTTTGTTAATTTTATGCAACTTTTTGGCATTTACGTGTTTAGTTTATGACTTTTGTTGTTGTTTCTTGCGCCCTCTCAGCCTCTCTCACTCGCGCCCGCCCTCACTCGGCCACATCGCGTCGTTTAAAGGAAATTATGATTTTTTGTTTAGGGCTCAGTTTTGAGCTTATGCATAGCTAGAATTTTATGCAGTAAATAATGCACAACAAATCGGTTCAAGCTTTTCTTATCGATCCATAATCAATATACAGTGATGACTCGGTTGAACGGTCGTAACTCGCTTACTCAAGAGAACTGTGCGCCTTATTGAGAGGAAATAAGTAGGAACTAAAACAGAATGGTTTGCTATATAATGTCCGCTCAAGAGGGATGTCCGCCTGTGAGGTGACTTTAAGGAGGGTATTATAGGGTCTCACAGATATATATGTATATACATTTTCTATCTATTGCAAAAAAGACTATTTTAAAACTTAGCTCAACTCTATATTTGATAATAGTAGAGCCTTTTCGATAACAATCCATTGTTGTCGATTAATTTAAATGGTTGCAACTTTAATTATTTTTCTTTTAAGAATGGCCAAAGTATCTATTCTAAATTTGTTCACTCCATGTTTTATATCGGGAGCTTAATCGACTTTTCATTTCAATTATCTTAGCTTGAATATAAATTCACACATGTATATCTTAATGAAAATCAGACATATGCATTCTATGATTAACTACCTTTAAAACGACCAATCAATTATTTCCGCTATAGACATGACGACATATAAGGCCCGTTGCTCTCAGGCATGATTAGCTTGGAGACCTAAAGATATACAAATCTTTTAAGCGTTTGCATTATCGGGGATTATTTAAAAAGATCTCGAACTGATTTTTTACGATCAACTTTCGACTGCGTTCCCCGCCCTGCATCAAGTTTGATGCGATCAGTTCCAATCGACTTGGTCTCCTTCCATGTGTGTGGGTTGCCCTCTTTTTGTATTCGTTGAATATTATTGTTATTTTTATATTTTTTTTTTATTTTTTATTGCTGTTGTGTAAACAATAAAAGCAGCCAAATAAAAATACTTTTGACAATGCCCAAAATTTAAAAACCGGCAGCACATCGTGCGATAATGAAGATGATGTTGATGGTGATGGTGATGATGATGTTAATGATAATCGAAAGGCCAATGCGTTCATTAGTTCTCATTATGGAAAACGAAGAAGAAGAAGAAAAAAAGAGATGAGAAAAAAAATTGCTTGAGCCGAATGATAAACGCATTTATAAACAAAGCGTTTTTCAACAGAAACCATAACTAACACAGTCTGGAATTCAGGGAAAGAGCGCGAGAGTTGCGCGAGAACTGGTTTCGGGCATGCGGGGGCTCCACTTCACTCGATCTGTCCACTCGGCTCATTGTCTGCAGCTAATGAACTCTATTAATAATGATGGCATGCGATATCTTACAGATACAAAAGATGCCCATAGAAAATATATTCAAATATATATATTTGATTTGATTATTGCAATAATTTTCTTAAAAGCGCTAACCTAGTCGTGGGTGGCCCCTCAATGCGAGTTGAATTCGTAAATGGACTCAGCGTTATCTGTTAGCTTTTAAGCACAAACGAGCCGCAAATGAGGCGCGACCATGTAAAATACCGATAAGAGCTGTTCAGCTGTCCACTCATCGTGTGGGTGTTGGCTTTGGCTTTGAGAACTGCAGAGAAAGGGTCATAAAACGTATCGATAACAAAATGACCTATTTGTTAAGCGTTTAAGCAAGCGTTGTTGAAGAAATATAAAAAGTGATTGCTTTGAAGCTGTTAAACTACGTAAATTGGAAATATCCAGATATTTGAGTTGGTTTTCAATGGATAAGATAATCCATATTATTGATAAGTCTCTTATATATTGCCTAATTGACAACTTGCCTATGAATTCAAATTCTTGTTAATATTTCGCTGTTTGTTAATATTGCTTACATTTAAACTGTTGACGTATTTGTATGCATTATGAAATCATTGAGATTTATACTTCAGTTATTGCATTTTAACTTAGCACCTTACAGCTGAAAAGACTCTTAATGGAATATACAAAAAATAACAGCTCGTGCGCGCATGAGAATCGCCTAGAAAGGCGCGCATCGAAGGGCTGTCAGTGGCAAAGCCCTTTCGGGCTGAGATAACTTATTTGTAGCCTGCCCAGCGCCACAAACGAATGCACAGAAGTGCATTTCAAGTGCACTTCGAGTGCTCGTATTCGCATTCGCATACGCCAGAAGGAGCAGTACGTGAAGTGCGGACCATAAACTTTGAATGCTCAATGGACAAGCAGGCAGCCCCTTATTCAATCGTTCTTATTGTTGTTGCTGCTGCTACTGCTGCTGCATTGTCGAATGCATTTTTATAACAATTTAATTATATTTATGCCGTTTATAAACGTG
Organism: Drosophila novamexicana; assembly: GCF_003285875.2. Lineage (NCBI taxonomy): Eukaryota > Metazoa > Arthropoda > Insecta > Diptera > Drosophilidae > Drosophila > Drosophila novamexicana. The sequence continues at coordinate 127,998 of NW_020824868.1, read as the reverse complement.
GCGAATGGTCGGATTGGCGGCTGGCGGTTGGCTGGGGACCCATTGCAAAAGTCATTCAAGCCAAAGTAATGCAAAGGAGCGCAGCTCATTTTCCGCTTGTCTCGCCAATCCACGTCAACCAACGAGGCGCTCGCTCTCTCTCAGTGCCATCGATGCGTTGTCCAAAGCCAATGCCAATGCACATAACGACGTCCATTACACGCAACAGCAGCGGAAACAAGAATAGCAACAAAAGAAAATGGCGTCTGGCGACAATATGCGTGCGTGTGTGTGTGCCTGTCTGTGTGTGCGTGTGCATGAGCGAAATTATTTTTATTATTTTACACAATTTTTATATGAAAGCCAAATGCGATACAACAAAAGAACTTTACAACATGGCATAAATATTTAGTATATTGCAATTGCTATTGTTGTTGTTGTTGTTGTTGTTGTTGTTGTTGTTGTTGTTGTTGTTGTATTTGTGCGGCAGCTCTTGTATTTAATGAGATTTTTTAACTTTTTCAAAAGCGCCTTAAGCGCTGCTCTGTCGAGCAAACAACAAACTTTGTTTGCCATTCAATATGCACACTTGTACATCATTATTCAAATATGTATACATACATTATATAAATACAAATGTATATCTATATAAAAATATGTATATATATATACATATATATCTTTATTTAAAGCTTCTGTTGTCTTTTGCTCAACAATTTGTTTTGCTCGCACTTGAGTATTTCATAAGTGTCCAGCGATAAAATGCACTAAGAAATGTTAGTTAAATAAGATTCTACCTTGCACGTTTGAGTTATTTAAATATATGAGGAACAGCATAAAAGAAAGTCTATCTGTTCATCAATTAAGTTTGTGCAATTGCATTTCATTTGATTTTTTAACATATCTTTTTTTAAATGTGCCAATTAATGGACATAATTTTCCAGCGATAAGTGTAATTAGCGCTAGCCGTTTGACAATAAAAAACTGCCTTTGATTGGTTTCTGTTGCAAATGGAATTTAAATGCATATTAAGAGCCTTAGTTAATACAAGTATTTAAGTGTTTAAACAATTGAATCAACTTTAATGAATTCTAATCAATTTTTTATACCATTCAAATTGCAGCCCAAATACGTGTTAATTAATTGGCTTTGAGGACGCTTTGAAGAGCAAGAGGTAAATTTCCGATATCTATAGTACTGTCATTGCCAGAAAACATATTTCTCACAACACACAGGCCCCTTACAAAGTCCCTCCCTCTTTCCCCTACACACACATACACACACACACACCCACACACAAGCCCGATGGACGCTCAGTCGACAGCCAGCCGCTTATAATAATAATGCGATTTATCAAATGCACGTAAATTACAATAAATTAAAGACGAAATTAATATTAATGACCAAGACTGGCCGAGACACACACACACACACTACTATAAGATATATACAATTATATATATAAATATATATATATATATATATATATATATAGATAGATACGCCCAACTTCTGTGCTGCTTGTGTCCACCCCCTTGTCTTGTAGTCCTTAAGACAATTGCCAAATTAAGTGCATGCCTGCCTGTGGTTGTTTCTGTGTGTGCGTGTGTGTGTATGTGTGTGTGCTTGTATGCCTAAGCGTGTGTGTGTGCGTGTACACAACTTGAGATCTTAAATATGAAAATCGTTCTTTTGATTGCAAATTTGCCTATTTGCATGGCATTTGGAGACCGTAGAGCACAGTTAATAAGCCTGGCTATAATAGCGCAAAACTGCAAAGCTAACAAATCGCCAAGCGATTGAGCTAGCTGCCATTGATGGGCGGTGAGCCGGTGGGCAGTAGGCGTGGTGCAGTAGGTTGCTATTAAGTAAAGTCTGTTAGAGATGAGCATAGGTTCAATGTGCGAGTCTATTTAAGATATACAAATGTTAAGTATTCATTTATCGTTAAGGAATATTTTGCAATGAATATATTATTTATAAATTTATTTTAGAGCTTGCATTAGTAGGGATTTTGATCATTAGCCGCGTTATATATTATGTTTTATGTTATATTATTCCATTTTTATTGATATGCTATTCCAAGGGTTTCAACTTTGCAAGAAAGTATGATTATTTATTAATTTAATATTTGCATTTTGAAAAGTATTTTTATATATATATTTATTAACTTGAATTTTATAATATATAATCAACATTATTATTAATTTGCCCAATTTAAGACGAAAATATTAAATTATTAAGATCTTTAATATGTATACATCACATATTACGTACTGAACATCAAAGTTACTTAGAAAAATTCTCAAAATAGTTGTAGTTCAACTTGGTCCCTAAAATATCATCCTGCTAGCACATATCACAGTTTTCTTACACGGGCAGTCACTAGTTTTTTGGGGCAGCTCAGATGATTGTTTCTTCAGCTGAAGCTGGCAAATTTTGCATATTTAATGAGCCTGGTGTGGCACAAACGCAGCCAATGCTTTTACATATGTGCATGTGTATATAGGTACATGTGTGTGTGTCTGCGTATGCGTGTATGTGTGTGTGCGTGTGTGTTCTGTGCACCTGTGTCCGAGTCTGTGTCTGTTGCTGAGTTTTCGGGCTCATTGTTGCTAGCTTGTTGAGTTGCAATTTGGCTAACAAATTATGCAACAGCAACAAGCCGACACACACACACAAAGATGCAACAGCAACAACAACAACAATAACAAACAGATACAACAACAACAACAACAACTGCACTACTGACCCAACTGGGCCCAAATCCTGCGCCTGCAGCTTTTGGGCCACGTCAGGCATTGACTTTACGACCCCGACCGTTGCTACGTTGCCATCCGTACGGCCCTGTTAAATAATTGTAATTTATGGCATTTTACACATATAAATATATGGAAATCAATAAATTTCAAACACGCACACATATACACACACACACGCACATACACATACTCGGGATAGTTACACTTGCATGGGCAATTTCCCCAATAGACCTGTGTTCAGTTTGGTTTTTTGGTCAGCAGTTCATTTACACGCACTATAAATTGCATTTGGCCAGCTCCCCAGTTGGCCAGTTACCCTTTATAGGCGCCCCCTGCACGACCCCCTACCACCCTATTTCCCGCCCAGCCGCAGCCGCATCCACGACCACAAACTGCACCCCAGCCGGGCCGCTGCTGCTGCTGTTTGCCTTGTTTGAGTCATCCATTTGGCTTATTGTTATTTGGAATTTAACAATTATATAATGTTGTCGAAATTAAAGGTAAACTGCCCGCTGATAGATGCCCCTCCGCCCCCTCCTCCGCTGACCGGATTGGCAAGCCACGTCCCTAGGAGATTTGTACACTGACCTGGCCGCACCTTTTTTCAATGATTGCATTTTGACTTTTAAATATGCACAATATTTTGCATTTCAATTGCGGTTTTCACACACACACACAAACACACGTGCGAAGTACACACATAAATGTAATAACTCTGTCAATTTGTGTTGTGCCTGCGGCGCCTGTTTCATGTCGTGTTGACAAATCACGTGGGTAGTTTCAACAATTGCAAGTCGTCGTTTTCTACTTGAATCTAATACTATATTTTAAATTTAAAAAAAGTCCATACCTTTTGTACTCCTTTTGGCCCCACATTGTGAACCATTTTGTGCCCCTTTTGAACATCTTTTAAGCCCTTGCAGAACTCATTTGAACTTATTTTATTTTTAAATTCATATTACACCCATCTTCTTTTAAAGCACTTTCAAATCTTTTTAAGGCCTTCTTTAAAGCTAGTTTAAACTGCGTTTGTTCACTTTTTAAGTCATTTGTGCACCATTTATACGCCATTTAGGAACCGCTTTTTAATCTTCCTAATTCCTCTTTTAAATCTTTTTTAGCTAATTGCCTGTTGAATCTCTTTTCGATTACTTGTTGAACTTGCTTATAGCGCACTGTGAATCATTGTTTGTCGCCCTTTCGGAACCTTTTTTCAACACTTTTAAAGCACTTTTGAATCCTCTTCGAACCATCTTAAGCCAGCTTGAACTTCAACATATCAAGATGATCGTCGAATACTAAAGAAATTCAGTAAAGTTGTTTTAGTTCATAAATAAAAGTATAGAAAACTTAAAAAGCCCAGCTTAATAGACACAAACTCTTCGACTTTTGTAAGATTCTTTACAAATGTACCTCGTACGAAAAACATATATTTAGTTATTAATTTCTTTTGAATATGGTTAAATGCCTAATGAAAAAATTATCCGAATGCTGGCTGTGTGTCATCAACTTTTATTTTTATTTTTTTTTTCATTGCGTTTATTTTGTTTATTATTCAATTTCTCTCTCCTCGCATTTATGCACTATTATTATTATGTTTTTGTTGTTGTTTTTTTTTTTTTTGTGGTGCTTGTTAAAAGAAACTTCAGTTTGGTTGGCTTTTGAAATGCAGGTTTTGTGCGTATTTTCATTAATAATCGAACTTAATTAAATTGTGTCAAAGCTATTAAATTTTTATTGTCATTTTTGCGAAAACACATAAGTGTGCAATACGCTTAAGCCGCCGCCGATGCCACATGAAGACACCGGCAGCCCCCCTTGAACAGGCGGTCTCATTGAATTGCGTTTCAAATGAATTTATGGCCACTTATTTGTTATATATATATGCATACATATGCACATACATATACATAAATATATATCATAAACCTATTAGACAGCAAGCCCCATTTGCGGCACCCTAAACGTGGCCTCCGCCTCAGCCCACCCTCCGGCATATTGTGTGTCAATATGGGCTGGGCATGCGGCTGGCTTTTTAAGGGTCTCTCAATCATGTTTTTTAATGCATAAAGTATCTCAATTTTGTCATGAGCTATGTGAAACAGTGGGGCAGGCATTTCCGATCTAATAGAATATCCGAATTCTATGCAAAACGACTTTCAATTCAGCTTCTTGAACCTCGGCTTAGATTCAACTTGTTGCTGCTTGCCGGCTTGAATCTTTAGTCCATAGTCTAAAATGTATTTCAGCTTTGATTCCCAAGATACTCAGGAAAGAAGAACTTTATTTGATTGAACAGCATTGAAATGCTAGACTCTAGAATCGCTGTTAGCTATTAGAGCTTATGTAGGAGCAATCAATGTTTAATTGACTTGCTGCTGGGAGCACAATATCGTATATGAGGGTATTTAATCTTCGGCATCTTTGGCTTGTTGTTTTGGCAAATGTGTCACTTACCGCCTGGTGTGAAAAGTAATTATGGCGCCTTCTGACAGCCGGTCAACTTCATTCGACGTCCATTAACTTGGCCGCACTTCACATCCAATTCACCCCGCCCCCCTTCACCTCAACCCACACAGGCACCCCCAACCCCTTTCACACACAACTCCACACAATTCCTTCGGTTCAGACAGCTGCGCTTGTTGCATTTTTCTCGAATCGCCGACTCGTTTTTGGCCTTTTGTTTATTTACTTTTTATGTGTTGGCTCAGCTGGACATTCGCCCTGCCTAGTTCGGGGCAGGGGGAATGGGGATGTGGCGGCATATTCCAGTGCTGGTCACGTATGATGACCCAAATGTGCGGCGGCACCTCCTTCAGTTCGTCCAGCGCGCTGCAGTGCTTGTTGTTGTTGCTGTTGTTTTTTTAATAAAATTTATTACACTCTCACATGACAAACATCTACCTCGCACCCACTACCCCACAACCCGTGCCCATGCCCCTCGTTTGCCTTTCGTGTTTGTCTAATAGAAAAATTATGGGCCAAGGCAGGCCGCGACGTTCTGCAGTTTGTGTCTGTGTGTGTGTGTGTGTGTGGCGTAAGGTGGTGGGGCGGGGGTTAGGCCTTAATTTTTATACGCATGCCTCGTCCCGCGTCTGGCGTTCCTCTTGTCTTTGCCTCGTTTGCCCCATAATTATAACATAAAAGTTTTTATTGAAATGCTGAGGCATTTTCATTTACGTGTCGATCCGTCAGACACACAGCACAGCAAGTCGCGATGGGTGTGTGTGTGTGTGTGTGTGTGTGTGTGTGTGTGTGTGTGTGTAAGGGGGGAGTGTGTGCTTGCCTTAATAACAGTTAACGTTTACACACGCATGTGTATTTAGTATTAGGCACACATACACACACTGAAACACACAATTAAATAAATGTAATAAACATTTATTTTATTAATTAATAATTCTACGCTGAAGCCGAGAAAGAACGCTTGTATACCGTACCCACACACACGTATAGAGGCGTGTGTGTGGGAGTGTGTATAATGAGCATGTTGGTCGGCAAATAATTATCATTAAAAATGCACACACCAATTAGCCAAATTCAATTTGCAGCTAACTCGCTGCAAAATGCACAATTACAACAACAAATTAAACATATGTTAAACATTTTATTAGCTCAAAGCTCAAATTTTCCAGCTAAATTGAAACAATATAAACAACAATGGCAAGCACAAAGCAGCAAAAATAACAACAATATCGGCAACAATGGCAACAGCCAAAAGCCAACAGGCAGCACAAATCAAATGTTGACATTTTTCAATTATTGTTTGCTTTATTTATGCATTCGGCTAAAAATTCAATGAATACAAACGATAAAATTTAATTTAATTCAACATTTATAAAAATATGTTTGACTTTTGTTTGTACAATTATTTATTCAAATTTTCTATTATTAAGTATTTTGTTACATACGCTTTCCCCTGATTCAGTCACATTGTTCTAATGCGCCTGTCAACGTTGACATGCACCTTCACGTGCTGTCAAATTCGGTTTGCCTTTACAAATTTCATTTTGCTGCACACCCAACAAAAGTTAGCTAATAAATATGATAGAATACACTGCGAAGCTGGTAATTGCAGAGTTTGGGCAAGTTTCTCTATAAACACTTCATATTCAACTTCTTTATTCTATATCCATATGGTATAGTAGCTCGATGGGAGGTGCATCTTATAGTAAACAAGTTTGAACGATATATCTTGTAACGATATATCTTGACAGCTATATAATATAGGGACCTAATTTTGACCTAATACTTGAGGGCTATGTAAAGTTTGTAATGAATATTTATTATATATATACCAAGTTGGCTTAAGATATATCGTAAATAAATACCAGAATCTAATTTTCAGCCGATTTGTGCTATACCAGTATACGATATTGGGTGCGGATCAGCCCAATTCGCGCATGTGTATTGACTGCAACAAAAAGACTTACATTTAGATCTACGACTGAGAAGCTACACTCGACTCGCCTGGTCTCGCAGATGTCTCTCTCTATGCTTTACACATTTCATCAGAAAATCATAATACCCTCTTTAAACAGACAAAGGCAAATAATTGCTTCTCAACCTATATGCAATAGAAGCCAGCAAAGCTGCGCTATAATTCTCAACAGATTTTAGCGCAAAGCCAGCTTAATAGCTAGCGGTTTTGTAAACTGATATGTGCAAGATCTAATCTGTCCACTTATGTTTTATTCCCCCTATATACAACATGATTCTCACATTACGCTTACATTTCAACTACATGGCACGGCGGAGCTCGTTCCTGGTGCTCATTAGCTGCCTCCTGCCGCCAACTGGAGAGGCAACTCTCGAGGCAGCTCGTTTTCTGCTATCTGCGCACAATGCCAATGTGTAATGGAGTGGAGTGCATCAAATGGCACCGCAATGGCACACACGCTAAAGCTGCATTAGCAACACGACAGCAACAGCAACAGTACAGCAACAGCTACAAATCTGGTCTGCTACGCAATATTATATGGGCAGCTTCTGCCCCCTGCCAGCCCCCGCCCATCCTCATCGTATTTCCTACCAAATGACTGTCTGTGAGTTTTTAATGAAAAATTGCTAGGGCGTTATTTGTTTAATGCGCTTCATCAAACAAGCAGCGGTGGCCATTTACCTGGTTGAGCCGCCCCATCGTGCCATAGTTTCACCCTACCCCAACTGCCACGCCTGGCCTCACCTGCCGCCCCCATTCAGAGCACATACCCTATTTAAGCGCGCCATAGGGCTATTCCCGTGCAGGTGCCGGCATTCAATTTGCTTTCAATCGGGGTAAATAAAATGCTGAAAGCGAAACCACCAAATGACTTCAGTGCTTGTGTGTGTGAGTGTGCGTGTGTGTGTGAAAGAAAATGTTAATAAATTACACGCCAGATTATTATTCTGTGGGTCTATGTCGTGAAAAATTATACACAGGCAGGTTTATTCAGCACCTTATGAAGCGCTCTCATGTGTCATGATAGAAAATCATTTCAATTGGACGACAGCAGCAATGGGATTCTCGATTCTCGAGTTTCAGTTTTGGTTACTTGGGGTTCGTGGCTCATAATTCATGGTTTGGGCCGTATTTGGTTTATTTTGGTTTTTGAACTGCAAACTCGAACACCAAAAACATCCACTTTCAATGTGACACGTGACATGCGACACAAAACAAAAGAGAGCGCAACATGCAAACAATAATTAAAAAGTCTCACTCTCGACTCGGACGCCAAGTTGTCAGTTTTGGGTGTCGGCCTTTAAAGTGTTCACAGTGCATACACTGCAAGAAAATGCTAGAATTTAACAATTGAAATTTACATCTTTAATACCAAATGCTCACATTATCATTACATAGCTTACATATTAAACTTATGCATACATGATGTTCATCTGGTTTCCGCGCACTCACAAGTTTTCCATAAAAAGATTGTGGCTGCAGCATCTTGATTGAATCCTTAGCTGATTCCTTTTCTGATGTAACTCTTTTTAATGGATCATTCGAATACTTATCACACTTTTATCGTACTCACTTTAGGGAAGACTTTATAATGTGATTCGTTGTGCCTGTGCATTGTTTCATAATTTGTGCAGTGCCTAGTTTCAGCTAGTTTGTTATTCATGGTCAATCTTTGGAATTTAGAATTTGACGAGATTTTGAATATAAAGAAAACCGTTAACATCCGCCTAATTGTTTGCTTGTGGATTGCTTAAACGCTTGGTCCTAAAGTGTAGATATTGTTTGTTTTCGTTACTACTTTGACCTTTGACATGAACCCTGCACTAGCTTCAAAATGTAATTCGAGCCTGATTGCTTTTCATTAATAATCCGCTTATCAATAATATGATAATAATTGTATAAGCTTTTAAGCTCAATTCAAAATAGTTCGTTCTGTGTGGTTCTCGACTAACTAGGTGCTATATTGGGCTTTACAGGGAGCTAAAACTTAATAAGTTACTCACTTCAGAGCCGGAGGCTTGTATTTGATGCGTGCATCCATGCGTTTCTTGGCGTTCATGGTGTCCTCGTTGCTGCAGCCGACGGTGAAGGCGGCTATGACTGCCTTCTCCTTGCACCATGCCACATGGCTGTCGTAGGCCTTGAGGTTGAAGCTGCGTTCGCAGTGCGGACAACGTTCTAAGGCAACGTTCGCACTACGCTTGGTCAGTGTGCAATCCCGGTTCATGGAAGAACTGGTTCCGGGAACATTTGCTGCCGTTCCCGATGCTGTTGCCGTCGCCTTGCGCTTGGCTGATGCCGGCGATTCCGGTTTACACGGGGATGCAACGTCTTTGGCTTTTGGAGTAGGTGCGTCCAAGGTCTGTTTGAGAGTAGCTCGCGTCAGCTTCAAGAAAAAGTGAGGGTGCGAAACATTGGGATGTGCTGTGCTCACCTTTGTCTTCGACTGCGGCGATGTTTGTCCACGTGCAGCATCTAGCGGCAGCTCGCTGTTGTGCGTCCCAAAGCTGAAGTACTCAATGCCCTCGCGACGCTGACGAGAAGAATCGAACACTTGACGCTTCCTCAGCACATTCCCGCAGATGGCCGCGTGCTTGGTCAACACCTTCGGATTGAATGTTCGATTGCAATGTGGACATTGCTTCAGCTCCGCTTCGCTAGGTGTACGAGTAGTGCCAGTTAGATTTGATGTCATTTTGTGTGTTATTGTTTTCAAACGTGAGCAGATGTTTTGGAGATACATCGAAAATTTAGAATGAAATACGTATATAAAATAGTACGTGTTGCTGTGTAAAATAAAAATAAAACAAATAAAATGTAACTAAGTGGAATTATATAAAAAATAGCTTGGAGCTATGCTGTCCGTGTGAGAGTCTGAGAGTCAATGAAAAGGCTGTCGTGCAAGGCTTAAAGACTCTTCCATCGGAAACAGGCTTGAATTGACGCATAAATCGGATTTATACTAGATCAAAATATAAATATTTCTAACATGTATAAAAATTAAATTTAAAGAAATTTAACAAAATTATTTTATTTTTGTAAATTTTCTGCTGTAGTATTGTTTTTTTTTCCCCCCACCAACAATAATTGGTACAATTTTATTCCATCACAGTTAAGCAAATTGACTGCGTTAATAACCATGATGATTCCTTGATTCCCTTTTGAATCCTTTTACCTTTAAATTGAATCAAATGATTCATCGATATTATTAACTATCGATTATTTCGCTCAGTGCAGCTTTACGCAGCTGCGACCCATTGGACAGAGTGTGTCTGGAGGAGGAGGAGAACCGCTTCAAGTCTTTCATTGAATTGAATGTTGAAATGGAATTATAAGACAGACAACGCTTTATACAAATTATGGCCTGGGTCTCGGCTTTGCTTCGCACTCTGCCTGCTCGAGCACTTGACAGGCACTGGTCTGGGCTGCATTATCGTTGCCACATCATGCCCCAAGTGGCGTGGCACATTGGCCCGTTCCGGGTGCATTTAACGAACGCATTTTTCATCTGTCCCCCCGTCTCTCTCTCTCTCTCTCTCTCTCTCTCTCTCTCTCTCTCTCTCTATCCATCTCTTCCGCGCTGTGAAGTGATTTCAAAATGATTATTTTTTGACACATGGGGCAACACCTGCATATCATTTGACGGCGGCGGCGGCAACGTTGCAGCTGCCACAGATCCCAATGCCAAAGAGCCAGCCGCCTTCAATATGCATCAAATGCCAGAGGAGCTCATGTAGCTGTCGATGTTGATGAGGCGGCTCTAGTCCGTGCCCCTTACCCCTCCACCACCCTTCGCTCCACCTCTCCATCATTCATATACATCTACATATATGCATACGTATATTTAAACATATGTGTGTTGTTTGTGTATAATTATATAATTTGACTGCTGCAATTATGCTGTTCGTCGTTAATTGAAATGTAAACGTCATCATTATGATAAGACGACGTTGAGGCCCGGTCCGACCCGACCTGTTATATGGAGGGGGATTGAGCCCAGTTCTGCGTTGTGTTTCTTGCATTGTTAGCAACTGACGTGGGCGCTGCGCACAGCTCCGACTGTGGAGCGTGTCAATTCTATTTGTGCTGGCAATTTGCTTGAGGTTGAAGGAGGGGCAGAGACACGCGAGCTGTGTAATGTGGCAGCTCCTTGATCGGCGGCCATTAGCAAAGCCTTTTTACAAGCATTGTTTTCAGTTTGGACCGGATTGCTTGAAGCTGCTTTATGGGCATCTGTTGTGGCTTAGTGTTGCAAAGCGCTCTAAGCGCCAGATCCGATTGTTATCGATAACAAAAAGTAGACGAATTCCCAAGGAGTGTCTGATTGAAATAGTGAATTGAATTGAATTGCTTTAAGCTGCTTTATGGTGCAGTGCTGCAAAACGCGCTAAATGCCTTTTTATTGTCATCGATAGCAACAGCAGACGAATACCTTAGAGGTTTCTGATTGGAAAGGGATTAGCTGGTCTGACAAATAACTAAATATCAATACAGTCTTCTGAATAATACAAATATTAATAGTTATCAGATTGGAGACCAAAAAACGGTGCACAAAACCAAACATCAGATTGAAAATGGAGATTCGCAGGTTGATTTGCACAACTTTGTGCCTTCTTGTTCAATATGTATACACGTTTTACAATAAATACTATCGATCGATAAATACTATCGATCGATCTAATATAATTACATCCACAAGTGTTTTCAACACTATTTATCGAGATGGGACATTTTCACGTCAAGGCATTCATCGATATCTATGTTTTAACGGCGATGCTGCCATTAAGTTAAAAAGCAACTATTTGACAGCAGGCGCTGCATCAAAATTTACTTTTGTATTACTTAGTGAAAAGTCTCATAAGTTTTCAAGAACCGATAATTTCAATTGCAATAAGTCTTCTCTAAACTCACATTGAAAATGTTTACCAAACGTTTGGGCCACCTCAAAGCCGTGGCAATAACACAGAATCTGTGCTGGCCGCGAGTCTCAGGAACGCAGCAAATGGGCTGTGTCTACAGCACAAAGAAGCAACAGCAGCAGCAACAACAGCAGCCGCAGCAGCAGCCACAACAGCCACAACAGCCACAACAGCCACAACAACCACAACAGCCGCAACAGCATCACCAACTGGATCAGTGCACGGTCGATGAGGAGCCGAAGGGGGAAATCGAGTGGCTGACGCAGGAGCTGGCCGCAGCCAGAGTGGAGCACAACGAGCTGCTTGACAAATACAAGCGCGCACTGGCCGATGGTGAGAATATGCGCAAGCGACTCAATAAACAGATCGACGATGCCAAAATCTTTGGCATACAGGGCTTCTGCAAGGATCTGATCGAGGTGGCCGATGTGCTCGGCCATGCCACTCAGGCGGTGCCCAAGGATAAGCTCAATGCGAATGCCGATCTCAAGAATCTGTATGAGGGTCTCAATCTGACGCGCGCCTCACTACTGCAGGTATTCAAGCGTCATGGCCTGGAGGCCCTGGATCCGATCAACCAGAAATTCGATCCCAATCTACATGAGGCACTGTTCCAGACGTTGGACAATACGGTTGAGGCCAATACTGTGGTGCAGGTCACCAAATTGGGCTATAAACTGCACAAGCGTTGCATACGCCCCGCCCTGGTGGGTGTGTCCAAGCGTTAATACCGAAGTCATGCAAATGTCTATCCACTCAAAATCTATATCATCTGTCCTACATAAAATATGGCCGCCCTCACACATTGTTCGCTAAATTATCTTTGTCATGCTACAAAATTCACATAAATATTAAGTAACCACAATCAATGTAGCTTGTGAATACACAGGCAAAAACTCTCACGTTGGCTATAAAAATAAAAAAAAAAATAGTTTGTTCCAGATAATTAAAAAAATTTAAAATTCATCTGCAACCGTCACATAAAATGTGTCATTTAGTACAAACCTTTGGCAACGTCACATTGACGTAGAACTTATAGCAAAGATAGCGACTAATAAATGAGAAGCGCATAGAAGAGCCTTTCAAGGCCCGAATCAATTAGTTTATGGAATCTGAAACGCATAGATGCCTCACTAGAGAAGGACTAAGAGAGGTTCACAAAGCGCTTATCATCTTATTGATATACTTATTGATGTTGATGTTGATGTTGAAATGGAACACGTGGATAAGAATTAAAATTCTGGCAGATACCTATGGAGATATACTTATCTGTTGCACTAAATTGGAATTGATGAAACATGATGAAACATAGTGAAAACCAATTGCTTCCACTGCAATTGCTTCATCTGCCTCGCAGTCCTGAGCTGCTGTCTGTCAATCGAGTGGCTTATTTGTGAGAAGCTCATACAGAGGCGCAATGCCAATTAAACAAAGCGACGGAAACCCATTAAAAATTGAGCGGCCATTTGGCCAATGGCTGGCAACCAGCCTGCGGCGGCTATTTGCCCAAAAACTAGGCAAGAGTACCAAAAAAAAGAGAAAAGAAAAAACAAGTCAAGGAAAAACTTAGCTGCCAGCTGTGTGTGTGTGTGAAAATGCGCACAAATATTTTCAATTACAAATTGTATTTTTCCGTTTAGATAAGCAAAATTTATGGCAGTTCCAGCAGCCCATGCCAGCGCAATGCCGGCAACTGCTTGTAGACGCTGCCCCAGTCTCTAGTCTCCAGGGTCTATGCCCGTCTCAGAGTCCGTTCCAGTTGCCGTTCAATGCCTTCGTCTTCGATCGTCCTTCGGCAACAAACACTTTTGCGCTCCGTCGGCGACGCAGTTGTAAACAAGGCTGCAAGCAAAAAAACCCCCCTCAAAAAATAAAAGGGAATAGCAGACGACGAGCCGTTAGACCAAAGGACCAAAGACGCCAAGCAGCAAAAAGCGCGCAGCCAGAAGAAAAACTACGGAAAAAGAAATGACGTACAGATTTACAGAGTATTTTCTTTTACGTGCTTTTGTGGCGCCGCCAAGTGTCACGTACGCCAGACAGCGGGACGCAGGTGGGGCACATGCGAGTGTGCGACTGTGTGTCTGTGTGTGTTGGGGGCGTGGCCCAGCGTTACGAGGTTTCATTCTTTTTTATTTTCGGTCAACCCCAGACATGAAATGCAATGCGAGCAAATGCCTCGCAACTTATTACAGATGAAGACTCGACAAGGCCACGTAACGCAGCCCCAACCCCCTTTCGCTCAATCCCCCTTTCCCACCAATTCCTGCAATGTTCAGGCTGTAGTGCCCAGGATTCCTGACACGCCCAGTGGACAGCGGTCAGCGGCTCCCTGTACTTCACTGCCCCTCACACCGATTTAAAGGAAAAAGTTTTCACTTCGCTTTCGGGCAGAGTACGCAAAATGCTTGCACTTCAAATTGAATTAGAGTGAATATTTCAGGGTTAGGCGTAGAGGTCAGAGGGGGGCACGACGTGCTGTTGGGTGACAAAAGGTGAGCGGGTGCAAAAAAAAAAAAACGTTGCCATCAACGTCTGCGGCATATTAAAAACGAAATGTAGTTAAAGTTGAAGGTGTTGCAACAACGGTTGGGCGTGGCATCCGCACGAGAACTGAGACGCTTGGACGCGGCACGTTTGTCGTGTTTATAGATATTTTGTATATTTGTCTGCAAACACGCATATTGTGTGTGTGTATACGCAATATTTTTAAATTTCAAAGCACTCGCGTTGCACAGAGACGGAAATGACAAGCAGCGGGAAAAGGAAAGCAACAAGAAAAACTGTTTACCAGCACTGGAAAACTCAACGCACGATCAACCGAAAGATCTACGGAAATTTGCAGATTTTCAAGTGACTCACGTTTATTTATATAAATATCTAATGTTCCTGCTGGCGGCATCTGCGTTCTGATAGAAAATATATGTATATATTCTTGATCCGCCGAGTTGATATTTAGTCAGGTTCGTCTGTAGGTTATTTTTTTAACAAACGCAGGAATTGCAAGCCAGAAATCTTGACAAAGCCCACAGAAATAAAGCTAGTGTATTAAGTCACTTTGTAGGGTATCAAATATTCGGTGTGCCCTTCCCCCTCTTTGCTGCATGCGTAACACAAACAACTCGTAAGCGCGCAAAGTGCGTTAATTTACATTTGTTATAATTAAGTATTGTGTAAGCTACAGTGAAGCCTCGACTACTGCAGCGCTCTTTGTGTGCGGTTGAATAACAGTTGCCAGCTGCGAGCATCGATACTTGAGTAGTCGATGCAACCTGAAGCGCGACTCGACAAATTGCTGGCACTTTCTGTCCCAAACTGCAAATCGTTTTTAATGTGTTCTTAATTAGCCTCCTTGCAACTGATTGTGTGCGCGTTTGTGTGTGTGCGTGTGTGTGTGTGTGTGCTCTTGTGGGGCACATTCGATATTTACAACTGGCCGCATTACTTGAGATGCTGCTGACTGGCGGATAAGGGATCCTTAACCACAAGTGTGGCGCCACTTGGCAGCAGTTGCTGTTGCAATTAGTTACTTGAACTTCATGTGCGTGTGTGTGTGTGTGTGTGTGTGTGTGTGTCGATAAATCCGCGGCTTCGCTCCATGTTGAGCGTTTTAATTGTTTACCATTTGTGTGGGGGACTGAGCGATTCGGGTTGTGGCAAGTGGCAAGTCAAAGTCACAGCTTATGGCACCTTGCAGTAAGTTGGTCTTTTTTATTATACTTGTAAGTTGCCACACACACACACGCACACACACGCATACACAGCTGCATACACATGCCACATGTATACATAGATTATGTACTTATATTCATATCCATATCCATATCCTTGTGCTACAGCTGCAGCTGCCGCAAATTGCGGCACGACTTGTGGCATGCTCCACTTTTATTAACTTTTTAATGCAGCGTTGCCAGAGAAGTCATAGCCAATCCTCCCCCTGGCCCCTAGCTGCCCCTGCCACCATCCTTCAGCTGCATCCGTCTCTGTCGAGTTCGGTTCAAGAGTTTTGCCAGCTTTTATAAGTTCATGTCTAGCAGCTGCTGGTGGTTCAGCTCCGGTTCCTGTTGCCGTTGCCGTTGCCGCCGTCGCTTGCTCCCGCTAGCGTTACCCCTACCCCGCCCGCCCCCTGCCACAGCACACCACACCGTCCGCCTCTTGTTTTGGCTTGTGCAGTAGTTTCTGTGGCATTTTTGGTGGCTTTCGGCTCATCCTTGGCATGCAAATGCTTCAGCTTCTGCTTTTCCAGCTGCTGCCGAAGCTGCTGCTGCTGCTGCTTCTTGTTCACGCTGCTTGCTTTATTGGCTGGTAAAAAGTTTTTGCCAAATTAATTACATTTTATTGGGCTGCAGTTTTTTTGGCCGGATAAAGCGTTCCGGTCCCTCTGGCCAGCAGCGGGAGCGAGTGCATAGACGAGGGTTAAAGTTCAGCCAAATCATAATAATAATAATAATAACTTGATGCGTCCAAAAACAAAACAATAACACTAACAATAACAATCCAAGCACAACAACAACAACAACAACAACAGCTAAAACACCCACCCCTCATCACGTATCATCAAAAACATGCAGCTGGCTTCGCGTTGCGAGCTGTTAAAATGCATTTTATTGCTTTCAAATACGAAAGCTCGTAAAAAATGTGCCACAAAATGTTGTGAACGGCAGCAGCAGCAACAGCAACAGCAACAGCACGGGGCAAGTACAAGGCAGTTGCGGCATTGACATAAAATGCCAGCCAGCAAACAATCATAGAAACAAGTACTTACTACGTCGACACCAAATGCGCGTTTTTATGGCTAATCAAACCTTTGCCATAGAGACAACGGCGACTGACAAAAATAACACGTTTCCACTGTCGTGCAGCAGCTGCAGCAACAGCCGGTGATATTTTGTATACATATGTAAAGATTTTCTGTGCTTGCTGTTTTGGTGAAAATTCGTAATTTCTTATAAAATTGATTGAAGTCTTGCTTTAGAACTTGCACATTGAATAAGCACAAAAAACACGCTGCAACTCTTATTTTTGGACAGTGTGCGGCTGTCTCCGGGAACTACCATAAAAAATAGAATACTTGGAAAAAATCTTGTGATTATCAAGTGCTTCAATCTAAACTAAATTAAACAGCTTGGTTAGCTCGAGGTCAATGTTTGTTATTATATTTTTTGTTTATAGTAAAAATACAAAAATGAATAATAAAAATTTGATGCTAACAAGAAAACAGCAGCTGATAACTATAGAAACATATATTTGATCTTGTTTCTGCTTTCTCTGTGCTCGTTCGTTGTTCGTTGCTTGACGCCTATAATTCTCAAAGAGTTTTAGCAATGGTTTATTGGCAAGCCAAGCTAGTATTGATAGCAAAGTCTGTTGATTAGCGTTTCGGCAGGTTCTTGATATCTATATATACTTATATATCTATATCTATAGAGAAACTGCCTTCCATCCAAACTGTCAGCCCTCATTTACGGGAGCTTTAATTGCCAAGCGACTCTAAAAAATAAATAAATTTAAATAATCAAACCAAACTATTAATTTTTAAAAATACGAGCCACATGTGTAGACCCCTGTATTTATTTATATACGTCAGCTTAAAATGTAAAACTGGCTTAAAAAAATGAATGCCAATGCACGTTTCCAGTGTCAAGTGGAAAATTGTTGTTTTAAAAGAGTCTAAAAAATGTGAACAATTTTTCTGATGAAAATGCAGCAGCATGTGTTTGTATATATTGGGCGTGTCTGTGTGTGTGTGTGTGTGCGTGGAGTGTCAGCTGTTTATGATGCGTTTACGAAACGTCACAGGACACGCACACGCGACGGCAGAGCATACAAACAGCAACAGGGGGCTGCAAAGGGAGCTGAGGTAAGAACAGCAACAACAACAACAACAACAACAACATCGGTGGCAACAGCATCGTTAAAGGCGCCCCGGCGTGGGGCCCACAGGCTCGTAAAACCAACGGGTCCCAGGCTAAAATAATAGTGCAGCCGATTGTTTTTGTTGATGTTGTTGTTGTGATTGCAAAACACGCAAATTGGGGAATAACAAAATTTTTGAGGGCTCCACATTGGGCGCCCGGCGCCGCGCATATTAATAAAAAAATAAAAATAAAAAAAAACAACCAAACAAGAGCAACAAAAAATGAATTTATTTGATTCGTTTGATGCTCGTAAAAATCAATGAAAACATTTTCGAGCAGCCGCTGCCACCTTTGCCAATCTGTCTATAAGGGCTGCCTGCCCCGCTGCCCCACTGCCACGCCCACACCCGCAGCACCGCCCACAAGCTGCTACTGTTGTTGTTGTTAGCATGTAGTTGGTTGTTTTTCGAGCTATTCGAATGAAATGCCGTCGAAAAGTTTTGAGCCAAGTTTCGTATGAAATTTGTAACAGCCTCAAAACAAACTATAAAACTAGAAGTTTGAGTTTCTTTGAAACTGTTTTTAGTTTTTAGCTGTTGCTGCTGCTGTTGTTGGCTTTTTTATGTTGTTAGCTGAAAGGAATGTGTTTGAAGCCAGTTAATTGGATTAACACTAAAGATGCGTGTGTGTGTGTGTGTGCGAGGGTGTGTGTGTGTGTTTGGGAAACGAAATTCGATTTATGGACGAAATGATTTAATTGCCAAAATGCCATAGAACTGCAGCTGACAATGGGTTTGTTGGGCCCATTTCAGTGTTCATTTGAACATTTGGCCTAAAAGAGCGTTTCTCGAAATTACGTGATTGGAGTCAACTTTTGTAACTTTCGAGTTAATCAATTGTCCAAAATGGTCAAAAATTGTACTTTTAACAACGAATATTCGGGTTCGAATCCCTAGGGTTGGT
Source organism: Drosophila novamexicana (assembly GCF_003285875.2). Classification (NCBI taxonomy): domain Eukaryota; kingdom Metazoa; phylum Arthropoda; class Insecta; order Diptera; family Drosophilidae; genus Drosophila; species Drosophila novamexicana. The sequence goes on along the minus strand of NW_020824868.1, from coordinate 109,076 downwards.
GTATGTCTAGGCTAAAGGGCTTAATAGTAGCCAGAGCTAGTCAATAAATAATAATTTCAATAAATGAAAATCTGTACAGATTTGAACCAAGGCAAAGGTTCGAACTGGGAACCAACCAATATTGTTTTAAGGAACTTATCAAGTGAATGATTTAATCAAAAGAATTGTGTCTCTACATTAAATAGACAAAAATTAAGATGTGCTGCAAATGATGTTTGCCCCATGATATTTGGCTTGATATTTGGGCCGCGGTCTGAAATTACAGGTATTTTGCGTGGAACTTACCCTGTTGTCAGCTTTCACGTTGTTTTTTTGCCGTAATTAATTAAAGTGGCCAAGGCGAAATTAGTGGAAACGGACGACCCCATGCTTTTGACTCAAGTGAATCAAAGTTCAACCAGCTTGTCTGGTAATTTGATCAGCTACTTTGCCAATGTGGTGGATGTTGCTGTCGTTGTTGTTGCCGCTGGTTGCTTTTGTTTTGAGGACATAACACATTTTTCCACATTGTCGAGCATTGTCGCAGGGATAATAAGTTAGGTAGCCGAACGGTAAGGTCAGGTAAGGTTTGGGGCTTCAGACAATTGGCTTTGGTATTGGCTTTGCCTTTGGCATTGGCTTTGGTCTTTTGCATATGGGAATCGGAATCCCAGCAAATGTAAACGTGGCTCAAGTTGCCTGCCACACACATACACACACACACGCGCACACATATTTGTGTGTGTGTGTGCAGCGAAATAAAATTAGCTCAATGAGCATTTGTGCAATCAAGTGATTTTAAACAACAAAAATTGGGGGGGCTGTAATCGAAGTTGAGCAGCAGCAACCCTTGAAGCCGAAAGGGTTGTTCCCGGGTTGTGGCAAATAAATTTCACACACATTTGCGCACTCACATCCACAACATGTGTGTACGCGTGTGTGTGTGTGTGCAGTCAATAACTTTTGCTACAAGGTCGTCATCGTCTTCGTTGATTGTACTGAAAGGAATAAAACGAGTGCCCCCAGCCCCTATTTTGATGGGTACTGTGAGCATATGAAAGTGCCGTGTTATGTATGCTTAATTTTGTCGAGCGCCCATTTAGAGGGACAGTGCGGGGGTTGAGGTTATCTGCATGTAAACAGGCGCAGGACATTGCCGACATTGTCCTTGCACGTGACTCATGCGGTAGCTTTGTGTTCACGGTCCTTGTTTGAACAAAAGGGTTGCCCGCTTACTTTTCTGCCGTGGGTCTTCACACACACACACACACTCACACACTCGGCCACACACACACACACAGAGGAGCATATTGGTTTCTTGTAGTTGTGGGACTTCAGAATTTGGTTGCCCGGACGATTATTGCAGCACAGATCATTGGACAACAATTGTAAATTGATTAGAGCGACAAACTTGGCCATTTGATTCGGTATCAAGTTCCAGACTGGACAAACGAACTGTTCTTTTCGCTTCCCTCATGAGTCATGCCTTGCTGAACTAGTTCCATAACTGAGCGGTCGATATTTTGGATTCTTTATCCATGCAAACAGTTGGTAACGTTTGATACTTTAAATATTGTATATACTAGTTCATTTTGAATTCAACTAGTTCGCTTGTGTGCTATTTAGCATAGCTTCAACTCTTTTAGACTAAAATTCAGTTTAACAACAAATTTTACTTGAAAGCTAGATTAAAAATAAGTCAACTAGTTCTCTCAACGAGATCAAGTATGTCGGGTATTTTTGTCCAAATCTGGAACTAGTTCTCTTGTAAAATAAACTTGGATATTCTTTTAGACTTGACATTCTTATGAACCAGTTCAATAAACAATTGTATAAGAGCTTTGCTTCCTCTTGTGTTCCTTAACGGCTTTAAACGGACCTCAAATTTGTGTTCATTTTTTAACTTTCGCCTAGCGCACACACACAAACACACGCACACACACAGGCCTACATGCTGAGATTTTCCATGCCCTATGCATAACTTCATAATCATGTTTATGATCATTATTATGTTTATTATCATCGCGGGTTACTTTCATTGCGTCGTTGCCTTTGCTTTCTTTAGACAGTTTTGTCAATTCGCTGTGAACTCGCATCATTTGCAAGCAACGCGACCTGAAGCTGAATTGTTAAGGACCCAGGGCTGGGTAAAAAGGGGAAAAGACAAAATGTGGCAACAACGTTAGTCGCATTTGCTACAACACGATTTCCTTTAACTGCCATGGTTTTTCTTCTCTCGCACAGCTTCTTTGTTGAGCACAGCCGAAAAGGTAACCCACACCACAGACTACACACGCACACACACGCACACACACGCACACACAGAAGCACACAGCACACACATACATTTATATTCTTATTTATTTCTATTTTTATGTGTCACACAAGCCAAAGGAGCCACGCATTTTATTTTGCTGCGCATTTTCACTCCTTTTTTTGCTGCCACCCAACTCTGGCTCCGGCTCCAACATCTAGTTCACCTTCAACTTTTTCAGCTCGTCCTTTCAGCTCCTTTGGCATTTTGAACGCGGCACGACATTCTCCCAATTGTGTTATAAATTCAAAAATGAATAACGCACGTTTGCCTGTGGTTTAAAATTCTATTTTATTTTATTGCCATTGCCTGTGCCTTGCGCCTCCTGCCCCGCCCATAAGTGGCAGTCGGGCAGGCGGCCAGGCGGGCGGGCGGGCAGTCGGGCAGGTGGATCTAGTTCATGCTGACGTTTTTTTTGCTTGGCATTTGGCTTGGTTTCTTTTATGAAATGCTTTCACTTTTTCGACAGTCAGCTGTATTTTATTCTATCTTTTTGGCTAAAATTACACACTTTTAGTCTCTTGTTTTCTTTCGTTTTCCAACACTCGCTCAATTAAAACATTTTTGCTCTGACATTGTGCAACTCGGTTTTGCCCACATCCAAAAAAAAAAAAATCACACAAAACTGAAACTGTGACTCGAACTCACGAGACCTCGACTCGGACTTTGTGGCAGCCCCCCTCCCCTTCTTCTTTAAGCGTCGCACTGCCAGCTGCCACATACATACATATATGAAAAGGCAGAGCAGAGTTGACTTTTTTTTTTGTGTGGCAAGCTCTTTTTTTTTTAAAGCCGCTTAAAGAGTTTCTACTGCCTGCCCTGTGTAGATCGGAACGTGCATTCAGCGGTCTGCTCTGACATTTTTTATGAGCTTTACTCGGCTTCTTATTTGGTGAATTTATTTTTGCCCCGAAAAAATTTATTAGCCCAACGCAGCTCAATGTCTCACTGGCTTATTATTTATACATTTTTCTCTCTCGCCTCGTTTTTTAAGTGGCCCGCAAAGATAGTGTGCAGTCGGTAAATGTGTCACTGGTGACATGACAGCAAACAGTTGGCGAACTAGTTCCAAACGCTGTTCCAAAATGTTGGCAATTATTTACTGTTGAGAGGGAGTACTGAGAAACTGTTCCCCTGTGTAATTAAAATCTGCAGGACTACATTTGTTTTTTTTTTTTTTTTTTTTTTTATGCGAAAGCTGTTTTATGAAAGTGAAAAGTAGAAGGTCCTGTAAGGACATTAAGTGAGCCAATATCGTGAACTTGTTCCAAGGAACTACTGTCTTTTTAATTTACATCATATGCTCCTAAATATTTGTTTAGCTTAATGTATTGCTAACTCATTTGTGTACGACTGAGAGTTTAATGAAATTAGCTGGCTCACTGGGATCTCTCTTCTCTCTCTCTCTTTCTATCCATATATACATATATAGTTATATATATGTATATATATATATATATATATATATATAGTTATATATATATAGATTCATAGATTGACTATCTCGGTGCAATCACTGCTTTGTTCTAATTTGGGACTATGCCAATGAGAGAGAATGGCATAATTATGCGTAACTTATGGTTATGGCTATCCATGCCATTTAAATGCACATCAATTGTGTTGAAAGTGCACTTCGATTGCGATTGCGTTTGGGTTTGCAATGGCCAGATGTCAGGCACAACGATAACAATAACACAAATATCAATCACGAAGTCCAGTTGGGGATTGAATTAGGCATTCAGATATTGAAAACTAATTGAGATGAACTTTGACAAGCATTCAATTAGGTATGGATTTCGCCAGTTGGTTCCAGGCAAGCCAAAATTTTACTTTAAAATATCAAATCAAAAATACGTATGTGCGCCCGTGTGTATGTGGTTGTATCTGTGATTGTGTGTGTGTGTGTGTGTGTGGCATTGGCAGGCACTGTATAGTTAGTATGTCATATTTATATAACTCAATTTCTTACGCTTGATGAAACATTTGCATTCCACATGCAAATTTTACTTTGATGAGTTTTTCCTTTTTTCTGCTGCCTGCTGCCTGCTGCTCATTATTCCCTTTCATAGTGTATGCCAAAAGTGTACGCATGCTAATTAAATTGTTTTCCCAATGTACTCACTCTCCCTTTCTTTTTCTTTTTCTCTCCCTCTCTCAACTATGATTACAGCATTTCCATATTTATAAAGAGCCAAGCCGGGCGCACTGTGAACTGCAAATTTGGAAACTCAGCTTTTCTCCACTTGCTGGTAAGTTATGCAATATGCTTTAAAAAAGAACTGTCCATATATGGGCGATTATCTTAAGGCTGTGTGGGTGTCTGTGCTAGTGTGTGTGTGTGTGTGTGCACTTTGTTTATTTTACCGTTTTATCAAAGAACATCTCAACAACAACAACAACAACAACAACAACATCAAAAACTTATTGGAATTTAAAGATGTCAGCATTGACATGCGTTGAAAGCGTTGTCAGTTTCGATATACCCGCTGCCCCTCATCACAGCCAGCAGCAATAACAACAACAGCAACAACATTTAGCTAAGGAGCCCTCTGTTTTTGTATCAGTTTTATTGTGTTTTATGTCGCAGCAAAGTCAACCAAAAATCGGCTTAAAAATTCAAGAGCAACAATCCAAAAGATGCGTATCATGTGGCTTTTATGCGGCTGCCGCTAGCGTAAGGCATGCCCCGCATTCCCCACTAAATGCCGCCGCTCTCCAACACTAGCTCCCTCTCCCTTCTCTCACTCTCTCTATCTCTCTCTTTCGGTCTCTTTCTTTTAGCTCAAGATTTTCGTTTTCTATTTGATAAAGTGTCGCTGGACAAAAGTTGAGAAGCTGCAAGCGTTTTTCTACGTAACGTTTGCCCATGCTCCCTTTCTTGCTGCCACTTTCTACCTTTCTCTCTCCCGCTCTCACTTAAGATACGCATCTCAGCAGCTTGTTGTGCGAGTATGTGTGTGTGGCATTTTATTGTCATTGTGGCTTTTTGGGGCTCGGTGACTTTTTATTATAATATTATTTTTTTTTTGGTCTCTCTTTTGTTAGGCGCAAGTTAATCAGTCAGCGACGGCGGCCGCATCGGCTAAAGATACAGATACATTTACAGATACAGATGCAGATACAAATGTATTCGTAATTGCGTGCAGGCTGTGCAGCTGCCTCGACGACGTCGTTTTGTTTATGATTTGTCAAGATTTTAATCCCCGAAAATGTGTTTTAAATTGCAGCGCCTACGATAAGAATTGGGGCAGGGGCTGGAGCAGGGGCTGTGGTGGCGGCGGGAGACGCGGGGTCTCGATAGAGGATGGAGTCAACGCAAAACGCATCACAAACAGAAAGAAAAAAGAAACTGAAAATAAAACCTGAAATGTTGGCCAAGTAAAAGAGTTGCTTGTTTAGAGTAGTGTGCGGACGGGGGAGTGGAGGGAAGGGGTGGGGCAACGGGGCAGACATATGGCGTCCATAATTCGAAAGAAAGACGAACTGGCTGCGTGGGGAGTGCTAATAAATTTACCTTTTACCACAAAATATTGCCAACATTTGCAAAAGACAAACAGCTAAGCCCGGCACACACACACATGCACACACATGCACACACACACATACAGTCTTGTGTGTGGCTGTAATGTGTGGGCGGCGTGGCAGCATAAATCTATCTCCTGTAGTTGCAACCACTCTCCCGTTCCTGCAGCCCTTTCTGCTCGCTCGCTGACTTCTGATTGAGCAAAAGCTCCGACAACGTCGTCTGCCCATCCGTGCGTTGCCCCCTTCCCCCTAACACGCCTGCCCCCCGTCTGTCTGTCCGTCTGGGTGTTGATTTTTGTCAACCTAATACAAAGCGCAAACAAAATTTGTGTTGGCATTTGGTTAGATTTGCCATTGCTTTGGTTTTTCCTCTCTTTTCCTTTTTTTTTTCTTTTTGCTTGTTCAAGGGAAAGCTGTAGGAGGGACACGAGCAAAAAACTGTGTGCTTATGTTTGCGCGCGTGTGTGTGTGTGTGTGTGTGTGTGTGTGTGTGTGTGTGTGTGTGTGTGTGTGTGTGTGTGTGTGTGTGTGTGTGTGTGTGTGTGTGTGTGTGTGTGTGTGTGTGTGTGTGTGTGTGTGTGTGTGTGTGTGTGTGTGTGTGTGTGTGTGTGTGTGTGTGGGTGTGTGGGTGCGGAGTATTAGACTTGATACCAGCTAAACAAGAAGAATAATATGAGAAACACCAAAGTGTTGCAAAAGGATTGTTTTCTTCAGTAAGAGCAGCATATTAGGCTAGTGCTTGTTCGGACTGTGAGTAAACGAAAAAGAGACGACAAACGCTTATGTAAAGCATATTATAGATATAATATATCTGCAGCAATATGTTACATTGTACTCGTTCCCGACTAGAAGATACCCCGAAGCACACAATCGCGCACTTTCAAAGATTTGAAACAAATCTGATCTTAACGTGCCATAGAAGTACCTATTTTATGCTCTTTACTCACTTTTAATGGGTTTAGGCTATAATTGATTATTATTATTAGCTGATATTGATGAAACTTGCCGCGGTGAAACTTGTGTCTACAGTTCCTTTGGTAATTTTGAGCTATTTAATTTTGGATATCCTATAAACCCTGTATCCCGCTGACTCTAGCGCTTTAAGCCTACATAAATATGTTATATCTATGGGTTGTGATAGGGGACTATGAGCTCTTCTGATGACAAAAATATTTTCTATATTGCAAACATCATGTATATTCAATATTATTACTATTCTTATAACATTATTATTTATTCAATTTTTGTTACAATAAAAATTTTATAAAGTGCAGTACATTCTGTTAAATGTGTAGCTAAAGTTAAAAAAAAACTATCAAAGTTTGCTTCGAACAGCCTTCGGCTTAGATAGCCCAACATCTGAATACCGTATACAGCGTACGATATTTGCATTTAAAGTTTTATTTATATTCTCCGACTGTTAGTATGGGAGCATTCATTTATTCAACTGAACCATTCACTCATTCAATGTTGTCGGTAGAACAAACTTGTGTGCTCGAAAATGTAACAAAATGAAATATAAAACATTACGCGAATTTCGCTTTCATCAATTAATTGTTTCGCTATTGCTGTTGTTGTTGTTGTTGTTGCTGTTTTTGTTGTTGTAGTTGCTGATTCTACCAATTTGTGGCCCACATTCCATGTATCAGCTACAAGCAGCTGTTTCGCGTTGCCAAAACTTCCACTCGAGCGAGCCACTTGCAGCTAGAGTGGCCCCAACAAGTGCATCAACAGTTACCGCTTCACGCGATGTATGTTAATTAAAGTCATTATGTGGAGGATGCCCGCTGGGAGCTGTATGCAGCAGGCAGCAGGCAGCTGCTAGGTGGCATGCCACTAATGAAATGCCTCTGCCTGTGGTACCGTTGCGATCCTTGTTATGGCTGGCATTACGGCTGCAGCTTCAATTGGTCGGCCAAATTGGCCAATTTTCATATGCATGATGCGATAGGGCTCAAGGCAAATGGGAAAGCTGTCATGAATGAATGAATGAATGAGCAGCGTGTTTGAATGGGCGACTGCATGAATGAGTGCGTGAATGAATGAGAACCAGCGTCGCTTCGCGTTGACAACAATGCAATTTTCGGGCTATAGAAGCTTGAAGGGGATTTTGGGGTATGGTGGGGTATGGTGCGGTATGGTGTGGGTGCTGCGTGTGCCACGTGCCAGCAGAAAGCATTGTCCGACCTAACGAAACATGCCACATGCCACATGCCGCATGCCGCACAGCAACTGTGCAGCAGCGCACGGAAGCATGCGTTTGGGCTTTTGATTTTTCAACGCGTTCGCCTTCTAATGATGTACAACATGCACAAAATGTGTTAATGAGCCGCACGCTCGCTGACAAGGAGCATGGAAAAAGAAAGAGAGCGAGCGAGAGAGAGAAAGAGAGAGAGATAGACCGAGAGAGGGGAGGAGGGAGGGATAGAGCGCAAGAATGAGGTGGCAGTAACTGTGATTAGCTAATGAGTTCTCCCTTTGGCAAACCTGTTGCTCTTGTTACCACTTCTGTTCGTCGTTGGGTTAAGCTTTCCACAGATCTCGACACATAGCAATTGCATCGGCTATTTGCAGCAATTTGCTTAGCTGCAGCAGTCGCTGCCGCCGTCATGTATCCATAGGAGACAAGATACTAGCTACGAGTAGATACACACATGCACTCATGCTGCGGCCATTTACTGCTGCAGCTGCTGCTGCTGCTGAAATACAAACAGAAAATGAAGAAAAATAAAACAACTTCAAATCAAAGACATAGCCTTGGCTAAATTGCTTTGCCCAGACGCCCACACACACCCAACCCAACCAAACGGCGGCTGGCAGTGGGTGGGCTGGGGGCTTGGTGAACTGATGTCTAGTGTCTGGCAATCAGGCCAAGTCTGAATAAAAAATGAGCACCAGAACGAGTCCATGCACGTCCAGCTGAGCCCGGTCAAGTAAGTCGCTAGATAATCGATTCAAATTAATCGATAATTGGAATATCAAAATTACAATATAGGTAATGCCAATTAAATCAATGCAGCTGTAGTATTTTCAATCGAAGCTTTTCTATATTTAGTTCGATCAACATCTGACAGAGATATCATAGAGAGTATATATATTTAAAATATATCTAGACGTTTGTGCTCTCTTCCAATATATATATATATACCCGTTTTTAGACATTTTTATTGGGTACGAGGTTTACAAATATGATAAGGACTAAAAGTGAGTTTAGGAAATGAAAATATTATTAAATAGAAAGCATTAATATTTACACATCTAGAAGAATTATAATGAATTTAGGTATAAGAATTACTAGAGAGAATACAAGAATTAATTCCAATTTGCAGAATAAATTAACATTCACTGCGTTGTTAAATTAATAAAAGCGTATTAAATAAATATCGTCTTATTATGCGATTCTCATGCAAATGATGAAAAAATGCATATTTCAAATACCGCCCTACTATTCAATTCTCATGAATTATGCATTTTTCAACATCGCACTACTATGCGATTCTACGGAATGAAAAAATAGTATTTTTCAATATCGCCCTACTATGCGATTCTCATAAATTCAAGTAGGACTTACAAGGCGCCAAGCAAAAATCAATAAAGTTTGTTATGTGTGTGTGTGTGTGTGTGTTTATGTATGTACGTGTGTATAATTTGTGCACTCAATTCTCTTCCGCAATATGCGCAATATGAAAGTGTATACGTTTTTCATTTATTTTAATTGCGCTTAGTTTTGAAGACTTTTCAGCTGCCAATGGACAATCATATTATATTCAGCAAAAGTTGAATAAATATTCCCTTTAAATAAATACTGTTATTGGCTATGCGAGCTGGCAGTTCGAAATTTGTGTTGCAAGGCGCCAAGCAAAAATCAATTATCCATGCCACATACACGCCCATATATGTACTATGCATATTTATATATATACATATATAAATATATATATATATACATATATATATTAGGGCAATATTTTTAGTATTTTAATTGAAAAAAATCATTTAACTGTGTAGTTGCAGCTATTTCCAGCGCGTTAGTCTGAATTCTTGTTGTTGCTCTTGCTGTTTTTTTAATCTTCAACATGGCCAAACTCAATCAGCCAAATCAAAATGTTGCCTGCAAATAAACGCCAATTGTTGTTGCAGTTGCTGCCGCTGTTGTTGTGGCAGGCGCCCATAGACGACCACAAACAACTCGTTAAAATTTGCATGTGAAATGCAATCGCCTAAAACTGGAAAACAGGCAAAACAAGAAACAAAAAAAAAAAAAACAAAAAAATGATGTAAAAAATCCAAAATATTGCTGAAAAAAGTCGAATAGACGTAGCAAATACGCGCGCACGCAGTCGGCCACAAAACGTTGCGAGTGTTACAACATCGCATGGAATGGGGATGAACAGTGGGCGCGGCTGCTTGGGTGGTGGCCTCAGTGAGCCAAAGGGCTGGCCAGCTGCTGCTGCTGTTGCTGTATGGCCAGTGCACTAATAAAAACAACTAAACAACATTTTTGGCCATGCCACACGGCTATCAATTTGATATATCAATCAGCGTGGGAGGAAAATGATTGCCAGTTGCTTGTTGTTGTTTGTAGTTCGTTATTGCTGAGCATTCAAATCGAAATGCCCAAAAAAGGACACCAAAGATGTCTATCCACAGCATGCCACCAATTAAATACACTATTTCATAGCCAGAAGTGCCGAAGCCCAATTCCTGCGTCCGATTGCTCCCAAGGAATGATACGGTTTTGCAGATAGGTTTGGGGAAAGTATGATTCAAGCAATTCCAGAGTTTTGTTTAAGTGAGAGAGATCCTTTACATGTGGGCTGTATGATATGCTCTTCTGATCCGGCAGGTTTCCAGAGAAGAGAGACAAGCTTGAATCAAAACTGATCTTATGTCAATTAAAAGAACATACTCACTTTATGTTAGTCGTAACAATCTCCATCTAGGTGTTGCACGTTTCATGCCTAAGTTGTGATACCCTCGGCTAGGGTATTCAAAGAAAAACAAATAATAATGAACAAAAACAAAAAGGGACTAACAATAACAAGAAATCTGTGGCGAGTGCAACATTCAGTTGAGCTGCAAGAACTCAATAAAAAGAGAAGCAAATTGCAGCGAATTTCAATTGCCTGTGCGGCATTTGCAACTTGTCCTTGGGGCAAGTTCTGTGCGGCTGCCTCAAGGATTAGCTGCTCTGGCTGGGCGGTGGCTGGACGGATCGCTGGCTGCGCTGCCAGTGGCTCATAAAGGGGATCTGCGCCCAGTGCTCTGATTGATTTATGGCCACGCTCAAAAAGTGGGCGGCCATCGGGTAAAGGGATTAACAGCGGGTGGGTGCAGACCGATGCGAAGATAGAACGGATCTCAGTTTCGGCTCTGCTATCAGTCACACACGCACGAAAAGAATGAAAAGAAGAGTGCGCGCCATCTGGTCAGTGGAGAAACGACTAGCGGTTACCCTGTAAAAAACTCAGCGAAAAATCATGTGGAAAGAATACAACTGGGGGAGTAAATATTTTATAAATTAAACGATCTAAATTCATGACTTGCAAAAGTAAATTAGTTTAAATTAGTCAACAAGTTCGATAGTCAATAGTTTTCAGCGTCAATGCTATCGATAGTTTGAAATACTTCGACTTTCCCATTATTTAAAGCAGCTACACTTCAATTAAAATATATTTAATGTAAATAATATATCAAATAGAGGGAAAATTCGTTTTCTTTAATTATCTATACATACCATCACTGGCAAATTAGTTTAAATTTAAATTTAAATATATCTTATCTTCTAAGTGTATGTTATTAGACTTCACTTATATTATTATTATACTTTTTTTTGGTAAAGTTGGAAACTGCTGAGCCTTTCATGTATAACCTTCATGGCAAGCTACAAATACACCTTAGCTGCTGGCATTCACAGGGTATAGAAAGACTTTGCCTTCGCTCGTCGCCTGTTAATAGCTTTAATGCTGTTTTATGGCATTCGTCGAGTGGCCAGCTATGGAACTGGGAGCTGGGAACCGGGTACTGCTAGCTGAGAACTGGGAACTGGGAAATGGCATGCCAACGCCAAATGTTTTACATGCGTGTTGTTGTTTCTATTGTTGTTTTTGTTGTTGTTGTTGTTGTTGCGGCGGCAACAATGTTTTGTTTGGCGGTCGCATAAATAAATTGGGATTGGACTATTCGCTGGCTCAGTGTCGGCTGCCTCAGTGCCGAAGCAAAGCTCATAATTCCAGCTTTTATTTGTGGGATTTTGGCATGGCATGTCAGTCATGTGTCGCTCTGTTTCTGGTTCTGGTTCTGTTTTGGGCTCCGGCTGTCCGCCCCATCCGCCCGCCCGCATGCGCATTCGTAACGCTTTCAATTCCAACGCTGATTAATGGCTTTGTTTGCTCTCTCTCACTCTTTACTCCCTTTTCCCTTTCCCCTTTCAGATGATGCGCTTTGGCAGCGCTTGAGAATCGTCAACGTCATTAAGGAAGCTGATTGCGATTGCGATTGTGATAGCGATAACGATAACGATAAAGATACCACCGCAATACTAGCCACAGCCGACAGCAGCAAGATGTATCCAGGCAGCGCCAGCAGCACCACCACCGCCGCCGCCGCCGCAGCCGCGTCCAAGTTTCAGAATCGCTGCGCCTCGCCACAATTTGCCAGCTTTGCTCCACCACCGCCGGCAGATTATCCGCCGCCAACATTGCAACAGCAGCAGCAGCTGCAGCAGCAGCCACATCAGCAACAGTTGCAGGCACAGACCACTGCGGTGGCGGTGCACAGCGTACCCGGACATGGCTCCATGCGGCACATTCAGCGCAATCAGCTTACTATGAGTGGACACGGACATGGCCATGGCATGGGGCACGGCCATGGACACGGACACGGCCACGGACACGGCCATAGCCTCGGCATGGGAATGGGCGGCATTGGACATGGCGCCGCCACGATGGGCCATCATCACGGACATCGCGGCGATCTAATCTTTCCGGACGACATGGACAGCATTGAGTTCTGCATGCCGGCACCGCCATCGTCCTCCTCGTCGTCCTCACAGCAAAACGGGGAACTGATGCTGCTCCAAGGCGGCCACGGCGAGCCCTTTACGGAGCGACGACGACGCGGCCACAGTCGCCGCAGCAACCACAAAATGGATGTGGAGCAGCAGGTAAGAGAAGCGAGCATTAAACTGAAATTTTAGCTGAAAGTCAACCGAATTAGATACAATTAATTAACTGAATTGGACTCGAATTGTTTTCGAATGAAATTAGAGCTGATTTATAATATAAACCATCCCACTAAAATGTTGGACTTTGCTTTAAATTCAATCTAAATCAATCTTCTTAGATTGAGTTAATATCATGTTCTTCTACTTGAATCTGCAGGTAAAATGGTCACGCAAGAACATCGCTGCTACCATGGAGCGCTTTGAGCCCACCGCCAATACTCAATCTTCGTCGAGCACTTCGTCGCTGGACTATGGCTTCGCCGCGGGCGTTATGACGCCCAGCAGCAGCAGTGCCACGCCCTCGCACGGGGCTGGTTCAGCAGCTGGGCTGTCCTCGACGCCCTCGCTGCATGTGGCCTACAATGGAGCCGGTGCAGGTGCTGGTGCTGGTGCTGGTGCCGTTGCTGGTGTGGGCATGGCCGCGAGTGGAGCAGCTGCAGCTGCTGCCGCTGCACCATTCAATCATGTCTACTCCTACGCATACTACGAGCCCGGCGCGGCCAAGTGTCATACGAATGTGCCCGCTCAGGGTCAGGGCAACGGCCAGCATGGACCGTCGAAGAGTCCGCCGCGTAACTCGATACGCGCGCTGCTGGCCAAGAGCTTCCGCTCAAAGTCGTCGTCGCACAGCGGCCAGTCGACATCGTCCTCGCCAAGCGCCGAGGAGCGGGACAGGCACACGTATACCACACGCTATGGCACCACCGAAAATCTGTACGAGGAGGTGAGCGACCAGAAGATACGCAAGGTGCTATCCGACAACCGCATCGCCACGTCCAGTGCAGGCAACGTCAAGGAGGAGCTGCGTCGCGTCCAGCACAATCATTTCCGTGTGCTCGACGAGCTCAATCTGTCCCTGGAGGCGCTCATAATGCCGCCCACGCCACCGGACATCAGTCCCAGCCATGGCGGACCGGCCAGTGCCAGTTCCAATGATGTGCAGCACGACTCGCTGCCCGCCCCCAGCAACAGCTGCAGCAGTGGCAGCGGCAGCGGCAGTGCCAGCGGCAGCGGCAGCGGCAGTGCCAATGCCAGCGGTGCCGCCGGCAACATATCCTCCGCCCAAGCCAAGAACGTGCTGACTACAAGCCAGCGACCGCGTCGCGGTGGCTTGCTCGGAGGTGCCGCCGCCAGTGCTGCGTCAAACTCGAGCTCAGCCTCGCATGCCAGCCTCGAGAATCTGTCGAGCACCTTGAACAGCATGGAGCTGAAGGATCATGCCCACAGCAGCTGCATCAATCCGGAGTTCGATGAGGGTGACCTGGACAGCGGCTTCAGCGGCAGCGGCAGCAGCAGCGGTGCCAGCTACAATGAGAGCTTGCGCTATTATAAGACGGCAACGCCTACTAGCCATAGTCATAGCCACAGTCACAGCCACAGCCACAGCCATGGGCACTCCGCACACAATCCCAATCTGATGGCCCACAACAACAACAATAACAGCAACAGCAACAACAACAATAACCATATACACACCAGCACGTTGCCGCACAATCTGCGCAGCTGTCGCTCCTCGACAGCCTCCGGCACATCGACATCCAAGAGCAGCATGGCCAGCTGTGGCGAGGATCAGGGCATCGCCGGCATGGGCATGCCAATGGGCATGGGCATGGGCATGGGCATGGCCGTGGGCATGAACTCTGGCATGAGCGTGGGCATGAACACCACAACCATGGGCATGGGTGGCATGGGCGGTATGGGCATATCGGAGACGGCTGGCGGCAGCTCAATGTCGCCCTTCAATTATCCACGCCGCTGCTCGGCGGATCAGCAGCGTGCCTCCGGGCGTTCGATTGCCTCGGCAACTGGTTCCGCAACGGGCCCCTCCATCACAATGGCCACCGGCGCGAAACCCAAAAAGAACTTCTGGACCATGAAACCGTGATGCTACAAAAAGGCCCTGCGTCACATATGCAAGAAATGGAGCATTGTTATGGTGAGTACTGAGACAATTAATAATAGATTTAAGTCCGAAAAGAGGCTGAAAACTGGAACTTCGCTTTTTTTTTTTAATATTAGCCAGACCATTAAGAAAAGACGAGTCATAAAGCGAAACGAAGAATATTATATAAAAAAGTCATTATATGCAGAATGTTGGTTCAAACCGTCAACTGAACCAGATTTCAAAAGACACAGTTCTAGGAAATATTTTGTATGAGCTTCCTGTGCTATTCGACAGGTCTGCCTAAGATATTTACGAACTATTTAAAATGCAATTTGACATTTAAAGTGGGCCTCAGGCTCTATACCTGAGGAAACTCTAGACATTTGCTTACGCTACGCTTATCAAATTGATTGTATTTAGTTTTCATCGACTTTGAATGGAATTTGGGTGGAGTAATTAAAATGTAATATTCATGTATACAAACATCACATATATATACAAATTTTTTTAAAATACTAATAAATAGCTAAATATCTGCAGCCTTTTAACGTACATCTGCTGTCAGTCTGTTAGCTAAAGCTGATTGCTTGGCATTTACTTAGTAGCAGTGCTGCCATCTATTTTCACTTAGAGCGTTATTTTATATCTTGCTTAAATGTTATCGTTATCGTAATCGTAATCGTAATCGTAATCGTAATCGTAATCGTTATTATTATTATTTTTGTGTGCCACATCTCGTTTTTTTCACGCGCCCTCAACCACTACTCCGCATCTTGTTGTCTCTAACTGTTGCAGCATCAATTTCAACTTTTCAACTTTAATCATAATAAATATGCGGCCTGGCCCAGACTCGGGCTCAGGCCCAGGCCTGGGCTTCAGTTCAAATCAACGAGGCACTTCCG
Source organism: Drosophila novamexicana (assembly GCF_003285875.2). NCBI lineage: Eukaryota > Metazoa > Arthropoda > Insecta > Diptera > Drosophilidae > Drosophila > Drosophila novamexicana. The sequence goes on along the minus strand of NW_020824868.1, from coordinate 93,246 downwards.
CTGCCGCTGCCGCTGCTGCTGCCGCAGTCAGCGTCGCTTTAGCCACTCTCGCATATTCCCAAGATAATAAATTTATTAACAGGCAACGCGGCAGCTACAGAAGCATCATCATTATCTGCAGCGGGCAGCGGGCAGCGTCCTCCGCACAACCCCGAAATGAATCAATTAAATCTGATTGAACTTCATAGATTTGTTTCATATTGTGTGTGTGTGTGTGTGTGCTTTTTTTTTAATTTCACTTGCAACTGAATCTGGGGTAATGCCGGATTCGGATTCGGACTCGGATCCGGACCGCATCATCTGCCGCTGCTGCTGTGGGCTATGTGGGAACTTGTTTGCACAGCCAGAAGACACACACACACACACAGACACACGCGGGCATAAACATGCCCCCATTTTCTTGGTCTGCCGCAGGGATTATGAGTGTCATGTGTGTGCTAGTGTGTGTGTGTGTGTATGTGCCCGGCCATTAAGGCGCCTGTTGAAATCGAAATCCCAATATCAGCATTTAAAGTCTTACGGCCTAAGATGCAATCCTCTGTGCTCCATACTCAATATGCTATTTTGCCGGCTATCGATTTTCCTCTCGCCCAATTCTGGCTCGGAATTCCCAATTCAGCGAGCGCACCCCTTGTGAATAATGTGAATAATGCTGTTATTCATTGCATTTTGTTATAAATCTGTCAATTTGCACAATTGTGCGTGTGCTTTGTGCATTCGACAGGGTCGCTGCAGAAGCGAAGCGGACGTTTGCCATAGCCGGGACCCTGACGGGGACGGAGACGGGGGCGGATTTGTGGCATGAGGGTGAACCAGACACTCGACACTTGCGTGAGCAGCAGAAACGAACGAAGAGCAGTAACCATCTGAGAGACTCACAGACTCGCAAGAGGCTGAAATATTTTTCGGGCTGCATCCGCATTAGCATCCGCATCCGCAGGGCGCACGTTTTTGGGTACCATAAAAAATCTGTTGCAAAATGCGACTTTGTTGTTGCTGTTGTTGTTGTTGTTGTTGTTGTGCGTGTGTTGATTTATAGTCGCAATTGGGCTGAGGCGCAACTAATTTGCCACGAGTGCTAAGTAGCATGCGAAACAGGGAGACGACAGCCAAAAGCATGTGAGTGCAGCACCACATGTGTGTGCGTGAGTGTGTGTGTGTGTGTGAGTGAGTGAGTGCGTGGGAGGATGGGTGGGTGCTTGTGATGTGTAAGAAACTCTATTGGTAATAGTTAAGCGCGATAAAGATACATTTTTATAACGCAACGCGTAATACGCATCGAGTCATACTCAAAAAATACTCATTTGTGTATTTGTGTGAAAGAGAGGCCTCTGAAATGGCATAAGTTGTATTGAGAGTCAATTCAATTCACTTTGGATTAATTTTAAATACAAATATCGCGTAATACTTATCGGGTAATACTCATAAAGTACTCATCCGAATGAGTGTGTGTTGGAAGTGAGTGTGGCTTGGAAGTATGTGTAAGCTTGTGAAATGGCTTAAATTGCATTGGGATTTCGATTTTTTTTTTTTTATTTCAGCTTACTCTAGTGATATTTCCATTAACATATTTCGATAAGTACATCGATTCTCGTAAAGTACTCATTTCATTAACACTCAAGCTCACATGTGTGCGTTAAATAATGTAGACTTTATTGCAATAGAGTTCGGTATAGCTTACATAAATTAAAATGCATATTGCTTGTAACACCTATCGAGACTTACTCATAAAATACTTATTTGGCAACACTTTAGTGTGCTATCATCAATTGTTATGTGCATTCACTTGCATTCGTGTGCTGTTAAATGAATATTCAATAACAAACACAACTACGCTCTCATCTATTATTCAATTGGTTTGAGTCCATGCGCGCAGAATGATCTTTCATATTCAATTGCATTCATTTTGCAACGAAATGTGAATGATTCTCATTCACATGCCACATGCCACTGGCCGCAGGAGCACGGGCACAGGATGCGCACATGTGTGTACTTCACCCTCCCTCACTCGCGACCTTTTTTTATGTCTAATTCAGCTAAACTTGATCTGAAAACGATTTGTGTACATTTTGACAGCAGTTGTCGAATGTTTCACTCAATCTCAATCTTTCTCTCTATCTCTCTCTGTCTCTGGCTGGCTTTCTTTTTTTAACTTTTCCGCCGTACGGCAACCCTGACGACCCACAAGCCGCGCGGCTCACTTGAAAATCGCTTAAATGTTGCCAAATCGCTCGTAACCAGCAACAACAACGAAACAGGCTAATAAAGCAAAACAGCAATTGGGCGAGAAGGAAGTAAGAAAGAGAGAAAGCGAAGAGGAGCAGCCAAAAAAGGCAACTCAAATGAAATCAGAGCCACATCAAATGCCAAACGTCTGTTCGCAAATATGAAAATGGATTTCAAATGGATTTGAATGTACTTGGAGCAGCTCTCCTCTAGCCGCAGACCCAGACCCAGACCCAGACCCGGAATGAGTCGGAGCCGGACAATGACGGACATATGCGGCATTTAAGGGGCCACATATGCAGCAAATCGGACGTAAACATTCACTTAGCCATAATAAAAGAAATGAGAAAGAAAATGAACGGCAAAGCATTTCGATTGCAGCGGGAATAAAATGGCAACAACAACAAAAGCACTTGTTTAAATTTGTCAGTTTGTAGTTTTCAAATACCCTTTTTCAGGGGGGGGTACTCTTATTTTCGCACCCAATCTGACATATTTTTGGCTTCTCTTAATGTGGATCAAACAGAAACCTGAATTAGATATCATTAGATGAATAGAGAACTGTCGAAACAAAGCCTGAACTGAATCATATTCAAAGAAGAACATATTTAATTTTATAAAAACCTTTTTCAAATAGTTGAATATGGAAACTTTTAAATAAGAAAATTTAAATAAAAAATGTAGATACATCGAATTGTCCTAGGCGGGGTTCGAGCTTTGCTTCTTAAAATTTCATTAAATTGTAGGGCCTCAGTTCATGCTAAAGCTAAGTCAAAGCAATCAAATTGAAGCATATATTAAATGAGGGTATAAAATATTCGCGAACCTAAAGTTAGACGTTTGCTTAGGTCCGTTTTTCTATTGCTGTTTTGTTTGCCAAATTCGACGCACAAGTTGCCAGTTTCGATAAGCAGCTCGAGGCATGAAGCGACTGTTCGATATATTCGAAGCTGTAGCTGGGCTGGAGCTGAAGCTGGCGACTCTAGAGTCTTGTCTGGCTGGCGAGATTTAGCCATGCTGATTAAAATTGAATGATGGCCAGAAGGACAGCGACAGCGACAGCGAGTGACATAGAAATTGCTATGGCAGAAGCGAGCGCAGATCCACAAAAACTGGTCCCGGCCAAGGGCGGGGGGACGAGGGCGACTGGAGGCATGCGATTGGTATTGGGCTTGGTTTAGTTTGGTTTGGGCAATGGCCGTCATGCCCTTCAACAATTACACACAATCACACACACACACACACACGAGCCCAAAATAAGGAAAAAAGAAACCTTAACCCACTGATGGCGCCCGAAACGAAGCCGGAGACATAACATAATAAATTTGCAGGGAAGGCAGCGCTTCGCTATCGGCACAGTGGTTCAAGAAACAGCAAACAATTGGTAGCATGTGTGAGATTTTAATATATAATTTTTGTATGCTCACAATTAGTCGCAGATGCGGTTATATTGTTTATAGTTATATTTAAGTATAGTATATATAAATATTCGTGGTTGCATTGCTGCATGGCCCGGCACCAGTGTGCACTGGCAGGGCGCCAAGAACCAAGACGGAATGGGAACTCGCTGGAGCAAGGACACGTTGGTGGGCCGTGAAGAAAGGGGGCTGGGGTAAAAGCGGACAATGGCAAGCGCAGAGCAATAACACGAGGGTGGCTCAACGGTGGCTCAGCGCTCGGTGGTTGTTGCTGCTGCTGTTGGCGTGACATTGTCAGCCTTGGACTGAAACTGTGCCTGTTCTGGGGGTTGTCTGCAAATCACCCACCATTTGCTGAAGTTGCCGTCGTCGTTGTTGTTGTTGTTGTGGTTTTCGAAACTGCGTCGTCTGCGGGCGCAAGAAAAACTGTAGTAAATAATTCTTTAAAGATTTAGAGACACTTGGAGAACAGATGCGTTGCCAGCAATTGCAAATTTTTATGAGATATACCCCGAGCCAGAGCCAGAGCCAGAGACAGAGACAGCGGCCGAGCAGACCTGCTGCCTGAGGCACGAGGGGGTGGCTGCCGGCGGCGAGTCAGCGCGTGCTTGGCGCTGCTTTTTAGCTATTTTTGTCAGCAAGCGTCGCCATAAGCGGGCCACATATCAAGATTAATTTTTTCCAAGATAATAAATTCAATGCAGATTAAATGGAAGACCATTAAATTATCGGCAGCAAAGTCGACTGTGAGATGCCAGCCAAGTGGAGCGGGGCTGAGTGTTAGTGTGTGTGTTTCTATGTGTGTGTGTGTCCGTGTGATCGCTAGCGTATTTTGATAGTGCACTGTAATTACGCTTAAGCTAAATTTAAATCAGTTAAGATGCTCATAAATAAAATGAGTCAAAGAAATCTCGAGTAAGGATGTTGAGCTACAAGAGCAGCTTTTAATATCTATAGAGCTTTCTTTTTTTCTTTTTTTTTTATTTTAATTTTTCTGTTATTATCTGGAACAACTTAAATTAAATTTGTATGAATATTTACAATCTACTTATTCTACTGGTAAGTCTTATATACAAATTTACAGTGTCAACTATATAAATCGATCTGGGAGATCTATTGGGTGAGACCTTCGTAGTCTCCTCCGCGTTCGGAGTCCTCCAATTCTGCGCCTATTCAGAAGACGCCTAGCCAGTCGATTAGGATGACTTCTCAGTCGCGCTATATAATTTGCGGCCTGTATATTTATTATGTCCCCGACTTTGGGCACTCCTAAGTCTTTTTCCAAGTCGGAGGTTCTCATATACCAGGGGGCACCAGACAGATATCGGAGCGTTTTTGCTTGGAGCACCCTGATTTTTGAAAGACTGGACTTTGCAGCAATGCCATATACCTGGATACCATAACGCCATTCGGGAGCTATGCAGGATTTATAAATGGTGACTTTATTTTTCAATGACAACGCATTTCTACTCCTCAGAAGCCATCTTAGTTTTCTTATTCTGTTCTTTAGGGTTACAGAGACACTTGTGATGTGCTTGTTAAAGTTCAAGCGTCTGTCTAGGTGCACACCTAAGTATTTGTGGCTGTTGAAGTGCGTCACCAATTGGCCGCGCAAGAAAACTCCCGGACACATGTCCCTCCGTAGCGCATAGGTCACATTGGCGCATTTATTTAAATTAATGCCAATATTCCAGCGCTTGGCCCACATTTCAAATTGGTGGAGATATTGCTGCAGGACGTCGGTAGCTTCGTAGACACATTCGTTTCTTGACAAGATGGCTGTGTCATCTGCAAAAGTGGCGATTGTAAGGTCGTGGGGGTCCGTGACTTCAATTGTAGAGCCAGTGGGCATATCGTAGGTAAAGAGGGTGTAGAGCGTGGGCCCTAGCACACTCCCTTGAGGAACGCCAGCCCCGATGGCCTTCATGTTGGACTCAACTCCATCGAGTACTACCGAAAATGACCGGTTTGTCAAATAACTCTGCACAATTGAATATAGTTGAGGTGGCAGTAAGGGCTTAATTTTGCAGAGTAGCCCATCATGCCAGACTCTGTCGAAGGCTTGTTTTATGTCTAAGTACGCTGCCACTACGTACTCTTTGGCTTCGAAACCCTCGAGGATAAAATTCACCACCCTATTTAGCTGTTCCCGTGTGACAGCAGTCTCGTAAGCAGACAACGTTCGAATAGTTTTCCGATCGTGGGCAACAAACTAATAGGCCTGTATGAGTCTAGGGACGAGGGGCTCATTCCAGCCTTATAGATCATGCATATTCTCGCCTTTTTCCATTGGCTTGGAACATGCCCCAATCTCAATACCGCATTAAAGATTAACACTAAAAATAGGACTGCTCTGACCGGCAATGCTTTTAGTGTTATGTTGTCGATGCCGTCATCGCCAGGAGCTTTTCATGTCTTAAGTGCTGCTATGTGGTCTGATACTTCGTTGACAGTGATTGGAGCAACTGGGAGGCTTAGCTGGCCTGGGCTCTCCAGTGTGAGTTGAACCCTTCTGTTCATGCTTACCGAACTTGTATTAAAAGGCTTGAAGCGATCCTCCAAGTCTTCGGCAAATGCATCAGCCCGTTCCTTTGGGGATCTGGCCCAAGATCCATCAGGCTTTCTGATCGGAAATTTGGGGGACACTTGCTGTTTGTGCCTTCTCGTCAGTCTCCATAGGGAGTGACTTGAGGATTCATCTGGAGAAACATTTTCCAAAAAACGGTCGGTTTCCCTTTGTCTATTCAGCTGCAGCAGCTTTTTGACACGGTTCGACACTCTACGGTAGATCCTGTCCACAATTGGATCTCCGGTTCGACAGTACTGCCTTCTAATCCTTCTCTTAATCAGCAGTAGTGTATGGATTGCTGGCGGAAGTCTCACTTGTGGTCGTGAACTTTCTGATCGGCTTACTGGCGCAGAAATGAGGGCTGCCGAGTGAACCTTGTTCAGGAATAGCGCATATACATCTTCGATGTCTTCTGGTGCAAGTATTTCCAAGTTTAGGTCTAGAGTTTCCTCTAGATCTCGTCGAAAAGCAGCAATGTTGGCTCCAGGAGGCAGCAGACGACCTTTAATTGTTTTGCCCTTTGGAATACAGTCGTAACCAACTACTAGTGGGATATGATCAGAGGATAGCTGAAACTCAGGCCTTATACTTAAGCCATCTGGGTGAAGTCCGTTATAAATAAAGAAGTCAATGGCACTCGGCGTGTAACTTTGGGCAAACGGGAAATGAGTGGCTTGCCCAGTCGCTAGTATTTCAGATGATGAGTTTTGCACCGCGTCCAGTAAGCAGGTGCCTCTTGCGTTAGCTCTAAAGCAACCCCAGCATCTGTTTTTGGCGTTGAAATCGCCTCCTATAAGGAACATTCTTCCTAGTCCGCTAAAAAGTTGCTGGAATTCCATTGCTGACCACGACAGTTGCGGCGGGAGATATGCCGAAGCAATGGTTAATTCACCCCTGCTAGTTGCAATCTGGATGCTGGCCATTTGCAATTTCTCCATCCTTACCGGTTCATTTTGGAAATATTCGATCTCCTGCTTGATAAGCACCGCCGCTCCTCCTCTTGCTCTATCGCTAGGATGATCCGCTTTGTGAATTTTGTAGCCTGGAATAAAGATGGATACACCGATCTGAAGCCAGGTCTCTGTAATTAGCATCACGTCAATATTATGTTCAGTTAGGAAGTGCTTAAGCTCCTCCACATGCCCAGAGATACCACGGGCATTCCACAATCCGAGGCATAGTGAACTGTGCATCATTTTTTGGCGTTCAATAGACTCAGACACATTTGTTTAAGGAACTGATTCGTCTCCTGAAGTTCCTTAAACATAGCTTGTAGAGTGTCGACTTTCACAGTGAGTGCTTCTATTGCAGCCTCCAGCCTTGAACTATTGTTGGGTGGGGTATCTTGGTGCTTGGGGGTAGGGTTCCTAATTGACGTCTCTTTATTGAACTTTTCCAGCCCAGTACGCAGAGTATCGGCGTACGAAATATTTCCACGCACTAAGGTTGCTGGAATGTGTTGCTGACGGTCTTTTTTGCCACTGACATTACTTTTAAATCCTAGACTTACTTTTGGTCTTCTTTCTTGCGTTCTAGCTTTGAACACATTGCACCCCTTATGCCAAGCCTCATGGTTTCCACCGCAGTTGATACAGCAAAGATTCTCAACCAAGGTTTCTTTGCATTGAGCTGTTGGATGATTTTGAGCACACTTTCCACAGGTATAAGGCCTCATACAGTAGTTTTTTGTATGTCCAAATCCTTGGCATCTGTGGCACAGGATGGCATTCAAATTTTTCTTTGGTATTTCAACCAAGACTCTTTGTCGCCCTATTTGCTTGATTTTCAGCGCATCCTTATTATTAGGCTCGCGAGCCAAATCAATGAAAAAAAAATTATTTTGTATTAGTTCCTCAATGGCTTCACCGTTTTCCTGTTGTTGGGCCTTACGAGGACGAGGATTGTGGATACGAAGGACACTGTGTCCATATCGCATAAACTCCTCTTTAATGCTATCTTCAGGCGTGGTGCTAGCCAAATTGCGGACGATAAGCCTGAAGGCCTTGTCTTCCTTCAGTTGGTATGTAAAGTGATGTGCATTATTTTCTTTGAGAAACTGCACTAGGCTTCGATATGAATTCGAGTTTTCAACGTGAACTCTTACTTTTCCTTGTGTTCCAACGTGGAGGGTATAACTATCTGACCCAATGACTGTATCAAGCTCTGCCTCCATCTGGGTCACATTGTTTACATTTTCAATGAAGATGGGGGGTGGCTTCCTGGATCTGGGTACTCTGGCTTCTTTTTCCGCATTCAGCTCTACTTCCATCTCTTCTGCCAGTGCCTCGGCATGGGCTATTTCCTCCTCTGTAGGATCATCGTTTTCTTCATTATCCAGTATTGCAAATTGTTTTTTTGAGTTTATTGGGATCTCCTTTAGACGTCTGTCCATCGATATCTGAGATGCAATTAACCTCCCTTTTTTACCATTTGCTTTTGGAAAGCTTGAAGGCAGCTTACGTTTTATTTTGGTCGTCATCCAGCTGAGTGATTTCACTGATGACTTTCCTAGTTCATTGATATTATTTTCTGATGCGCCTGCAACTACACTTTTGTAGTTAATATTTGGGATGGTGCACACTCCTCCACTTGAAGTTGTGACAGTGTAGGTAGACGCGTAGATGGACTTTGTCGACGTCAATGTGCATGTCGTTGCTGCAAAATTGCTACTACTGCACTTAATTGCAGTATTTGAAGCACTTACAGTATTTAGGGAAATCATTTCACGAATTTCCGCAGGTGTAGCGCCAGCAATTCTCATCATTTTAGCGAATTCTGGTCGCAGCTCTCTCGGTTGAGAGGGCGTGGATGCACTAACATCCATGCCCAATGTTGTTTGACTCAATGTTGTTTTTTTCTTATTAATTTTTCACGAAAATTATAAATTTAATGGTACACAATTTTTATTTTTTTTTTTGATGAAAATTTACCTCTGCGTTTGACAAGCAGTGTTGTAAAAATATCTATAGAGAATATAACGAGAGAGCAGTATTGCCTATAGCATACTTTTGGGAGTCATGAAAGTGGGGGAAAGTGGAGCTGGGAACACGGCTGAAAAGTCTCTGGCTTAATCGCCTGCTACGCTTTTTTTGCTCTTCAGCAACATAAACTAGTTTCAATACATAGCTCTGTTGCAGCAGTTCGCAATGAACTAGTTCTTGGGAAACCTGGGATATTCTAGCGCTTAATGAACAGCATCTTGGTTCACGCAGCCAGGCTGGCTTTTCGCAATAGAAACTGCTGCCTAGCAGTCAGTCATAAAGGCATGAAAAGCGGACCCAAACCGAACCGCACCAAATGGCGGATAGTTGGGGCACAACAAACAAAACGAGCCCAGCGCAGCGCAGCGCAGACACATCAATTACGGCTCGTTTGGCTGTGGCAGAGGCAAGTTCACAATTTTCGGGGCAGCTGCAATCGAACGTCGCTTTTGCAATGTGTGTGCGAGTGTGTGTGTGTGTCGTTTGTCGCTTTTGGAAAAAAGTAACAAAGCAACAAGAAAAAATGAAGAAGAAAAAGCCAGCGTTAAATGCAAGCGCCAGCAACAACACGCAATAGTTAAAAACAAAAGCGACAAACTCTGCCTACAAGCACACAGCCTGCCCCTAGTCCCGCTCTGCCTGCTGCAGACCCCTCCCTCTCCTCCTCCCTCTCCCCACAGGCCCTTTGCTATCAGGCCCATCAATCAGGCCGTGGCAAAGCATCTCAAAGTCAATTTTTTGGCAAACAAACAAAACGATTGACGAGATATCGAGGCAGCAGCACAAACAGAGCACCACAGACAGTGCCACAGTTAATGGCACATTCAGAGAGACATAGATAGAGAGAGAGAGAGAGAGAGAGAGAGAGAGAGAGAGAGAGAGAGAGAGAGAGAGAGAGAGAGAGAGACAGAGCAGAGAGAGAGAGAGAGCAGTTACCGCTGGAGCCGCAGCCAGCTACGCTTAATCAACGTTTGATGGAAAAATGTCAAATGACCGGCTGATTGGAAAGCCGCGCGAAAACGCGCGCAAATCGCGTGCGCTTTTAATGAGATGAGATTTGCAGCATTGACAAACGTTGTGGCAAAGGTGGTTAAGGGCAGCAGCGGAATGGTCAAAGATCGAAAGGGAGGGGGGGTGCAGTATCAAGCGATGGAGCTGGTCAATGTGAGCCGCACAATCAGTTTCCGGTTCCGCTGCAGCCGCACACTGGCGGCCATTTTGTTGCTGTCGAGCTAATAAAACAGCGTGCAACATTATTTTTTTTTTGGCATTTTTTTTATTTCATCCATTTTTTTTTTTGGGTGTTGGGGTTGGAAAGTTGGACCTTTAGTTTGGCAATGTAACGCGATGCGACGCTTGGTTCATTAACTGTACAAGTAGCGCAGCCGCAGCGACAACAACAAGCAAATAAACGTGAATGCAGGCAAGTCAGCGACTAGGAGATATCCTGTAAAATATAATACAATTACAATTAAATTCCTTTGAAGTGTTTTTAGCTTTTTATTTTAGTTTATTTCAAGTGAAAACTTTGCTTTTAACTAATATATGAATTGTTTATATTTTGGTTTATTTGCTTAACTATTTGTGCTTTGTTTTATTTCTTTTTTTGTTGTGCCCTTAGCTGAATATGCCCGATTCGCGCAACTGGCTGTGTACAGAGTTTCCACTTAGTTTGATGTTGTTTTGCTTATTGCTGTTTTTGTCGTTGTTGTTGTTGGCGCTTCACACCTATGTTTGTGCAACGGCTTTTGTTTGGGCTGCCTTTCGTTTCGTTTCGGTGTGGAATATAAACAACAGCCGCGACGCAGGCAAACACCCAACAGTATGTATTTATGTGTGTGTGTTGGTGTTTGCCTGGGCTGGGCACTCTGAGCGCATTCCATGCAGACAACTGTATCCCAACTAACAACGCCCCACAACAGTCGTCCCCCAGTGCAAACAGAGAACGCCGGGGAGTTGGAGCTGCCTGTGGATTGGCCCGCTTGGCCCACTCGTGACGCCAATTTATGACCTGTCAGAAATTTTTCACTGGTCGAAAATCGCCAGTGCCTTGAAAAACACTTTAAGTGCACGCCAGCTGCCGCACCCCGCCCTCTCAGCGAACTGCGCGCAACGAATTTTGTCAAAACTTCAGCGCAGTTTGCACGCCCAAAAAAGTAGGCAACAGTATTTCTTGTATTTTGCAAATTCAGAAAAACAACGTGAGATACATAATTACAGCAGTACGTATTTCTTTTAGGCATATAGTTATTCGAAAGATTTAAAGATATGCTATTACAAAAAGTTAAGCTTAGTTTATTTGTCTCATATACTATGAACGTGCAGAAGGGTGCTCCTAGTGCAGTGCAGATCGAGTTTGTTTCCGATAATCGATAACAAGTAATCGACAAAAATCGATATCGATATCAAGTTTTTTGGGCAATTTTGGTAAATAATAAGAGCTAGAGTCACCAAACTTGACATATAGCTTTTGAAATGGAATACATATATATGCATTTGATTTGAGGGTTCAGGGTATCCCCTAGTCGGGAGCTCCCGACTAGAACCTCTTACTTGTTTCTTTTTTCATTAACGAAGAGTTCTGCGCTGTTGCAATGTAAGTAGAAATTACTATATTTTATTTATTTATTAATTTATTAAGTTTTTTATTCCTGCTAATAAGCTATTAGGCCTTGACTCATCAAAAGAAAAGTTATCTATGTTTGCACAATAATTGTATCAGTCTTTACACAATCTTTACACAATATCATAAATGTTTACCCGACCTTTAGGCAGAATTTTCTGCACTATATGATATATATATATAAATGTAGAGAGAGAGAGAAAGATAAAGAGAAGGAGAGAGAGAAGGAGAGCTTCATAATTTCTATGGCCCGCCGACTAAGTAAGCTCAACAGATTCTTGGAAAGTCTGCTTCAGCTGCTGCTGTTGCTGTTGCTGTCGTCCTATCCTTGCTGATGCCATGGCACTGGATGTCCCTTTGTTATTGGACCATTGGGCAACCCACTCGGCGGGTCTGTCCCTGAGCACACGCTGCCTTTTGGACAGTTGCCGGATGAGTTGGTTGAAGGTTCAATGACGCTTTTTGACGGCTTTTGACTTTTAGCTCGTTGGCGTTGTTGTGGCTGTTGTCACTTTTTTTATTAATATTGTAGCTCTTAATGTTTCTATATGCCATGTATGTGCATGTGCGTGTGTGTTTGTGCGTGTGTGTGTGTACTCAACCGTCTGCGCTGTCTGGCCAGCCGACGAGCCGCATAATTTCCAACGAACAACTGGCTGAGCAGTCAGCAGGCAGCAGTTCGCTTCTTCTTCTCTTTTTGGGGGAGTGGAGTCCAGCTGGCAGCTGTGTTCAAACGGAGCGCTGCGCCTCGTTCGTTCATTTAGTCATTCAGTCAATCATGCAGCCATTCAATTTATCGTTGACTTAACTTTTTGATGGTTACAAAATGAAATTTATGTAACACCCCCTGCCCAAAATTGAAACGAAAGCCGAGCCTCTGCAAACAAAAAACATTTGACTTTATAATGTTTGACTGCTCGACTAGCCGATGACCTGTAAATGCACACATTGATTATTATTATTCACATATGTTAATTATTCTCGTCTCTCTAAATTGTCTGAGTGTGCATATTTATTATGATCCCTTAATCCTGAGCTAACAAGTTCTTGGGTTTATGTGTCTTGTGTCTTGCTGTTCTTGCTGTTCCGGCTTTCTCTTCATTTCTCTCATATGCGCTTTTGTTTCTTGCTCTTAAATTCATTGTTAATTTCTTGCAGTATTCCTTTTCTCTCAGTGCATAAACAAATATTTAACATTATTTTATTTTATTTATTTTTAATAATTTTCATTTGCTCAGTCACAAGCCCGACTCACGCCGCTCTTCGGCTACAGGGTATTTTTGAAGCTTACCTTTTATTTTTGGGGCATGCCTGTTTCATTGCGATTCATACGCCTACACACACATCCATCAGCTGCTGCTGCTGCTGCTGCTGCTACTGCAGGAGCTCCATACGAACACCCACTTCGGAGCTTGGCCTCCGTCTGTCTCCGCCTCTGTTGCCGTCTCTGCCGCTGCCGCCGACCTGTAGCTGCCGTCGCTGGCCCAGGCACCCTGTCAGAGTGTTATCTTTGCGGTCGCATCTATAATGGGTTTTGTCACGTCGCAGACGCGTCTGCTATCCGATTTTCCTCCCTGCCCCTCCCCCTACCCCCTCGCACTTTCTCTCTCTCTCCCTCTCTCTCTCTCTCTCTCTCTCTCTCTCTCTCTCTATGCTCGACTGCCACCTGCCTGCCCCTCCGCGCGGCTCTGTCCACTCTCGTACGGCTGTGTGCTGAGGCATGAAAAACGCACGTCGACATCAATAAACTTAAAACAAAAAACATTCTACAAGGCGCTGGCAATGGGCGGGTGGGGCGGTGCAGTTCACCTGTGCGTGCCTGTGTGTGTGTGTGTTGTTATTGTTGTTGTTTTTGTAAAACATTTGCGTGTTGTTTAAGCCGCTTTTGGTAGTGTACAGCTCCTCTATCCGCTTAATAACTTTGGCGCCGAATGTCAAGCGCTGCCCCTTAACAGCAGCAGCATCAAGGGCTTGTGTGTGTGTGTGTGTGAGAGTGTGTGTGTGTGCTTGCCAGCTGTGGCAAGTGTATCAAATTGGCAGCCCGTTATCCAGTTGACTTTTCACAAATTTTCCAACATAATTGTTAAAGCTCGCAATGCGGTCAAGTGTGTGCGGATGCCGAGACAAGGATGAAAGGGAACCAGATATGCGAAGTGCGGGTTGGCAGGGGGCAATAGGTTAGGGTAACGGCTAGTTGCTGGTGTCCTTAACGTCGGCTGGGCCAGACACCCAATAAAATTATATTGTACATGTATGCAACAATAAATAAATTAGAACAAGGTGCCACAGCGGCAGCTGTTCGAGAGACAATGCGAGTAAGAGACAGCGAGAGGGTAAGAGAGAAACTGGCATTGAAATGGGGCAAACATTTTATTTGCCTTTTAATAATAAACTGAAGCATAGCAAAGGGCGCTGTGTGCCTGTTCATGTGCTTGTGTGTGTGTGTGTGCTTTTGAATGGGGGCGTGGCTGCGCCAACTGCGCTGTCTGCGTTGGCAGTCAGATGCAATTTATTGATAATATGTATGCGGCTTCAGGGCTTCAGCAGCAGCAGCAGCAGCGGAGGCGGCGGCGGCGGATGCGGCGGCTACCTTAAAGCACTTGAGAACGTTATTTACTTACACACACACACACACACACACACACACAACAGACATAGGCAGCGGGCAGTGCGCCAGCAGCAACAACAACAATGCAACAAAACCTTTTGGCAATTTGTTGCGACAATTTTGGCAACATTTTGCTGACCGTTGAGAGGAAAGTTACAGACGCCAGATGGAGCGAGGCAGAGTGACAAATAAGCAAATGGCGAAAGAGAAAGAGAGAGAGAAAGAGAGAGAAGCAGAGAAGCAGAAAAAGAGAAAAAGACATTGAGACATATAGAAACAGCGAGAGCGATATATATAGAGAGAGAGAGAGACACCTGGAGAGAGGCTGAAGAGAATCTGAAGAATCGCAAGCAAATCGTAGTATATCAACTATTTCTTTTGTATTCTGAAAAAATGTCCAAGAACTTTTCTTCGTGTTCCCGGCTCGAAAACGTATCTAGATATGTCTTCTACTTAAGTCAGATGTAAAATAAGCTCTCACAATTTCACAAAACATTCCAAGAAAATAGAATATATAAAATAAATCTTAAATTGATATTATTTAAGAGAATTTTAAGAACTGCGAAAGTGTATAATGGAAATGTATTAAATCCATTTATTCATATCTTGATTTGGCTTGGAATTGGGCTTGTTAGAGTTTTATACATTTGTATTCATGCATGTCTATCTATATATCATATCATATCTAATCTTCAAAGATAACCACATGCCTTTGTCCAAGTCGAGCTACATAAAACGTGCACAAATTATTAAGAAGTATTATATATTAGTAATATATGTATGTATTCACCATTCAAATATTTACAGGTTGTGGTAATACAAAGTAAACTAAGCGTCAATTAAATCAGCATAGTTGACCTCTGTAATTGTTGTAGCCAGCCTTTTAGCACATTGCACACATGCTATACAAACTGTTAAAATAATTCCAACGTGTTCTTCTGTTGCTTTTTTAAAGGAATACAATACAAAGACTGCCTCATGCCATGCCATCCACTACTACCAACCACATTCGCATACGCATTTGCATGCGCATCAGCGCTACCAACAGCCGCAGCCGAAGCACAACAGCAACAACATTTACAGCAACTACAACAACTGCAACTGCAACAGCAGCAGCAACAACAGCAGCAAGAACAGCAGCAGCAGCAGCAGCAACATTTCTAGCCACAAACAGCAGAAGCAGAAGCAGAAGCAGCAACAGCAGCAGCAGCAGCAGCAGCAACAGCAAAAACAAAAGCAACGCTACGGTCACACTGGCCGCAGCCGTCACTACAAATACGATGCCGTCGAGGAGTGCTGCCGTCCGATCTTCCACGAGCAATACGGCTCCTTTGCGGACATGTTGTGAGTGGGCATCAAGAATTGGGTGACATCAAAGCGAAACGCAAGGTACCTACAACAGACTAACTACAAAGTGTTATACTATAAAGAGGAAACGGAACTAAACTCGGACTTGGATTCGGATTCGGATTCGGACTTTGACTCGGATTCGGAACCAGACACAGAGATAGAGACGGAGACGGAGACAGAGACAGAGACGGAGACGTTAACGGATTGTAAAGCTGAAAACGTTGCATAACTGTTTTTGCTGGATATTTTAGGTAGTTTCTTCTTCTAGGCATGAATGCATTCACACACTCACACTCACACACACAGGCAAAATACCTAAAAAGGCAAAACACATACACAAATGTAGTGAATTTTATAGATAACGAGTGCGATTATCTAAAGACATAAAAAAAATATTTAACGAATAGCGATAAATGATAAACGATAAACAATTTGAGTGTTAAATACAATTATTTATCTATGTGTAGTAAAACGACATGCATACACACATACATATATATACACTTACATACATATAAATATATATATACCTATATTGATGTATTTGAGTAATCTTTGAGAGCACAGAATTGAATGTTGAATATATATATTTAAAATATATGTATTAACCATGGATATCTGGCAAAACTGGCGCACGCTATTAATGTTAGGCATATGTGTCTATATATATACATACATACATACATAATACATAGAGTTTACACACACATATTTATTCATGTACATAAACAATTGATATCCATTCTATAAACTAACTATGTGAAATGCAGTTTTTTTTTTGGGGGTTAAGATTAGCATTGAGAATTGTTGTTGTTTTTTTTTTTTTTTATTAGACTAGATCTGGGACTGGCCTGGCCTGGCCAAGAAGTTGTCTTAACTAAGGGCGTTTATTTGCAAAAACAAATAAAACTGAGAAGAAAAAAAAACGAAACAAAAAAATATTTAAAACATGGCAAATATATTATCATACACATAAATACAAATCTTTAAACTTAAATATATATAAATGTATACTATATATACGATAACAATTTTTTTTTTGTATTTATAAACTAGCATTGCTTGTATATAGACATAAAATATATTGATGGAAAACGCCACTGGCAAAATTTTAATAAAAAAAATATAATATATACAGATATATATGTATTAAAAAGGTTTTTTTTTCGAACATTATTATTATTAACATATAAATGCATATTTCTTATTTAGACTTAAGCTCTGAGTGTTAAACATATGTAAATAAATCGGACACGTTAATAATTTAATTGACACACAGCTAACAGCAAAAACTGAACAACAGCAGCAAGACAGAGAGAAGCGAGAAGCGCTTAGAAGGATAAGCAAAGAGTCGATAAAATACATTAGAAACGCAAATTATTTGTATTTGTCCAGGGCTGTCAACTTAAATTGCATTCGCGCAAAGAGAACGAATAAGAGTAACTTATAGAAAAAAAGAGAGAACGAGCAAAATTGAAAGTAAAAGGAAAATCCCAAACACTTCAAGCACATACACATACTCGTGAATACAGCTTAATAGTTGTTTTGACAGTCAGCTAGAGCAGGACAGACAGATAGTCGCATAGTTGTTGAGTCGTTCACTTACTTTTTAAAAAATGTGTCTTAAAAACAATTGCATATATGTATCTATATCTATATATAGATGTATATGTATGTATATCTACTTACGGATATATATAAATGAAAAATTCGATGGATATACTTACAGACATAAATAGAACACTGTCAACCTGTCATTATTGTAAACGTAATGTGCATTTCTACAACCCCCTAACCAAAGCGCTAAGCCTTCCCCCATTTCCCTTGCATGTGGTGTAATTAAAACCAACTTAACGAAACTAAAAAAAAAAAAAATAATAATAATAAATAAAATTAAAATAATATTGTTAACAATTTGCAAATCTAAACGATTCGAATGGGCAACCTTATGAAGTGAACCGGAAAACGATTTGCCAATTCGCTTTCGCCACAATATCGCCAAAAATTCCCTTTTGCCGTTGCGCAAAAAAGCAGGCAAAGGCAAAGTGCAAAGGTTTTGCTGTCTGCGTTGCCAACCACTTGGCAATGGCAGGCACAAATCAAGCAGAAAAACAAAAAAACACACATATGTAAGAAACATTTTAAAGTGAAATTGTAGCTAAATACAGAAAACACACACGCATAGAACAGACCACAACCCGAGCAGAGCGACGGGTGGGTGACCAAAATGTGGGGCAATATCATAATATGTCACTTGCAAAAGGCGTTGCATACTTTTGGGCACCCACACACACACACACACACACACACACACACACACATACATACACACACACACACACAGACAAACGGAAATGCACACGAATATATCAAATTTTAAATTCTCAACTGCACTTTGCAGAATTTTTAATGTCTACATTAACGTAAAGCATAAAAGCAAAAACAAAGAACAAAAAAATACAAAAAAATACAAAAAACCAAAATCGAAATGAAATGCATAAAATATTGGATTTAAATATAATAATAAAAGAAAACCCAGCAGCGTAACTATTCAAATACCAGAAAATTTTAACAAAGCAAAAACAAAAAAGAAGAGGATAAAACACATTTAGCACAAAACATAAATATGCTAAACACACACACACACACACACACCCACACACAGACACATACGCACACACACAGATACAGATACGAAATGATTTGAAATACAATTTGACAGCTGCTTTTGCGTTCCTTTTACTATGCTATAAATATATAATTATAATAAATAGTTTCTCATCATTTTTTCTATACGTTTCCAATGCAATTTTACTTTTATATATAAATATTTTGCTTGTTTTTTTTTTCATATAAAAAAAAGCTTAAAATGTGATATTTTATAAAACTATAAACCACAAGAGAGCGCAGAGACAGGGAAGTGCACTAAAGTGCCGCCCAGAGATCAGCAGAGAAAGCGAAAGCGAAAACGAAACTAAAACCGAAACAGAAAATTTATTAGAATTGTCTGAAAATGAAACACACACACAGATATACTCCCTCTCTCTCTCACACACGCACACGCACACACACACACACTCTTAAAACAACTTGAATATAGGCATTATTTAATATAAAACCTTTGAATAAACGTTTTGGCACGAAACGTTTGCACATTATTGTCATTAAATTATGATTATTATTGTATAATTTAAGTAACCCAACTGTAAGTAACGTTATGCATATTAATTATTGATGAAACAAAAATAAAAACAAAAAAAGATCACAACTAAATAAAAACAAATAATGTTTTAAAACTATAATTAATTTAATGAGCATTTCAACACAAGAAACGAATAACGCAGAAAAATTAAATAAAGATTTCAAATGCAAAACAAACATTTTACCAGCGTTGTCTCTATTCCCTCAGATTTTTTTCAGCTTTACTGTTATGGAAACAATTTGAATTAAACGGTTAATGATAGGGTGATTATATCAACCGATCTGACAGATCGATTGGATGAGAACAATTCCATAGGGTTTCCCTCTGTATTCCGACCGGATTGGCTTGCAACAGTCTCAGCTCAGCCAGCGGCAACCTGCACCGCAGCGACTGTTGCTGCTACTGTTAGTCTAACAGATCCAACAGCAGGCGGCTTTAATCTGTTGTACAACACGTTCCACATGCGTAGTGTGGAACGCAACATGTTGGCCAGCGAACATGTTGTGCGGCATACACTTCGGCTGTGCATTACAGGTGGCCGCTTAGCGCAGCATACTTTTAGGCGGATCTTAATTTAAAAAATGGTATACAATTTCAAAATCGTACAGTATTTGGCGGAGATATTCGAAAAATACAACAGTAAAGATTCATACCATAACCGAACCGATTTTTGTCAAAAACTTTATTGTTACCTCCGATTAGGTTTAACATTTCAAAATCAAACGATATTTACCCGAGATTTTCAAAAAAATATTCAAAAAAGTTTTGATATTCGAACCTACCCCGGGTAATAGCTGTCGGGTAATAGCTCCGCGCGGAGATTTGACGTCCCAAAACGACATATCTCCCGCGCGGGAGATATGACGTTCCAAAACGACATAACTCCGCGCGGGAGATATGACGTTCCAAAACGACATAACTCCACGCGGGAGATATGACGTTCCAAAACGACATATCTCCCGCGCGGAGTATCTCCGCCTGGAATTATGACGTTTTGGAACGTCATATCTTCCAAATCATCACGTTTTTTTTCAATATCGAGGTCGGTGCGAAAATCGAAACTTTTTCGATGATTTTTTTTAATATCTCGGGTAAATAATGTCTGATTTCAAAATGTTATACCTTTTTGAATGCGTACGGATCCCTACCATCAATTGGCATTCAAACAAATTAATCATCGATGGGTTTGTTGACAAAAAAACGATTCTTTCGTAAATTCAACCTTTTTGATGATTTTTTGGAATATTTCCATCAAATTATGTCCGATTTTGCAATTTTATACCATTTTTGACTCGTAAGGATCAGTTCTATCGATTGGCATCAAAAAAAAGGAAATCCAAAATTTTGACCCAAATTGACAAAATGGCAAGGGGTTACATCACGTTTTTTTTCAAAATAGAGGTCGGTGCGAAAATCGAAGCTTTTTCGATGATTATACCCTGAACCCATTAAAAATGGGTATAAGGGTATATTGTATTTGTGCAAAATCCAAATGTATGTAACAGGCAGAAGGAAGCTTCTCCGACCCCATAAAGTATATATATTCTTGATCAGCATCAATAGCGGAGTCGATCTAGCCATGTCCGTCTGTCTGTCCGTCCGTCCGTATGTATGAACGCAAGGATCTCAGAACCTTTAAGAGCTAGAGACTTGAAATTTTAGATGTTAGCTTCCGATAATCGATAACTTACTCCGTTTCCAAGCAATCGATAAAAATCGATATCGATATCATGTTTTCTGGGCAATTTTAGTAAATAATAAGAGCTAGGGTCACCAAACATGACATATAGCTTCTAAAATAGAATATATATATGCATTTGATGTTGGAAGAAGAGGGTTCAGGGTATCCCCTAGTCGGGAGCTCTCGACTAGAGCCTCTTACTTGTTTTAAAATATTCTGATGTAACCCCATGCAATTTTTTCAAAATTGCTCAAAGTCAATGGCGGACGACACACGACAAACGACATAATGTCGACATAATAACTGTCCTTATAAGAGTTTTGAATCCAATGTCATAATCTAAATTAAGCATTTGGAACTTTGTAGTTTTGCAATTAAATTGTTTGCAAATCTTATTATTATTAAAACTGCTGGAGCTGTCAATTTACCGCTTGAATAGCTCGCCAGCTGGCCATTGTTGTCCGCCCAAGGATCAGACGCAGAGAAAGAGATAGAGATAGAGGTAGAGAGAGAGAGAGAGAGAGAGAGAGAGAGAGAGGGATAGAGCTGTCTGCTTGTCCATCTGGAAAATCCCGCTCGGCAAATGCGCACCCCAACACGGACTATGGCATTCAACTAGAAATCGTAGCTTTGACCCCTTCAACCTGCTGTCAACTTTAACTTCTGGCCATTATGATGTTTTTAATATTCATATTATGACGATGCGATTTGCAAGTCTTTTTGTTAGATTGCATATATCCTTGCACATGTATATACATATATATATATATATATATATATATATATATGTATTTATATACTTACTTTAGTTTGAGTTTGGCTGATAATAAGATTTGAGCTTTAACACTTCGAGTGCAGCCATTAAATATCAAATTCGTTGGTGCCATTGCACTGATTTTTAAAGCTTTTGAGTGTTTGAGTTTTATAGTGTATGTACGTGTGTGCGTATGTGTGAGTGTTGGGTGCGCTGCGGGCTCGTTGTTTGTATCTGTAAAGCAATTAATAATAATTGGCCCTAAAAACCCCTTTTTTTAGTCTGTGCCCAATGTGTAAGTGTGCCTGTGTGTGTGTGTGTGTGTGTGTGTGTGTGTGTGTGTGTGTGGTGCGAGTGTGTGTGTGGACTTGTGTGTTTAACAACAAAGCTACAACAACTACGTCAGGCAGCAGAGCTGCCCCGCTGGGGTGGTTCGGGGTGGTCAGGTGGGAGGCAGCACTGAGCAACGGCTATTTGCAAATATTTACAACATCCGCTGTTCGGGTTACACAAACAAAACCCAGTACACGCACACACACACGCATGTGTGACTTCTCTGTGCGCGTTGGCAAATAAAAGTTCTGAAATGCGATTATCTTGATGAATTGGAATTTGAATTTTAATTCTCTGCTCTCGACCAACAAAAACAGATACAGCTACAGCGGGCCGTAGCGATGGCCGTCAGCAGTGACATCTACCCAACTAAACCAAATCAGGCACGCCCACCACCCACCACCCACCGCCCAACGCCCAACACCCAACGCCTACTAAAGTATCGCGCCGTTGGGCAATTGGCCACCACTTGTTTACCGAAAGTTCTCGCATTTAGCATTTGCATTCGGCAGCGAGCGAGCAAGGCTTTCCATCGAATTGCTGGACAGGATTTGGCGTAGATTCGTGCGTTGTGACCACGCTGCAGTTGCTCCGAATTGGACACGGCGGCATCGGCATCGGCATCAATTGCCTTGTTGGGGTTTTTCATACCTGTTGTAATTGCAGAGCTGTCGAGGACCAGCCGTGTGTGTATCTATAGCTGTATCTGTGTCACAGGCAATTCTCAAAAGCATAAAAGTCAAATTTGTCGCATGGCCCACGGAGATGGCAGCCAGCAGTTTTGTATTTCCCCAAGCAGCCGCAGGGCAAACGCGTGGAGCACGACATGGGGCATGTTGCAGGTGGCAGTTGGGACATGTGGGGCTAACGGGGCTGCTGGCTGGTGGCAGGTGGCAGGTGGCGGCGAGTCAGGTAATTGGCTTTGGCATATTCGTATCTCGAGCATATGGCTGTCATTTAGATACGCACTCACTTTTGCACATGCCCCACATGACATCCCCAGGACTGCGCCTGATCCCGCAGCAGCAGCAGCAGGAGCCCGAACCGTAGCCATGGACCCGTCCGCCCAGCTGGCAAACAAAACACCGAACAGGGGAGCTGGCTATCGGGACAACGTAAAAAGGGTGTATGTCTGACCCCTTTCAGGCGGGCGGGAGCGTTGCGTGTTCCGCATGGTTACAAATACCGTTACGCAGTGCCCCGCCGCCCGTTGAGTCGGGCGCAGCTGCAGATACAGTTGATACTGTCCACAATGGAGCGAATATTCTGGCCTAATGAACCCTTCAGTTGAGTTACTTGCTAACTGTTTGCTGCCCCCAATCTGCATGGGCCACCCTACCTTTGAATCTGGCATGCGATACGTGTTTCTTGGCCCCATTAAAACTGACAAGTGTCCACCCTTTCAGCGATTATACAATATCATATGTACTGCATTTCGATTTCTATTACCTTTCGCTTGACATCGGAGTGTCTTGCTCCGAAATGGCGTGTGTTCTTCTGAGGCCCTTTACATAAATCGATAATTGGCCTGAACTGGAGGTGTGGAACTCCTTTGCTGACCTCATTAACTAGCCTGCAGTAAGGAATAATAATCGCATGCTCTGGTCATCTCAATCCTCTCAATATTCAAGTTTCGGAGCCTCCGTCATCCTTTACAGCCAGCAGATTGATGTATCCGACGTACTGTAAAATTCGGATTTAGAGTAATTTTAGTATTAGCCCAATTATTAATTGATAAAGATAGATTTATTTTAGCAAAGCTGAACGAAAAAATGTAAGCTTTAAACTACAATTGCCCCTTGTACTCTGGACTTCAAGCAATTTATGCTTTGGGCACATCTTTGTGCCATATTTGAGACATCTTTGGTTTGGTGTTAAAGCTCAGTTCATGGTACAAAATGAACTGGAAGTCTGGCCGGAATCGGTTCGGCTCAAAGCCCACTTGCAGCCATATTAAACGGGCAGAATCGAGGGTATCTAGAGTGTTGCACGTGCACGCCATCAACAGATATATGCTGTCTGTTAATTCCTCGTGTATCAGAGATTTAAGAAACTGAAGAACTATGCCTAGAATGTGAAATAATTTACAATAATTGTTGGTTGATTTTTTACCTGAGTACAGGGTATCGCCAAGTCAAGCACACCTTTCCATTTTGTTTCATTGTTGTTGGTGACATTCTCTTGAGTGTTGGTTTCTTTTCACCAACATTGCCACCAGCTAATGTCCAACCGGTCAACCGCCCTTTCGCCAACTCAGCAGCCCCTCACCCGGCACGCGCTCGCCCCTCTCCTTTGAGCTGGTAATGAGACAAGACTCCTGATGTATACGAGCTCTAAGCTGATGACCGTCGCCCACTTGCCAAAGTATTTATCGCTCAGTTTTTACAACATTGATGGCTTGGGTTCGGTTGTGGGTGGCGGTGGGGTCGGGGTCGGGGTCGGGGTAGCTGGAGGGAGCAGAGGGTCCTTAATAGGATTCACTCTGTTTATGTGCATGCTAATTAGAGACAAAAACACAATTTTGGTGCCTTTGGTTAATTGATGAAGTGAAAAAGCTGCCAGTCTTTCGCACCACAAAAAAAACGAAACAACCAAAATAAAAACAAATAGACACAAGAAAGGAAACGACGAAGAAAAAAAGAGAATAAAATACTAAAAATACGTAGTAAAAGTTATCGGGCGAAGGACACTCCCAGTCTCCGTTTCTGTTTCAGTTCCTAGTTTGGCCCTCAGCGGCGAGTGGCCCATTTTTGGAGTATGCAAATGAGCTCGAGCCGGCAACAATGATAAATATCGTTTTAAATGACAAACAGGCAAAGATGTGCCAGGGCAATAATAAACCTGCAAAACTAATTGCTTTTAACCGCAAGGCGGGCAAAACTGGGCCTGGGTTTGGGCCTGCGACTGGGAATGGGAACGGGACTGGGGCTTAGGCTGAGGCTTGGGCTGGTTAAACTGAAAGAAAGAAACAAAAGTGAAGAGATGAAGCTGTTCGTTTGAGCTTGTAGACAATTGCATACGCTTGGCTCATTTTTAATGAATTTAATATTTAAAGCTAAGCTACGATAAGTGGGAAAAATAAAACCCTTGGAACTTGCAGCTTCCAGAGCAGTTCGAGTACATTTCAAAAAATAAAATTGCAAAAACGTAATGATGTTAAGCTTACCTGAAATTTAAGTCAACGACTCCTGAGGCTAGCAGCGAGTTAATTTTCTCTTTCGCACTGTCAGAAAGTCCAGGATACCGAAGCTAGATCTTGTTCCTCTTCCAGAAGAATTAACGTAACCTAAAAAACCAAATAAAATTAACAATTATAATTCTCAAGAAAAAGCTTGTGTAAATTTAAAGCGATCTATGTACAAATACCAAATGATATCTGACTAGTTCGGGTTGATAAGCAGAATAAGTTGCCCGAAGGCACAAAGCACATCAATTAACCGAGTTACACAAAAAAAGGAATGCAATTAAAAAATAATGTACGCGATTAGCTTTAACAGAAACATTAGACAATCCACGGCCAAACTGGCATATACCCTGTGTGAGTGAATTAATGAAAAAAAAGGGAAAGAGCGAAAAAGAAGTGTGATGGCAACCATGTTGGAAGGACTTTAGCTAAATGAAATTAGCTAGAAACATGTCGCCTCATTAGCGCAGGCAGGAAAAGTAAATCTGCATGGAATTAATGAGCGAATGCCAACACATCAACCGGCTCAGCCGTCTCCATTCGCCATTCGCCTTTTGCCGCCCTCCTATTCCCTCCAGCCCGCCCGTTAAATATTCAGATAGCCTGCAGAGTTGCCAGGTAATTGTGCGCCTAATTGGTTGCATCAACATCGTTTGTGCCCGTTCCTGTGCCTGTGCCTGTGCCTGTGCCCGTCTCGATGTCCTTGTTATCTTGGCTGGCAATAGATGCGACTCTGACTCCGGCTATGGCTCCGGCTCCGGCTCCAGCGCTAGCTCTGGCTCTGGCTCGGCTTCCTCGGCGTGTGCCCAGCAGCAATGAAAAAGTATCGGCTGCAACTGTAAATTTAGCCTACCTTGCCCCGCTGCCCGTTTCCCGCCCTTCTTCAGCATCTATGCAGCTGCTTACAACTGACAACTGACAACCAGCAACCGACAACTGGCAACTGGCTGCGGTTATGCCTGAACAGTGTACGGCCTGTGGTTGCCCACGGCTTCCGTTGGCTGGTTGCACTTTCGATGCCAAAGTACCACAGCCAAACCCAATTCCAATGTCATGCCAATTTTGGAGCGCAATTAACGCGTCTCGCAAAGAGCACGCGACGCAATTATCGAGGGCACGAGTCAACTTGCAGTGCTGCTCCGAGAAAATTGATTGTGATTGAGGGCGATTGATGATTGAAGCCAAATAGGAAAGTTTGAGTCTTCATCTCTGCCAGGAGCATCAGATGAACACAAAAGAGTACCAACTCCAACTCCAGCTCCAATTCCAGTTTCAGTTCCAGTTCGAGTTTCAGTTGCCGTACCAGTTCCAATTTCGGTCGCCCTGTCCATCTGGATCTTGTGCTGACCAGAAAAGTTGACGCTGCATTGATTTTCCTTTCCTTTCTTTTCTTTTTATTTTGTTGTTTTTTTTTTTTTTTTTTGTTGCTGCCTCCAAGCAAGTGTCATTGACCACATGCCGCATGCCTCATGCCGCATTCCACACGTACAACAAAGGGGCGTTGCATTGGGCCAGAGAGCTAGCTCTAGTATTTAAGAGGGGGCAACGGGCGGGAGGGGGTTGGGGGGTTGGGGGAGGGAAGGGGAGAGCCGCAGTCAACAACCACCAAAAGTAATCATCGCAAACGTTGTCGACGAACTCGTTTGGGTGTAGATTGTGATGCGGCGAGCGGGGCGGTGGCAGGGGCAGGAACAGGGACTGGGGCTGGGCTTCCAACTGTGAAGTGAAACTATGACGGCCTTTGGCCTCCGTTGGCTGCCGTTGTCCAGAAGCCAGCGCGGCAGGAGCTGCAGGCGGCAGCAAAAACCGAATGCGAATGCGATTAACGTTTCAATATGCGACAGTTGCACCATGGAAATGGCCAAGGAACAAGTTAAAGCTGAAGCTGAAGCTGATGGCGATGCTGAAGTTAGACTTGGTCTTGACAATGGCAGTGGCCACCAGCTACTGTGTTCAGTGTCACCCAGCTCACCCCACCTCTGCCCAGCTCGTCTGGGGACCGCTTGTGGATTTGGATTTAGATTTGGATTTGTCCACTGCATTCATTCAGAAAGGAACGTGCTAAGCTGCTGCAGCAACAGAGGGTAACTTACCACCCACCCACCTTCCCGCACTCTGTAGTTGTTATGCAGGGACAAAAGGTCATTATAACTCGACTTGCCATATATATAGAGCTGAAATCTCAAAACATACAACGAACTGCACTTGCTGCACTAAGGGGCGTCAACTCGAGTGCGGGGTGTATCATATTGGGGGGCAGGGGCTCTTGGCGCCAGCTGTTCTGGTCGCGGTCACAGTCGAACCCAATAAGCCACAACATGCAGACGTAATGGCAATTAACGGTGCCACTTACGTAACATTTCCGCTTGCCATATTTGGCCTTACGTCACGAAAGCAGCTGCAGTCAAATTATGCATTGAGATTAAAGTCGTTCTTAGTGCTTGACAATCGCATCTTACATTGTTTGACATTGCATTCATAGCCCTGCCTCCTCTGCCCCGTCCACGCGGCTTCATCGTGCTTTGTGGCAGAGCAAGTACAATTATTTCGAGTCTTCTTTCAGTTTTTCATACCTTTTATTAAATAATTGTATCTTACAGATACTTTGTGTGCCACAAACTTCTTTTGCCCCCACTTTTACATTTCAAGATCTCCCGACTAGGGAATACCCTGAACCCTCTTCTTCTAACATCAAATGCATATATATATTCTATTTTAGAAGCTATATGTCAAGTTTGGTGACTCTAGCTCTTATTATTTACCAAAATTGCCTAAAAAACAGGATATCGATATAGATTTTTATCGATTGCTTGGAAACGGAGTAAGTTATCGATTATCGGAAGCTAACATCTAAAATTTCAAGTCTCTAGCTCTTAAAGGTTCTGAGATCCTTGCGTTCATACATACGGACGGACGGACAGACAGACGGACATGGCTAGATCGACTCCGCTATTGATGCTAATCAAGAATATATATACTTTATGGGGTCGGAGAAGCTTCCTCCTGCCTGTTACATACATTTGGATTTTGCACAAATACAATATACTCTTAAACCCATTTTTGATGGGTTCAGGGTATAATCATCGAAAAAGCTTCGATTTTCGCACCGACCTCTATTTTGAAAAAAAGCGTGATGTAACCCCTTGCCATTTTGTCAATTTGGGTCAAAATTTTGGATTTCCTTTTTTTTGATGCCAATCGATAGAACTGATCCTTACGAGTCAAAAATGGTATAAAATTGCAAAATCGGACATAATTTGATGGAAATATTCCAAAAAATCATCAAAAAGGTTGAATTTACGAAAGAATCGTTTTTTTGTCAACAAACCCATCGATGATTAATTTGTTTGAATGCCAATTGATGGTAGGGATCCGTACGCATTCAAAAAGGTATAACATTTTGAAATCAGACATTATTTACCCGAGATATTAAAAAAAATCATCGAAAAAGTTTCGATTTTCGCACCGACCTCGATATTGAAAAAAAACGTGATGATTTGGAAGATATGACGTTCCAAAACGTCATAATTCCAGGCGGAGATACTCCGCGCGGGAGATATGTCGTTTTGGAACGTCATATCTCCCGCGTGGAGTTATGTCGTTTTGGAACGTCATATCTCCCGCGCGGAGTTATGTCGTTTTGGAACGTCATATCTCCCGCGCGGAGTTATGTCGTTTTGGAACGTCATATCTCCGCGCGGAGCTATTACCCGAGAGCTATTACAAGTCTTTGCAAGTCTCTAGCTCTTATAGGTTTTGAGATCCTTGCGTTCATACATACGGACGGACAGACAGACAGACGGACATGGCTAGATCGACTCCGCTATTGATGCTGATCAAGAATATATATACTTTATGGGGTCGGAGAAGCTTCCTTCTGCCTGTTACATACATTTGGATTTTGCACAAATACAATATACCCTTATACCCATTTTTAATGGGTTCAGGGTATAAAAACACTTACATCTTAGTGAAGCTGTACATAAAACATTCCCAGTGCCGCAGTCAAATATTGAATTCCACTCAATGCAGCGCATTAATCATTTTAAATTGGTTAAACCCAAACATTAGGTACTTGTGTGTGCTTACGTCAGAGAGCAGTCTGTTAAATGGCGTCGTTACGTAACGTGGCTTTTTAACTAACAGAGTTTTTCAATTAGTTGCGTCGCTAATAATTCAGAATGCTGCGCTGCACTTGTTGCCCGCGGCCAATTGCATAGTTCAATGCGGCCGACAATAGCTGCTGCACACTTTTAGGCGCGCTCAGCAGCTGCCCTCCCCTCGCCCTTTCCCCCGCTGGTTTTGGCTGCCACCTGGCTGACTAATTAATAACTAATGATGTGCAGTGCGCCTATTGGGAAGCTGCCATACATTATCCCAGCCTAATGTCATTATATTGTAACTGGGGGGCTGCTGCAGTTCACCCAAGTCCCATTCGCTCCGCCGCAGCCCTCGGTCATTCCGGCTCTGGCTCTGGCTCTGGCTCCGACTGTGACTAACTGGCTGACTAACTGAGTGGCTGATGGGTTGCCGTTCTGGCCACCTGGCTGAATGCTGGCTGGCTGGCTGGCTGCATTGTCAGCATTGTCAGCCAGCGACACGTAGCCCACACACACGCACACACAAAGAAATGCAATTATGACAATCAAAGTGGACAAATGCAGTTGAAGCTGGCTGCCGATGGGGAGCTGCAGCTGCTGCAAAAGTTAGCTGCCAGTTGTGGGCTGCTTGATTGCCTCTCCGGCTGACTGGCCTGACAAATGACAGCTGCAACAGAGGGGTGGACAGGCCTGACAGGCGGACCGACGCCCACAGACGCCGCCTGCCCCGCCTGCCCAGCCTGCCCAGCTTGTCCTGCCCCGCCCGCAATGTCTTTCCTCCAGCAGCTTGTTCTTTGGCTGCAGTTCTTGCTTCGAGTTGCTGTTAAAATCCACCTGGGACACTTTGATGCTGAGAGCCACATTGATGTGGGAAGCGGGCGTGACACGCACGCACGCACATACACACACACATGTGCTCAGTTAGCTGGAACATTGTGTGCGCTTTAATTTTAGCCTGGGGAGCTTTGACCAAAAATTACCTAATAATAAGTAAGCAGCCAGCTAAAAGCCGCCCCTCACCTCACCGCCCTCTTCCTTTTTGACCGCACTCATCCTGCTCTTGCTTTGGCCACACAATTTCAGAGCCTTGGAGCAGCGCATACTTTAGATAAGCTCCATCTAATTTGCAACTAATTGCGAGTCATTAAAACCCCCCCTCCCCCTCTAACGATCCCCCGAGCACTCTGTGCCCCTTGCCGCGCCGGCCTTGGCGTTTGCTGTCCCTTTGCGCACACCCGTGCGAAAGTCCATTTTAATCTAGCAATTAAGGAATAATGTGTTTTAATTAACCGCTAAAATCTAAAAAGCGCGCATAAATAACCAATTGACAGTGGGCCAGCCGCTTTCTCACTCTCTCTCTCTCTCTCTCTCTGTCTCTCTCTGGATAGTCAGTCTCTTCATGTGTATCTGCCTCTCCCCCTTCTCCTCCCTTCTTTCTCTCACTCTCCCGCTTTGCATTGCAGCGACATAGTCGCGCCCATAAATTGAATTATGTTAAGCCCCGCATAATGGTCAAAATAACACGCAATTTGCGGCAACTCGAAAATGCTCGCGACAACGCCTGCCACGCCCAACGCCCAACGCCCAGCGGCCAGCGGCCAAATCGATGAAAGTACTCCACACTGTCATCCACACGGACAGCCACACTCGCCGCGTAGCCACACAGCCACACCTTAATCCATTCTTGGACTCCAAATTGCATTCGCATTTACCACTTCCCGCTTTTCCACTCGCGCTTCCGTCGCCTCGTGTTTGTCTGCATATTTGTGTGTGTGTGTGTGAGTGTTTTGTATTTGTGTTAATTTTGGCAAAATCACTTAATCCTTTGAATATCGCCAGCGCCATGACACCTTAACCCACATTTCCATTCCCATTCCCAAACCCACTCCCATTGCTGCTCCCATTTCCTTTGCCATTGCCATTGCCATTGCCACGGCCATTACTCCAAGAAACCAAAGCCGCCATTTCCACATTAAATGACGCGCAAATTTACATTTACTGAAGCCAGCCGCATTCGCAGCCAGGAGCAGCTGCCTGCGGTCCAAGTCAACGGCATCGACATCGACATCGACATTCACCTCCTCCCGCCCGCATTCTCCGGCTCATCCTCGACTTCGTCGTCATCGCATTAGTGACGCTTCGCAGATTATTTACCTAGGAATGCGTGTAAAATGACACCAACAACAACAACAATCTCTTGTGTTTGCGACGTCACTGACCTGGCTGCAGCTCCAGTTGCTCCCCCTTCCTCCCCTGGCAGGCTCCCGAAATCCGCTCCCGCTGGATGCTTCTTATAAGTTGGCAACACGATGGCTGCTAGTCAATTTGCCAGTTAGGCCCTTGCTTCTGTGCCCGACCCTGTGAAAGCGTATTACTCTATTAAATTTAAATTAAAAATTGATTAAAATGAGCACTGGGCGTGGGTGGGCGGAGCACTTGCCACGCAGCTGGAGGATACACACAATTAACGTTGGCTTCTTGCCTCGAAATTGAGAGCGCGGCCAGCTGCCCTACACTTGCCGCACTTTTACATAAGTTGCGGACCACACGAAATGCGTTGCGGGTAAGCGTCTCCAGCCACGCGCAGGGGGCAAGGAGCAAGGGCCAGCGGCTCGGTAGGTTGGAGTCGGAGTTTCAGAGCTTCTTGCTGCGTTTTGGTAAATTAAATTTGCGCATTACGCAAATGAGCGACGGGCGGTGTGCGGCTTGCACGAAGCGACAACGAACCCTTTCTTTGGGGCCAAAGGATGCTGCCTAATGATCCCTGGCTCAAAAGTCAAATTGAAAGCAAAAGCTGTGCCAGCTGCAGCTGTGGCAGGAGCTGATGGAGCACCAGCTCCTGTTTAATGTGGCTGCCAGTCAATGTGTTGCGATTTGATTGGATTTCTGCGGTCAGACAGCTGTGAATGTGTGAATGAGTGCGAATGTGAGTGTGAATCGATCTGTGAATATCTGTAGCAATTACCAAGTCTCATTCCGATTGTCAAACGGTCTTACGTTCACATTCAATGCATTCCGGACGTGCCGCAGAATAATTATTATTGACAACCAGTTTCTGTCCACCTCTGGCATTTGCAAAGGTACCATTACGTTTACCGTAACATTTGGGGCTTTGAATTTAAGCACTTCCTCATGCCTTACGTTACTTGATAGAAAAGCGATTACCTGTAGATGTTCAAAGGCTTACACTAAGTAAGTGAATACGTTACGGTATAAGTTCTTGCATAATAAATGTAGGCTATTATAGCATTCTACACCAGTAAAATATAAGGCTTTAATAAACTTTACGTTATGGTTAACGTTGCGTAAGTGATTACGTTACGAGTTAAACATTTGCATAGCAAATGATAGATATCTTTACGTTTAACATAACTTTCATTTCACCCTTAAATAATCCTTACATTATGTCTTACGACACGTAATCGAAAACGTTACGTGCTAAGAATTTGCATAGTAAATGTTAGCAATCTTCACGTTTTACGTCAGTTTTACAAAGCACCTAAATAAGCTTTACGTTATCCATTACGTTACGTAAGTAAACACCTCACGGTAGACAAACACATTTCTTACGCCCCACAAACTTAATATTTTGCATACTCACAAGCTGATTTACATATCTCAATTTCACACCAAAAAACGCTGTACCTCGACGTAAGCGCGCTCAGATTCAACAGATGACTTATGGTCTTACGTAATTAACTACCTATAGTGAAGTTCTGTTTCACATTGCTGCCCATCGAGCCTTATGTTACGTAAATCATGGCAGCGCCCAACAACCCCTTAAGTAAGTCAACCCTTATTTCGATCCCAGTTGGACTTAAGCAGACAATGGCGAACCCTTCCTTCAGACATCACAAATCTATTTCCATGGCTGCCTGATGATGTCTGGCTGCCCAGAAATTGAGTGGAAGGAGAGAAGGGAGCTGGGGGGACGGAGTTGTTACGGAAGTGGGGTTAAGGATAATGTTCTTGTCAGCTATGCGCCGTGATTTGATTGAATTTTTGTGGTCTGGCGCTGACGCTGGAGAATCCCTGTCGAAGTGGAAGTCGAAGTCGAAGATCTGCGTGCAATTTCTTTTTACGTTTTAATTAAAAAGTGTCGCTTTGTGTGAATGTCCATTTGACTGATGGCTCAAACTAGACGGCGAGAGCAAAAGAGAAAGAGAGTCAGAGTGAGAGTGAGAGCGAGAGAGGGAGAAGTAAGAGCTAGCTGGAGACGTAGCAATTAAGCCGCCGTGTTGCCCCCATGTCGCTTGGCTTAATGAAAACGATTATCGACTGGGATGACTCGCTTACCAAATGGAAATTGAGCAGTTGGGGGTTGAGGGCTACGCGGGCGGACGGGCTGGCGAGCTGTCGGGCTGTCTGGCTAGCTGGCTGGGGGTGGGCAATGGGCTACAAACTTATTGCTTTACAAATTCTTTAATAAATTAAATGTCCTGCCAGCGTAAGCCGTGTACAAATGAATGGCATCAATGACCGCCTGCTGATTGAACCGGGGGCAGAAAGGGCTGGCAGATAGATAGGATCGAGTATAGAGTGGAGCATTGAAGCGCGCGCTTGAGTGCTCAACTTTATCATCAGTTATGTGTGCCGTGGCATGCCGTGTCCTGGCCGTGTCCCGGCCGTGACTAGCCCCCGGATCGCCTGATGGATGGCTAAATGCTTCGATGCGCCAAATGGACAAACCTGACAAACTGACACGAAATCGGGGGGCGGGCGTCAAGTAGCCAAATGGCCAGTTGCTAAAGGGACGCTCTGCGATACACAAAATTAAATTAAATGTAATTTGTCGTTGACTAAGTATTTTGCGGGCAAAAGACAGCGTCGCATTTGTCAAATGTGTCCCAGTTCCAGCCAAGGCTTCGAAGGATTCGCCTTTGAAGTGCGGAAGCCCAAGCGGAACCGAAACTGAAACCGAACTCTGCAAACTGAAACTGAAACTGAAACTGAAATTAAAAGTCATTTTGGCAGCTCCTTACTCACTCAGTCGGTCAGTTAGCCAGTCGGTCAATTGGTCAGCTGAAATGACAGCCCAGCCCGCAGGCAGGCTCGCAGGCGACGCATTGCGCATACGCCGCATGCGCCGACACATTTATGAGAAGAAGTGCACAAAAGCCATTCAAACGCGTGTTACAAAGACGAAAGGGAAATGGAAATGGAAAAACAAAAGGAACGAGCCGGCTACGAAATTAAAATGAGCTACTCAATTACGCAAATTAAAACGTAAATGAAGGCAGCCGCGTTAAACAAACAAACGGGGCAACAAACAAACAAACGGCAAAAGGCATAAAATATCTAAAAAGCAAAACAACAAAAAGGGAAGTGCAAAAAGAAATGAGAACAATGCGACTTCATTGTTGTTGTCTTCTGTAATTTTCGTTTTTTCTTTTTTTTTTTTTTTTAACAATATAATAAAGTTCGTTGAGGTCGCCGTCATAAAACGCGCCAATGAGGCAGCTCAACTCGTTGAACCCTTGAAGCCGCGCAGGCCCCCTCAGCCCAGCCCGAAGACCTAAGCCCCTGCCTGAGATCCTGCCTCTTTGCCCCTGGCATGTTGAGGGCCAATAAAATCAAATTAAAAGGCGCCAAAGTGTCACGATTATGAGTCTTTAAGTGAAATCAATTAAAAAAGCAGAAACAACAAAATGAAAAAGACAGAAGGCAAAAGGCAAAAGCAGCAAACGAAAACAAGCTGGCAAAAATGAGCCGCCCAAAGCCGAGCCGGCCAAGCGGCAGCCGGTCGACCAGTGGAGCAGCCCCCAACACCTGGGCCTGGGCATGTGTCAAACTGTCGACCCTGTCGCCAACGCCTCTGGGCGCCATTGGGGTGCGCCATGCAAATTACACGGCTAACAAATGGTCCGCCACGTTGGACCTCGGACCTTGGACCTCGGACCACTGACATCGCTTCGCTGCCAGAAACTGTCTCACGCCGCACACTGCATACACTTGCAAACTGTTGGACGTATCTGTAACTCGAGATGGCAGCTGAAGGATCGGGAATTTATGAATTTCTCAGAAAACAAAAATTAGAGCATCTTTTAAAAGAGTTTACTAGTCACAAATGTGACAGACTTCGAATCATTTCGAGTCTGAAATTTATATTTATATTTTACTATGCATCACGACTTCTGTAACAACATTTTACAACTTTTGAGGGAGACCAAGCACCAAGGCAATTGCACAAAACGAACATAAAGGCAGGAGGCTGGTTCAAATCGCTCAGCAAGGTACGGGTTGGCAGCTCTACAATTGTGGTTTCTTTGTTATGGTCAGCACTTTCTCCAACACTCTCTGTCACTCTCACTCTCACTCTCTCATTCCTCTCTCTCTCTCTCTCGCACTCCTCTCCCCTATTCATTTCCAAGTTGTGTGTGTCCTCGATTTCTGCTGTTTATACTCATTACCCTTTATGCTTATACATGAGTATACTCATAATTCCGATACTACTCTGCCTTAAACCTACTTTTACTCATAATACACATTCATTTTTAGTTGACTTTGAATATTAATACTAACCACCTGTAAGTTGTGTGAGTGTTGCTGGGGCATGGCAAGTACTAAGTGATATGCAAAGCAATGTTTATTGCTGATTTTTTCAGTGCTCTTGGGGAATGCAGCAACCTGTAATGTGATTACCTTGTGCACCGTCACTTCATATTTATTACAAGACCCCCTCTAACAAATCGAGTGTCGATTGCAAGCGACTCCTGTTTGCAGCTGCCACTCGCGGATGCCTTTGCTGGGCGCCACTTTGAATACAACTGATGCCTCTGGAGTAGATGATGGCGTGGGGCAAGGTGAGGAGGCAGGCATTGCCACGAGGCGTATGGGTAATTAAATTATGGCGCCTGTTGCCGCGAGATGGCGCCACAACTGACCCGGTTGAGTTAAGTAATTTTTTATGGCAAATAATTAAGCTAAAGCGCACATTTTTGGGCTAAATGCAAAAACGAGCAGCGGAAATAAATGAAAAATCATATCAAAGTCGAGCTGTCAGCCGCGCGTGTGTGTGAATGCGTGTATGTGAGCGTACATGTGTGTGTGCGTGTGTGTGTGTGTGTGTGTGCAGGCAGGCTAACAGCAACAGGAAGTCAACGGCGTGCTTCCTTTTAGCTTTGTGTTTTTCTTCATTTTGTTTTGGGTTCTTCTTTTTTGTTCGCTTCTTCTTGTTTTGTTGCCCATTTATACAAAGAAATATTAAATTAAGAAAAGATTTTTCATGCTGCTTGTTTTTTAATAACTCGCAACAACAATGGGAAATGCCTGCAGCTCCAGGCCCTGCTCGGGGGTGTGCGCTGTGTGTGCACGCGCGTGTGTGTGTGTGCGTATGTGTGCATGTGCCACAGCACAGGACTGAAGGACTGCCGTTGGGAAGTGGAGCGGTAAAATTAATAAAACTTTAAATTGCCGCTAAAGGCAGCAGCAAGTGCAGCAGCAGCAGCTGGAGAGGGGGCGAATGGGAGTGCGTGTGGGGTGTGGGCGAGGTGTAGGCGAGCGGGCAGGAGCAGAAACTGAGGCGAACGCGGTACGACATTGGCCATGGGCACAGCAGACAGGAACTCAACGACTGGCCCTGTCCAAGACAAGATGGAGAGGGAGAGAGAGGGAGCAGTCTCCGACTCGAACTCAGACTCTGGAATGTTTAATGGTCGCATTTCGTTTCATTAAAAATGTATGCGGCCTTAAAAGCTTTTGTTGTTGCTACTCCAATTGTTGATGTTGTTATTGTTGTTGTTGTTGTTGTTGTTGTTGTTGTTGTCAACGCCGGACGACATTTGGTTTAAAATTTAAGTTAAGAATCTCGCATATGCATTGAGATGTAACAAACGGCAGCCGTGGCCCAAGCTGTTGACTCACTTCGGCAGAATTAAAAAACATTCATCATATCAGCAGCATATAATATATATAGGTATATGTGCCATATCATATTCTATATATGTGCATATATGTATCGATCGGGTCAGCTGTGTGCTTGTCGTGGCATTATCCTTTCGGGCTGGGCCATTATATCATTTGTGGGCGCGTCGTTGAATTTATTGTGCGGATGCTCGTGTCGGCTATTAATCTATTTTTATTTATTTCTACTTATGCGTCGGACTAGCCCCAATCCCCCCGCAGGGCTCCAGCACTGCCGCATGGCCGTGGCAAACTCGTGCTCGAAATTATAAGCAATTGAAATAAATCAAAGTCCAAAATAGTAAAAACGTCGCAGGCGAAACGAAAAAAAAAGGGGCAAAAAATAAAAAACAAAAGTATAAAACTAGAAAATGCTATCTATCGCGTGCCGAGCATTAAATACCCTAACTATACATAAAATATAAACCTTCGAGGGGCAAGGCATTGTTAGCTGAAATAAAAAATTGTAGTACAGTGTAGTGCTGCCATAAAGCTATTTATTTGCTATCCATCTGCGATCTAGCTAATTTCAAAATACACAAGCTGTGGTAAATCTACGATCGAACGATGTTGTGCTATGAGAATTAGGTAGAAAGGCGCAACGCAGCTACTAGCTGTTGTTCACACGCGTTGGCTCTCAGCTGTCCAGCTTAACGATTCGTTTAAGCTGCTGTGTGAGTGTTGGTGTGTGTGACATTGTCTCTGTGCTCGTTCTCTCTGTTTGTTTGAAGTGCAGACTCCGGCACCCATGCGGCACTCGTGCACAATTTATATTGCCCTCAGTCCACATTTATTGCAGCAATAATTCATTTAATTTTCCTTGATTTACTTTGTCAATGCCGAAGATGTTGCCTCTCCTCCCCTAGCCTGGCACTGGATTGGCAGCCAAGCGCTTGTTAGCTGCGATTCGGGCATTTTCTAGCATTGGAGAACGCGAGCGAAACCAACAACTAAGCTGGTCAAGGGGCAAAGGTCCTTAAACACGCCACGCCCCGCCCAGCTTGTGTGTGTGCGTAATTTATGCCACGTTTGCCACTTTTGTCATTTCGTTTGCTGCGTGTGTTTCCTTTTTTACAGACACTTACGACTGTGTCTTTTCTGGGGGGTAATGCGGGGGAGAAGGGGTGTGCTCGATTGGGGCTGACTATACCCATACGCATTTATTCGTATCGTTTGCCAGTTTGTTTGTCTGCTTTGTTTTATTGACACTTTTGATCTTTTTCAATGCATGCTCGATTCATTTATTATGTGCGCCAGGGCTTGGCCTACCCCACCGGCTGCCTGCTGCCTTCTTCGGGGGCACATCCTTACCAAATTTTCTGCCGTTATGTACACACTGATTGATACATGGAACCATCACACCGCGCCACGCCCACCTTTCTGGGGGTCCCCCGTCACAGCCACTGCGGATGTAATTTGTTGACAAATGAGCAACAATAATGTCACATTATCAGTTCATCACAATAAAATTATACGCCTCGAAGCCGGAGCCCAGATCCTGTGCTGCAATTGCTGATTGCCCCCCAGCAGGGCAGGGGCCTGCGACCGGTTGGCTGGCCACTTAATTGGTTGGCCAGTTTATGGCAGGCAGAGCTTTGACTTACCTAGACACCCACCGGGCTAGCTCGGGGCCCACCATCGGCCCAGGGCTCGGCATCTTGGCCAAATGAAAAGCTGTTAATCATGAGCCTGAAACGTTTGGCTTGTCATGCAGTGCGCATTAATTTGGCCAATGGAATGCATTAGCAATAGGCATTTCGCATCAGACATTTCGCATCAGACATTTCGCATCTGGTATCAGCGGGCATTTGTTATCAGGCCTTCGGCTAGGCATGACCGACAGGAAATGCTTTGGCGCCAAATTCAAATGATATGCCAAAAGGTTTGCTTCTCGGAAGCTCTCATAAAAAAGAAGATAGATAAAGAGTGAGAGAGAGAGAGGGAGGGGAGTGTTGGAACTTTTGTGTCAACTGTACCGCAAGCCATTTGACAAATGCGCAGCCAATTGACAACTGCAGCATTTAGCTTCAGCAGCGGCTGACAAGCCTTGAATGACAGACTGAATGATGGCATGAATTAATGAATGACTGAGTGTATGAACGAGCGAATGCCTCGCAAGCATTGCCGCTCTGATAAATGCCAATTTAAGTCGCCCGTCAAATGATGCCGCCCGATAATTGCTGCGCGCAGCGCTGACAGCCGCTTCACCAGCGAGCTTCAGCTGCCATCCAATTCCCAGTCCCAGTTACAGTCCAGCCTGGAATTGTTTGCCCCGCTCTACGGAACTGACTGTATTTCTTGCCAGCGGCCCAGCTCAGCCGCCTCGCTTGCCACGCCCTCCCTTATATGACCTTCCCAACTCGAGCTTAGGCCAGCATTTCTCTTAAATTTATTTTCAATATCATCTCATTTAAATGATATTATTTGTTTTTTTAACAAACATTTTTCGTATTTTCTTTAACTTTTTCTTAAGATTATTAAAAAAGTTAAGTTTGCTATTTAAAATTTTTTTTTATATTTATTTTAAATATCATCTTAAGTAAATATTACTCTTCACTTTAAAATCTTTCTTTTCTTTTGAGTCTATTTTGATATTTTTACCAATTTATTTGGATGCTGTTTTTTGTAGCTCTATAAAACAAAGACGTGAAGGTGTTGCCTTTAGTCAG
The DNA here is from genome assembly GCF_003285875.2 of Drosophila novamexicana. Classification (NCBI taxonomy): domain Eukaryota; kingdom Metazoa; phylum Arthropoda; class Insecta; order Diptera; family Drosophilidae; genus Drosophila; species Drosophila novamexicana. The sequence continues at coordinate 53,646 of NW_020824868.1, read as the reverse complement.
ACTGTAAACTTTAAAGCTACGATATTGGCACAATCGAACGAAAGTTAGGATTACCTTTAAAGCTCCAAAATATTATTACTAATCTTAATATGGTCATCATTATTATAAGTTTTATTATTATTATTATTATATTATCAATAATCTTATTTATTATTATAAAGTATATTCCATAGTATATTATCATATTGCTCAGGTCTGCATGATTGTTCGCTCCTTGGCCGAGCTTAGCACTTTTTTTTATCATATTTGTCTGTCTGTGAAGGACGAGAGATAGGGTATCTGCGCTGCGACTCGCTGGTTTCAAGTTTTGAGCGGTCGTTACTTTGTTATAAATTGGTTTTCAATTGAAAAACATTGCGCCCAGCTTTGCTCTGCGCTGCTCTGACTCTGGCCAGCTGGCTGACCAACAATGTGCATATGCCTCAATGGATCTATGCCAATGCCCCTCTCTCCCATCTCCTGTTGCCGTGTTCTTGGCAAGAAATTTGCTATTGACCATCATTCATCATTAAATTGTTTCGCTAACTGTTTTTCAACAGTGTTTTTTTTTCTTTACATTTTTTATTTATTATTTTTTTTTTACTTTCTTCATTTTCTTTTTTTTTGTGTGCGCGTGCTGACAAGCCGCTTCCTGTCGCCGGCTCCTGCCTCCCAAGGCAGCTTCTGCTGCTCCGCCTGCCCCTGCTGCTGCCCGTTCTTTGTGCCCGCATCCCCATCCCTGGGCACAACAAAGGGCAGCGCGTCAGCGTTGGTTTTTGCTACGCTGCCAAAATTTGATGAATTTCTTTTTTATTCATTTTGGGCTCCCCCCCTGAAACTTTGCTCAATTTTCTTCTATTTTCTTTTCTTTTCTTATTTTTGACGGTTCTTTTTTCTTGCCCTCGTAGCCTTGGCCCGCTTGTTGTGTCTTACAAAATATTTCTAATCAGTCAGTGCCCACGTTTGTGCCGCTTTTCCTTGTCGCCTTGTTGTGGGTTGAGTTCGGTTGGCGCCATTTAAATGCGGGCCGCTGATTACGCCCCCAATTTGGTCGAGGGAATGATGAAGTGGGAAGGGACGGAGGGGGTGTGTCAGCGAAAGACGATTAAACACACACTGGCTGCCAATTCCAATTTTAATAAATGTGCAGCCATATATCTGAAGGCAATTCGATTTTGAGATTAGTTTTATGGGAATTCGGCGAATGCGAGGGCCAACATTATGCGAAAATTCAGTGGAAAATTAAATTAAGGTTGCAAAAATGAAATGAAACAATTTTCACAGATTTTGACAGATACACACACACACATGCTTGATGGTCAAAGCTGTCGGCGGCAGGACGGCCGGAGTAATACATTCTGGGAAAAGCTTCTGCTGAAATTGCAAAATAATATAAGAAAAGCGCGTTTGCCATGAACTTGCCTTTTGAAGTGGCGCTGACCAGATATTCCCATCTGTCAGCGCTTCAACTTCAAGTTTTAAATGTACATTTGCATGCGCTGAAAATAGCTCGCACCCCCCTCTTCCCCGCCACTCCTCCATCGGCTACTACCAACATCTTGACTGACAAGTGGCGGGTTTTCCGTTTGATGTGCCACAAATGGCGGCAAATGTTTCAAATTAAACTTAAAGCCAAAAGTTTAAATGCAAAATGCTGACAAATGCGTTTCGATTTTGTTGGCGCCCGTCGGGCATGGGCGTGCGTGTGGCAGGGAGGGGATGTGTGTGTGGAGGGGGGGAGAGCCGAATCGAGCGACATGGCGCCGGGTCATGCTTCAATGTGGAAAATTAAATTAAATTTCTTTATTGGCACTTTTAAGCCAACGCACGCGAGCCTATAGACTATGTCGTCAAGCAAATATTGTGAGCTCACAAATACAGGGTATACGCCCAGCGTTGCCAATGAAGCGACTCGGAATTCGATAGATGTGCCGCTGAACCAGCTGCCTAGCAAATATGGCAAGCGACTGTGCAGATGTGTCTTTTACAGGGTATCTGAAGCGCGTGCAACACGAATTTCGCCCTATTGGGCGCATATGCAAAATTCATGGAATGGGGAATTGGGCAAGGGTGGCATGGTGTTCTGGGGGATGGACTGCCAAACCAATCAGCAGCAATAAATGATAAGCCCCAGCAACAATGCCAATGGCAATGCTGAACCACAGAAACTGTCACACACAAAGCGAGACGAAACGACACGAATCGAAACGAGAAAAAAGCCCTCTTGGGGACAGGGGGCAGGGGTCAGAGCCCTGTTGCGTAATATCTGTTTATATATACACACACACACATCTATAGAGACATATGTTGCTGTGTCCAAGATAGGCGCTGGCTACTTTGGAACAGATTTGCCACTAACGAAGCGCACGATTTCCAATAATGTAGAAAATGTGTGTGCCAAACGGATGCGTTTTTTTATATGCGGAAACGGACACAGATAAAGATCTGTGTGAGTATGTGTGCAACTCATAAAACGTGCACAGATACAGATACAGATAGAGATGGGGATGGAGATACCAAAGTGGAGTTGGGGCAGATGCTGTTAGCTGGACATTGTATAATGAGTTCCCTTGTGGCCAACTTCATGTCGGCTGGCTAACTGGCTGGCTGGCTGGCTGGCGTTATCATTGTGCTTGTGGGAGGCGTCAAGGTGAAAGCCACTTAGGGCCCAAACCAGCCCAGTTATCATGTGACAGTAATGAAGTGACAGCTACAACAGCAACAACACGGCAAGGCGACACGACAACTCGCCCGCAAAACTTAAACAAGGCCAAAAGCCACACGCGGCTGTCAAAATCAAAATAAAAGGCGGTCGGCGGGGAGTTGGATCGGTGTGTCGGTGGGTGGTGGGCGGTGGGCGGTGGGATGTTGGGCGTTTAAAGTCGCCACTTAAAATACCATTAAAGAAGAACCAGCATGGGAAACTGGCGCAGGCATATAATGAGTAGCAACTGGCGAAGACAGCTCGGCCATCTACTTAGACCAACATCCTCCAGCTCCGCCCCTGAGGCCCATTTCCCCGCGCTGGCGGCCCGTCTGGTCGGCGGGCCGACTGTGCACATAAATTATTAATTGCAAAATAATTGCGAAATTGTGTTTGTCCAAGTTAATTTATGCAATAAAAGTTTACCGCAACGCTGAACGTTGAGTCGAATCCACTTGCCAGATACCCAGACACCCAGTCCCATACTCAGACACAGACCCAGACCCTGGCCCTAGGCCCAGACTCGGTTCAGAGTCCATGTCCGAGCTCGCTTTAAAGTAGCTCATTTAATTTACACTGCACGGGTTTTCTATCCCTCAAAGTCCGTTTGTTGTACTTGTTGTTGCTGGCCTTTTGGCTAATGAGCCCGCATCTGCGGGCCGTCGCCCCCCTTCCCCATGCCCCTCCGCTCCGCTCTTGGCCAACAAGCTGGCAATTACTTAAGCAGCAAGCGGATAAGTCCAACATATTTGGTACCATTTGATGTTACAGCGGGCAAAACTGTGGGAAAGTGAAGACTGAAGCTTTCAGCGTGGCCAGATCCACGAGGAAACCAATTTAATATTCGTCTGGCTAATGTGGTCTTCCTGACTGTGTTTGCTTGTCTTCGAGCTTTAACCATTTTGGCTTAAGTCAAATTCACAAATTTCTGATCGAAAATATAAGTCTGGCTGCAATTGCGAATGATGTGGAGTCTTGCCAGAGGTAGGCAACATAAAGAGCTTACCAACTAACCAAATTTTACACGCTTTTCTAATGTTAACATCGACATGCTTTATGCTCTTTTCAATTCCATTTTCCGGCATGTCCGTAAGCGTTTATCATGAATAGCTAGCTGTAAACTTCATCTTCTCCTCAAATGCTAGCCAAGTAACTTTGTGAGTCAAGCTCAACATGACAGACTAATTTGTCGATTCCTCTTTATTCAACATTCGTGAAGTTTGCACTGGCATCTGCAGGGTCATCACAAGTACGCAGTATTTAGGCTTGCGGCATGCGAATTTTTGATTTCAGTTGAATAGCGACCAAGATTATAGAAAGCAAATTTTTCTTTTTGTTGTGGCACCAATCGATATTTTAGTGTGGAAATAAATACAATAATGGGAAATGCAGCACACATTTTGTAGCATACTTTCGAGCATATTTTTGCCTTGGGATTTGCGGGCTTATCAGCTGCTGGTCCCACTCAAATGCAACGTCCAGTGTGCCCGGCATCTATGCTTAATGCTCTCGTTGATGTTGTTGTTGTTGTTATTGTTGCTATTGTGATTGCCGTTGTTGCTGTTCTTTTGTAGTTGTTTATTGTTGTTGCTGCTGTTGTTAGCTGCTTTTTAGTCAGCTATAAAATCAAAGCGAAATTTTTTGATATTTCAAACATTTTTCGTTTAAAATTCTTTGCCTGCTGAAAAGCAGCACAGCTTGAAGGTTGGACAGAGATGGCGGTAACAAAGGCGGGAAAGCGACAGAGAGAGAGAGAGAGAGAGAGGGAGAAAGGGAGAGAGAGAGAGTGAGAGCGATACGTTTTCTAGTCTTGCTGGCATGTAACAACTTTATTGCCGGCCCTTGGATATTATTATTGGTTGCTGTTGTTGTTGTTGCTGCTGTACTTGCCTCTTGCTGTAATAGGCTTAAGCTTTCCAACAGTTTTCGAGCACTTTTAAATTCGCAGCATTTACTTTAACATGGATCTCAGCATGTGCACATGCACACTCTACTTATCGCCGAATATTTATGGACACGCACACATACGCACACATACGCGCATACACACACAGACACACACACACACACATACACACACACACACACACACACACACACACACACACACACACACATACACACACATACACACACACACACATACACACATGGCCATGCGGCAAATACATAGCAAGACGCGTATCTTTGTGCCTGGCCATGCATGCATATAAATCTATTATCCTTTAATTTAGCCTCAGAAATAATGAAGCATGCTAAAGTGTCTTGTGTGTGCGTATGTGTGTGTGTGTGCCGCGCTAAATTCAACTACCCCCCTTGGCAATCCTTGCCTCTGCTGCAGTGCCCCAGCCGTTTGCCTTCTTGCCACATGCATCGCACAAATCCAATCAACGGCAATTTGCAGCCAAGTTGCAAAGGCGGCGGCAAATGTGCAATTTATTTATTGCAACTGTTGTTCCAGTTGTTGCACCATTTGTTGCTGTTGCTGTTGCTGCTGCTGTTGCAGTTGTTGCTATTTTTGCAAATTGAATTTTCGTTTGCATTCCGATTTTGGCAATTCATTAACATTTTCCATCGGCTGCCACTGACTCTGCCGCTGCAGGCGGCCGTCTTCCAAAATGAAAATGCAAATTTTCCGGTGCCCCACTCCACAAAAGAGCCAAAGACAAAAGACGGCAGCTGCAAGGACTTAGAGTAAGCCAATGCCAACTGGAAATTTACAGAGACAGAGACGGAGGGAGAACGAGAGCGAGAGCGAGAGCGAGAGGGACAGACACAAAGATTGTGATAAAGCTCAATATGACAACATCTGTTGCAACTCCTCCTAATTAGTTAATAAAGGAGTCGCATTTGCATCCTACTGACATACATGCGCCTTAAGATACGAATCGAACATTATCTCAGATGTCAACATAATAATATATATACCTATAAATACTTACAGACGAACTGCCCAAGACGAACTGCCCAACTGCAAGATTTCACCCGCAACTGTGGAAAATGCGTGGAGTTCTTCCTTACAAAGCGATTCAGTTATATTTGTAGATATGTGCGGGAATTCATTTTGATGATGCGTTTAGATATATACAGGGTATTGGTTAGCTTATTGAACTGCACAATTTTGACTGGCCTTTAGGGAGTTTCATATTCATGAGTTGGCGTCATCAGCTCCAGGACTTGAGACTCGCTCAGCGCTTAATCCATTTTTGACAGCGTGTTTATACAAAGGCGGAAAAGGTCTTATTTAAGCGGAACGGCCGGATCAACAGAGTCGGCTTATTGTGCTCGCTGTCACGCCTACTCAGTGCACCGGCTGCTCGTTATGGGAGACGCCCAGCGATTTGTTCATGATTTATGCGTCCGTGCGGGGCAACAGGTAGGGCGCTTAAATTGGCCACGTCGCGCTTCCACAAAGGCTCTGGCTCTGCTCGGATGGCAACTTGTGGCGCCTCCATTGGGCGACAACTTTGCCAACTGCTCCTGCTGCAGCTGCAGACCATCAACTGGACGCATTTGCCATGCAGAGCACGCGGTCTTCTCCTGCCATGCCCCTTGCCCCTGGCCGCCTGCCGCGTGCCGCTTGCATGTCGAGCAGGCTGCCATGAGCAGGAGCAGGAGCAGGGGCAGGTGACAGGTGGCGGGCGGCACTCGCTACCAACTGATTAAAATGCCTTTCAGGGATGCTGCTGCTATCGCTGTTGACGCCGACGCCGACGACGACGACGACGACGCCAGCGTCGACGTCGCTGCATTTGCATTTATATTGTTTTGACCAATTTCTGGTCCAGCATTATTATCATTTCTTCTTCTTCTTCTACTGCTCTTGCTGCGTTTTATTATGTACCATTATTATTGCACACAGCACGCAGCACACAGCAGTCGCCCCAGACGAGCCCCAGGATCGGGCAACGGCGACAAGCTCGCACCCTCCAGCTGCTTAAGTAACCAACTTTTGTCGAAGCTCCTTTGTTTAGCATATGGCAAAAGTTGGCTAAATGCATTTATGCGAATGCACTGCAGGACAGCGACTCGTTCTCCGGTACAGTCGCATAGCCTTCAGCTAAAGTTTTCAATACAAATTTACATATTGTTAACCCACAAATTAATTCATTGCCGAGCAGAAAGGTGACTCCCAGTTCGATTTATGAATAAATATATAAATATAAATAAATATAAATAAATATATAAATATAAATAAATATATAAATATAAATATATAAATAACTGAAAAAAAATCTTTTTTTTTCTTAAATTAGTTTTAGGTTCTTACAGTACAGTTGATTTTTGTGCACAGCTTGGTTTCAAAACTTGGGACTTTGAATTCGAATTGGTTCGGTTCAAAATATTTTGCATGCCAGACCGGCCAGGACTAATAACATACTCTGCACAAGCTGACATTTATTGCGGTCTTGGTTAAGTAGGGATTTTATTGTCCACTTTGAATAACACTTGCGCTTGTCAACGACAGAGCTGCTTTTGAGATCGCCGCTTTGATTGGCGGGCAAAACAAATTATTATTGCGAGGATTTATCTTCCTGCTGTTATCTGGAGTATCTTTGTGTTATCTGTCGATTGATTGATTGGTGAGTGCAAAGCGTTACAAATTGCCTGCTTAAGTATTTCGTTGGCTATAGTCAAACGCAGAAACGCCAAAAACTGTCCGCCACATAATTCACACACACACACATACACTATTCTCTGTGTGTGTGCGCCGGCATTTTGTCATTGTCGACTGCGGTCCGGGCAAAAATTGTTTGCGATTTTTATCATTTTAAATGGCGGCCGTCGAGCAACGAAAAATTGCACAAAAAACACGCGGAAAAAAGTCGGCCCAGCCAAGTGTGTGCTGGGGTGGAGGCGGTAAAGTGCCTTGTTTTTCCACTTCTGTTGTTGTGATCTTAAGCGCGGATTTGCATCATAATTTATTATGCGAGAATTCTATGCATCCGACCATTCCATGTCGCTTTACCCATGGCTAATTTCGATGGCGACGCTGGCGATAAAAAAGAATTTTCCCTAAATGAGTTTTCTCCTGCCCTAGTTGGACAAGGGCGAGGGGGTGAGCGAAGAGTTTCTTAAATGGTGCAGCTCAGCGGAGACAGTTGAAAGAAAAGGCGTCGAAATCCTTTGCTAATCTTTGCATAACAAACATTTATAAATTATTTATTTGGTCAGGTGCGTGGTAAGGTAAGGTAACACGCCAATGCTGGTAAGGTGCTAGGCAAAATAATGTTCGCCGTGGTTTACCTTGTTCTTGCTTGGGTCACGTGCGTCGCGTGTTGCTGGGATTAAAGCACCCAACGAGAGAGACAAAGAGAGAGCGTGAGTGAGAGGGAAAGAGCGGGTGTGTGGGAGAGCAACAACAGCAAATGGCAGCTTAAATTGTCTCGTATTTTTATTACTCAGTCTTCCAACTCGGGGGAATCCCTGTACTTATAGGCGAAAGGGTGTTACATCTTATTGCCACACGAAATTTTCATCAAACGTGCCGCAAACAGCGACAGCGACGTTGACGTCGACAGCGACTGCGAGTGGCCAAATAAACGTATGAAACGAATAAAATAGAATTTGCACCTAGCTAAGTGGCCGGGGAAAAGCTCCCGCATCTAAACGGTTCCCAAAATGAAGCAGGTTGAGGGCAAGCAGTTGAAATTGGATAAACACAACACAAGAACGAGGCCAATGGCTTAAAAATTATTCAAACAGGTTAGCATAAAAGTCAGTTAGTGCTGCAATAATATCCTTAGAGATATGTCCAAATAAATACAAATAAATATACAAATATGTTGGTATTCTTTTACCCAATCAGAACGGAGCATCATGAGTTTAAAAAGTCAAGTACACATGTGCTAAAAATTAAAGTTTGTGCGTTTGTTGAGCCGGACGACGCCCGGTAATTTCTTCCAGCATATTATAATATTTTTTAAATTGTATTATCAGTTCTAAATATCACAGAGGCAGTGAAACATTGTGGACTGTGACGAAACCCAAAGTGTCGATAGTTTCGCAACACTACAAATATCGTATACCTAACTATCGTTATCATTACTACTCGATAGTTTGCTAAGTTATTAGGGTGATCCAAAAATTCGCAGTTAATTTATAAGAGCACACCAAAACATAGCAAACTATCTTAGTCAAGAGTCAAGAGTGCTGAACTAAGAGATACCCTGCTTTAAACTTGTGATTTTTCTGCTATTTTCGATATTAAAACTCAGATATTAACTAATTTAAAGTTACATTTGTTCAACTAAAAATAAACGAGTGTTTCTCAGTCGTGTAGCCTCTGCTTTCGCTTCATTTAGCGTATGGCTCAATAGGGAGATAAGTTAACAGCAGATAAGTAAAGAGCTATCGATTAGCAGCTCCATTTTCATATCCATTTACATTTCCAATTTTCATTGTCCATCTGTCTAGACCAAGCCACCCCCCCCCCCACCCCCCACACACACACACACTCCTGTCGCCACCACCTGTGAGGGCGGTGTATTCAGTTGGACGCCCTGCCCGAGCTGCTGCAGAAAACTGTGGTTGATTTGGTTTACGAGCAACGAGCAATAGTTTAATTATTTAGTAAACCGATGCTTAAAAGCTTAACAAGCATCGCTCTCAATGTCCCTGTTAATGCTGATGATGACAACGCCGAGGCGGGAACCGAAGCTTGGCAGGGGGAGGGCGGCAGGTGGTATGTGGTAGGTGGTAGGTGTAACATTTGGGCAGCGACAGCTGTCTCATAACTTGGACAAAAATGCTTATGCCGTCATTAAATCGGTAGAAGGACATTCTGGCTACGTCTCGACGCCCTGACCACAGCCGCGTGTGGAGCTTGTCCAGTTCAGCAGGCGACTGGCCACGCTTTGTGTGTATCGCCAAGTGTCAATAAATGTGTTCTTGGCTGGGAGTTGAAGCCGCAGCGCCACCAGCCTGGTCGCATCTCATGCCCCACCCCGCCCTCGCCCACGCCCATGCACAGGCACAGAGCCAGAGCCGGCAGCACTCACGATCTGGTCTGCCGCCAGCTGTGTCCTTTCCTAGACAAACAATAAAATATTCAAAGTTTATAATGTAAATTAACCCAAGTTGGCCGGCTCGGCCTCGGGCCACGTTTCGGTTTTCTGGCCATCCTGGCCAAGTTGCTGACTGGCCCATGAATATACAATAGTCATCTGCTGTCTCGCTCTCGCCCAACCTCTGTCCGTACTGTGAGTATCGGTGGAGGCTGGGGCGGGGAGGGGTAAGTGGGCAGCAAATCTGAGGCCGATGCTGAAACTGTGGGGCAAACATACATAAATTCTCATATTGCTGCGGCCCCTTTGGCCAGCTGGAATCTTGAGACCTAAAGGATTTGCCGCTGCGGCCGAGGCTAATCAAATTTTATTGGCCCGCTCGCGACAAGTGGCCGTACAGGGGGCGTGACAGCTCGAAAGGACCCGTAAAGCTGCAAATTTGTGAAAATTTGTGAGTATTTCTGGGAGCTTGTGGGGGCTCCGGTAAGCCGACACGAGACGACCGATTGAACTTTGACCAGGTGCCAGATAAGAGGAGCAGCAAGTGAGCTGCCCAAATGTTCCTCCAGCTAGCTAACTATTAATGCAACCGAGTTCCTGCCTAGTCACAGGCACGCCCACTTCTACGCATACTTTAAGCTGCCTTGATATACTCTGCATTAATGTATAGGTTAGAGGCAAGAAGAAGAACAAGCGTTATTTTCTATGCACAGAAGGATTTGGTAATATTTGCAAATGCAACTTGAAGTTGGGTGCAGTGTATCTGTTAGTCAGTGACGCCCGTCTATAGTTAGTTGCTTTACTTGCCGCTTATTTATCAGTGCCCAAAGCCAGCCAGGAATGATGAATGATTGGCAAACAGCCGCTGACCAAAGCGGGTGAAGTATCTGCATCGAACTCTGGGGTCTGCGTGAGACTGGGGCCTGGGAGCTGGGCGCTGGAAGCTGGACAACTCAAATTTTGTTGCCCCTCGCACAGTGGACGTCATCTTTCATTAGATTAACGATTGTCCCGGCCACTGGGTAGCTGCCCAAAATCAAATCTTCAACAATCTGTTCTGCCAAACTGCCGCCGCACTCGCATGACAAGACCAAAGCTCGCCCGGCCTATGGGTACACTTCCACGTGTGTGTGTGTGTGTGCGTGTGTATGTGTATTTGTATTTGTGTCCATTTGTGTGACAAAAAAGAGTGTCAAATGCGAACGCCATCCTATAGCTCGCAGTTTTTTGGTGCTGGTGGCGGAGATGGAGGGAGGGGCCCTGCGACCTGCAACCGTCAAGCGTCAAGCGTCAACAGTCAGTCGGACAGGGTCGGGGCTTATGGCCGGGCCATAACCAACGACCAAACGAGTGTCAACTTGATCCTGACAAAGTATTTGCGGCTTGCCAGTCATTTTTAGTGCGCCCACAGATTTTGCTCCCTTCGAGAGGGCGTGCGAGCTGTGGAGCCCGGCAAGTTGTGGCTGAGCCCGTTTTGGCCTAAATGAGTTTTGAAAACCCAGCTAAATATGATTGTTGATGGCAGCAGCTATTGTTTTTTTGCTCACTTGTTACGTAAAAAGCTAATCTACAAGTACTTTAATCAGGCATATATATAAACATATGTAAGATAAGCGTGTGCAATGCAATGTTTCCGCATAGATAAGGTCACATCCTGTGTGGCTAGGCAGTTGTGAACTCTGAAATCAGTTCACGAACAGAACAATATGCTATAAATATTGATTTATAATAATAATAATACATTATATTCCATACATTTCCTCTTGAATTTGCTTTGAAATGTTTATCCAAATGCTGTCGCTTGCCTTTTTCATATAACATACGTTCATTTATTATCTATTTACAACATGCATGTTTTTATACTGTAGGAACTTAGTTTTAGTTATAAACTAAAAAAAAAAAGAATAGAAAACAAATTTAAATATTATTAAACATAATTTACGCTGACGGCGACTGTTGTTCGTCTCGGCACCGAAGTCTGAAGTTTGAAGTTGAAGAACTTGTTCACTGTTGCTGGTTCACGCTTGCAGTTCATTTTGGAACTGCACAGAATCAAGCTTACATAGCAACATCTTTCGTTGGTTAGCTGAACTAGTTCATTTTGTTGCATCAACAAATCGGAACCAGTTGCATAATAATACTGTAACTTTCCACAAGTTGCAATCCACTTGGCAAGAACTTCACTTCATCCCCCCATCCTCACTTCCACTGTAATCCCGCTACCCCCGCTGCTCCTGCTTCCTGCCAGAACTCCACCTGCATCAGCTACTGCTTGCAGCTCCTATTCCTGCTCCACATGACGCTTGGCCTTGGGCATGGCCACGTCCAGAGAGCGATCCACATACGCGAAGTTATCCACGACGCTCACATAGAGCACTCCGCCCATCACAGTCAGGGCACCGGCAATGGCAATCTTGGACCACATGTTGCGTATACGTCGGGCTACGTTGAGCGACTGAACCAGCGTTGAAGATACGTATTTGCAATATGCGCGGGACGCATTCCCTGCATGACGCTTTATATACGCGGAACGCGCAACGGGAACGACTCCAGTCCCAGCGCTGTTGATGACGTCGCCGCTGTCGGTTTCCCCAGCGAGCTTTCGGCCCAGCTACTGCGTATGTGCGGCTGGTCACGTCGGCCGTACGACCCCGCTGCCAGCAGAAGCTTTTTTCTATGTCGCCCCACATAATGCACTTCCTTCTCCGCGGGCCACCCATTCATTATCGATCATTCGATAAGAACTTTTCGCGTGCTTTCACATACACACCTTATACGTATGTTTACATATATATTTGCCATTATTTTCTGCAATGTTTTTGTTTATTTATTGGCTCAGTTTTGTTTATCAAGATCTCTTAATCTCGCCGGCTGTCTGGCCCGCGGCCAGCGAAGGCAGTGGCGGAGTGGGCGGGCCAAGACCCACGCCCATTTGATTATAAACTCGCACACATTTGGACAAGCTATCATAACAGAATATACATGTTTTGGCTGGTTTCTTTTTCGCCAGCTTTCAGTGCTATATTTAAGTTTATAACTCAATTTGGCAAGCACATCTATATGCCAGTTCTTTGTATTAGGCATTTTTATATCTCTATAATATAAACATGTGCACATATTCCATGCGCTAAATGTAAATTCCTTTGGAATGCGATAATAAAGCATGATATAATATTCAACTGACTGCCGATCTGAGCTCCAACTATTATGTTTGTTCCCCTAAATTATTGAAGTTTAATCTAAAGTTATAGGTTTGTTTTCTCAGAGCATTCCCAATTCGGTCTTGACAAAAAATTGTATTTCTGTTTACTTTGCTATTATTTTTAGTTATTTGATTGTTAAATTCTATTTTACGTTCTTAAAGGTTTTCGTTTTTACTTCGTTCTCGTTAAAAAAGTATGAAAGGGCGTAGTAAACTAGGACAAATTTATGTGACATTTGTTAGGAGGTAGCCTTATAATTATAAACTATAACTATAAACATATTCGGAGACCAGATGGGATCGCCTAACAATAATAACAAAAATAAGAATAACAATAACAATACTACTACTTATATTCATAATAATAATATAAATAATATCAGCAATAAAATTAGAAATAATTATAATAAAAACAATGATTAAAATGAAAATAAGAATAATATATAATAACAAACTATTTGATCAGACTAATATAAATGTTCAACATAGATAAAATCCAGGGTGTCTTTAAGTCGAGTGCTCTGCTAATCTGCGCTGTTTATTTGAATGTTTTTTGCACTGAGTGCCATGTCATATGAGGGGCTAATAATGATAGAATGTTATCGAGCTTTTAGCACCGTTGCGACGAGTCTATCTGCAAATAAAGCTTACTAATTGTTAATGTGTGAATGCGAATGTCGCCGAGGGCGGGGCGGGGCGGTACTAATACACACTTTGCTAAATACACAGCTCAACAAACGATGATTAACCAATGACTCAAAAAAGTGGAGAAAAAACAACGAAAGGCAGTAAAATGATTCGCAATATGCAGTTAGAATAATTAACCGAGTGTGGGTGGCCTCAGCAGCGCGTATTCATGCGCTGCTGTGGTTTGGCTTAATGAGGGTAATCGCCTACTTAACTGATTATATAATTGTGCATACACATACACATACATGCATACACACAGACATATGTAAATAGATATTTACGAGCAACATTTACGTTTCTATTGATGCAAGTGGCATAAACGAGTATTGCAGCAGACACTAGGAATGCATTCAGCAATAATTATGAGTATTATGCGATCAGTTATACCTAACTTAAGCTGTTATCTAAATAAGGGCCCCGACAATGGCCCATGTGCAAGTATTAGTCCCATTCAAATTCACTTTAGTCAAACAATGGTTTAATTAGCAAATTCTGAGACTGGCCTTTGCAGTTAACTTGAACACACGAGTTCTTTTGGTTAGCACTGTTCTACGAGACTAGATTATATATATCTATTCGTTAGCACTGTTCTATAAGGCTAGATATATATATATATATAGGGAGGTACGATTTGTTGTTGTTTTCATACTATATATATAAACGACTTAAGGATATATATACATATGGATATCGATATAAATGAAATATGATAATGCATATAATATATAATATATATATGTATATGATGTAAGATTTGAGATACAAGGGAATGTGAAGCATACGATTCAGATATGAGATTATAGATAAAGTCTATAATATAAATAAATAGACATAAAATGAAACATTTGATATAAGATAAAAGACAACATTTAAATTAAAGACTGATACATAAGAATCAAGATAGAAAGACGCTTAAAGATAATATAAAATGTATAAAAAGGAATTACTCTTAAGCGTGGAATGCATCGTGATAAGAGTTAATTACCAATGCTGAAATATATTTCCACTTCAAGCATTTACGGTTGAGTTTTCCAACTAAATATGATTATAAATATGTGTGCGTGTGCGCGCGCGTGTGCGTGTGTGTGTGTGTGTGTGGGCGACCTCGCGCTGTTTACGCGGAAATTAATCGAAGCTCATAAAGCAGCGTAAACAAAGACAAAGACAACACCCGCAAAGCGCAGACAATGCTGCTCCTGTTGAGGGAAAAAGATACGGGCGGGGTTGGGGGCTTGTAGTTGGTTTGAGCAGCACGTTGCTTGTTAGCATCGTATCTATGGGAGCGACATCGTCGCATGTAGATAAACAGGCATTAATAATATAAATTTGGCCAGCATTGTCTATATTCCGACTGCTCCTGGGGTCGCAAGCTGGCTACAGGCGGGGGAAGGGGTGCCTGGTGAGCTATATACCAACAGATTGCCATCATTTGTGATTGCTTATGGTCTGCGACTATGCGGATAGCACGTAACTGTATCTTTCCCTCTCTCTCTCTCTCTCTCTCTCTCTCTCTCTCTTTGTCTCTCTCCCTCTCTCCATCTCTCACTCAGGCTGCAGCTGGTTGCAAATCTATCTATCTGTATCTGTATCTGTATCTGTATCTGTATCTGTATCTGTATCTGTATCTGTATCTGTATCTGTATCTGTATCTGTATCTGTATCTGTATCTGTATCTGTATCTGTATCTGTATCTGTATCTGTATCTGTATCTGTATCTGTATCTGTATCTGTATCTGTATCTGTATCTGTATCTGTATCTGTATCTGTATCTGTATCTGTATCTGTATCTGTATCTGTATCTGTATCTGTATCTGTATCTGTATCTGTATCTGTATCTGTATCTGTATCTGTATCTGTATCTGTATCTGTATCTGTATCTGTATCTGTATCTGTATCTGTATCTGTATCTGTATCTGTATCTGTATCTGTATCTGTATCTGTATCTGTATCTGTATCTGTATCTGTATCTGTATCTGTATCTGTATCTGTATCTGTATCTGTATCTGTATCTGTATCTGTATCTGTATCTGTATCTGTATCTGTATCTGTATCTGTATCTGTATCTGTATCTGTATCTGTATCTGTATCTGTATCTGTATCTGTATCTGTATCTGTATCTGTATCTGTATCTGTATCTGTATCTGTATCTGTATCTGTATCTGTATCTGTATCTGTATCTGTATCTGTATCTGTATCTGTATCTGTATCTGTATCTGTATCTGTATCTGTATCTGTATCTGTATCTGAATCCGTATCTGTATCTGTATCTGTACCTGTATCTGCATCTGTATCTGTATCTGTGTCTGTATCTGTATCTGTATTTGTGTCTATATCTGTACCTGTATGTCTAGCTCTGCGTACGTGGAACGGTGGGCAACTGCCGTTGCAGCGATTACTCTTTCACTTTCGGCGGCATCCTTCATGCCAGCTGCTCAGCTTTATCATATTAGTTCCATCCCGTGGACGGCTGGAAACCATTTTTGCCAATGCAGCTTTCGACTTTTTTCATGTGAAATTAAATTTCCTAATAAATATACTAGTGCTAGCATGTGGGTAGGGTCTGGCTGGCTGGTAAGGCTCTGCGTCGCGTTGGCAAACGTCGGTCGCATCCGCTTGTGCCAATTTTCCAATGCAAAAACCGGCAACACCACCTGAGACCCACTTTCTTGTACCCGTGCCAGCCGAATCCTGCGGACCCCGCGGGACGTATTTGTGCTGCGCTCGGTTTGTTCGCTTGCACTTCCTTCCGGCTGGGCCTCATACACCGACAACGAAAAAACCTCAAGTAAACAGACGATGCAGCCCACTCCCTGCCTCCCCCTCTTACCGTTACAACCAACTACCGCCCACTGAGGTTCCGTCTTCTTTGCACAAATTGAATTCTCGAGCGCACATTTTCATTTGACGGTGTGTGTGTGTATTTGTTAATTTTCACACTGGAAAATTGCATCAACTGGCTTACGACTTTTTGTACAGTCGTAACAACGGCAAAACACGGCAAATATCTAACTTTTCGAAGTTAGAAGGCTTGACTATACCCAGCTCAAAGTTCACAATTCAGCTGGCCCAGCCTAGCCCGGCCTGACAACTACAACAGCAAGAACTGCAGCAGGAATAACAACAGCAAAGAACAACCACCTCATGCACTGCCATTAAGTATACCACAAGGCAGCCGCATCTCAACCTTTCAGACGTCATGTCACGCCACGGAGATCGATAGATTGCGTGTTCACATACCAATTTCTGCTGATAATTGTTAAAATTGGCTGAAATGTAGTACAGTGTACAGTCAGTCATTAGCCAGGCCTGGCGGCAAATCAGACAAGCACAAGAAGGTATACGGGGCTGCAATAGCTCAAATGCTTTAAATAGTTATGAGATATATATCTAGATATAGATATATAGACACAGAAAAGGATAACGATAAAGGAATAGATATAATTGTAGATAAAGATGAAGATTAAGATAAAGAGAGAGATAAAAATATGCATACATCTTTACACACATAAAGAAATGTAGATATATAGATAAATACATATATAGATATATAGATATATATACATAGATATATAGATACAGATATATAGTTATGAATAGATATACAGTCACACATATGGTAGTCATTTCATAGAAATTAGATCCTTCCTAGTCTAAAGTCAGGCGATGCCAGCCCAAGGTCACAGGACCGATGTACCCTCTCTCCAAAAGGGTATACGTGGCAGTTCACTGATAAAACACTCATTTAAATGATAATTACGCTACTTGTTATCCTCGAACTGAACATGTCAGTTGGATGTTAACTACATTTGTATGCAGTTTGGGTTTCGGGGTGCCTGGTTGGCTGGATGCGCGGGTGGTTTTGGTGCGGGGGGTGGCTGGGGGTGCTTGGGGCATGCCTTTTGTCCTGATCCATGGGGTGCATTTTAATTTATGAGCAAATTTTGCGTATCTAATGCACAGCGTCCTGCACTTTGTGTGCACAATTAAATTTTCAATGTAATTTCACGCACAAATGCCTTCAATTGCACGCGGCTCCGCTTGTAGTCCCGATTTTGTGGTTAGGTGCCCTCGAAGGTGGTGCGGGGCAGCGTGCAGCGGGTGGACTTTGGAGCGCCGGGTCATAGGCCCAAGCTAGCGATTAGCATCGTGTGCATCACGTGAAGCGACATAATCATCATAATCGCATTGACACTACAAATGAACGCGCGCCACGGCTGAGGGATTGGCGGGCGGCTGGGCTGTTGGGCGGTTGGGCGTAGGTAACGGGACACCGCCAACGGAGGCGGGTGGTGCAACAGGAAGGCTGCACTTATCGACAACATTCACGCGCTTGAGTGGCATCAACATTTTTATGGCCGTTGTTGTTTTGGCAAACGGCCGATTAACGTCGCTTATCAATTAGCACAGTTCGCCAGCTATCAAAGAGCCGATGGCAATGCCCATCGATAAGGCGGAAACAGACCCAGCCCAACGGCCCTGCCTTATCATCAGCGTGCGTGCGTGTGTGCGTACGTGTGTGTGTGTGTGCATGCGTATTATATGCAACTCTTGTGCTCTCTGCGTCTATGTGCTTTAAGCTGCTTACAGCTCTTGCATAAATATGAAAGAATCCAATAAGTCAATTAAAAATTGATTACCACGTACTCTGACTGCCCAGAAAGGCAGCGAGCATATGAAGAGAGTATCTATATATATATATATATATATATATATATAATATACACATGGTCACGGGTATAGGTCACTTAAAGAATTCCCAATTTCCCCAATCGATATATATAAAACGATTGCATATACTACTCGGAGTAGAATATCAAGTGGTATAAAACTCAAATATAATTGATTAAAGATTTATAAAAACGAACTTGGTCGGGCAGAAATCGGACTATTATTACATAAAAGCACACATAATCTTAGCTTCTGCTTTTATTCTGTAGCTTTTGAAGCACAATCCACGATTCCTATCGCACTCATTTCATGCTCTTTTCACGCGCACTTTTCCTCCAGGGTCACTTTATTTCTAGCCGTGCCTTCTATTGCACGCGTCGCTTTTCAACACTGTTCCACCGCACAGTGTTTGCCAACTAGTTAGAAAACAAAAGACGCCGCTTCTGTTCCCGTTGTTGTTGCTTCTACTCTTTCGACCTTCAAGTAACCACCAAAAGTATAGACACCACCCACAGACATTACCAACCCAGCATTGTTGCCCCACCAACCCCCCGCCCACTCTCATCCTCTCTTTCCTTTGAGTGCTGTGAAGTGTATGCGTTGTAATGTGCGTTAATAAATTTAATTTTAGCCTCTTTCTCTGGCTTTGGCTCTGGCTGTGGGTGTGCCCCCGCCCAATATGCCCCTGCCCCTTCCCCTGGCACTGCCTCATCCGTTGAACCATCAAGTTTAAAGTGTCGCCGGAGTCAACACAACTCAACTCGATGCTCGTTTCTCGTTTTTATCAGTTTAATGGGCGGGCCGTAATGCAATTTGTGCGACACCCCGAACCCCCGACACCCGAGACCACCCACTGCCACAGCGCCCCGTGGCCCCCCAACCCCCACGCAATCGCTTAGAGGGAGATATGAGTTCTCTGCCGCTGTTGTGTAAAGCAATTTTGATAAATTTATGTGAAATACGCTTTCATGATAAGCTAATTAAATTCAATCGTTGTAACCAACTGCCAAAAACCGAAATGCCCCAGCCACTTACAGTTCCTGCCCCTTGCCCCGAGCCTCGCCGCTTGCCACCAGCTACCATTCCCCCGCCCTCTCTCACCATCCCTGCCCGTGCAAGCAAATTCCCAGTGAGTACGTTCAGCACTCGCTGCGCCTGTTAAAGCCCAGCAATTGTTTCCATATCGTTGAATCGACTACAAAAATCAGCAGCGGATTGGAAGCCAACATGGGATTAGGTAATGAGCGCAGTCATATAGTAGGGCCAAAGTATACAGAAGTATACTTTTATATGGTAAAAGCAAATGCAGAGAACAAGGTGAGTCGATGTTTAGAGAGGAAGCTACCTTTGGAGAATAGAGCTAAGCGGTTAGAATGGAACAGAATGGAATGGAACGAAAGCAATCTCAGCAGAATTAAAATAGAATAAAAATGAATTGAGTAAAAAATTAAAAATAATATATACAATATATATATATAAAGCGAGATAATACAGAGTATAATACTATGTAGAGGTAACGAGGGGAATCAAACGAAAGAAAATATCGCAGCTGGAGTATAAAATATATAATTGAATTGAATATAAAGAAATAAGAATGAAATATAATATAAATTAAATAAAAAACAAGCCGGATCATGAAGAGTTAGCGAGTGGAATGCAACGTAATAGAATATCACTAATGGAATCAAATAATATAGATTGCATTTGAATAGAAAATAAGCATGATACAAATTATAAACAAAGCAATCGCTTTAAGCATAGTATTATAACGCAGAGGTACGTTTTCAGATATTTACCTGTAGATAATTACATACCTAAAGTTTCCAGACGACTCTCTGTTGTTAACTGGAAAGCTGCAAATAAGTGCGGATAATTATATTTGCGCAGACACGCACGTATGTTCCTATGTAAACAGCTAGCATACATACATCATTAAAAACATCATCAATTAATTATAAAAAATGTTTGTTGTTATTTAAAACAGAAGAAGAAGCACAATACATATGTTGAACATCCACTCATTGCAATACACATGGTTAAAGCGACAGCAACAACATTTGGAGCCCTGCGCCTGGCATTTTTGCTGAACGAACGCAAACTGAATGATTCGTATGTAATACGAATAATATCTAACGAACTGAAATCAATGTTTAATTGCATAAAACATGCGCCATTATGATAATTATAATTAGGGCTGACATCATGACAGCAGCCGACATTATAATTGTATTCAATTCTCATTACTTTAAATGCATAACCAACCATAAAAAGGGAGAAAGCAATCGTTGAGGGCGAATGACTTTTAAATACCCTGTGGTCCAGTGTTTGTTAACACTGTGATAACGTAGCAGAAACAGTGCTGTAAATGTATACATGAGTGAAGAGTTTCCAAGAATGTGCAACCTGCGTACATTTTGTGCTGTGATTTGAAATAATTATGAAGAAGATCTAAAATAGTTTCAAATTCTAACATGTCATATCTACAGAGTTCCTTTTTATTCGGTAAATGATAAACTAACGTATGCCTTTTTATGATGATTTACTTAACACGTATACTTGATGTACATAAAGTTATTATTTATATTTGGTGTTGGCCAAGTTAATACGATCGTCTTATGTTGAGGTTATCTTGAACTTTATAAAGCTCGTTTGATCTAACAGTTATGGCATAGATAAATGTGTTCACATATATTGCTGCACACCATTCGCTAAACTTTTCCATGTTCACTTTTGTGTTTGTCTCTTATTTACAACGCAATCAAATTTAACTGTTTAAACAAGCGTTGAAAAGATTTCGATCTAACACATACACAAATACATAGATATATGCGCACACACTCACGTATGCGGGCTGCAGCAGCCACATAGCAAGTGGGAAACGTTGGCGGAGGCAGCAAGGACGGCAGCGTTGAGAAAATGCAAAACAATTTCAGGCGAATTAGCGTAATTGTCTCGCCGCTGCCACTGCTGCTTCTTCGCCGTCAAGACAATGAACATGACGGCGAATAGCGAATGGCAAATGGCGACTGCAGCGTCAATGCCAACGTCAACAGCAGCCTCAGCAGCAGCAGCATCAGTTGGAAAAATGTGGAAGGCAGGCGACAGAATCTGAGGCAGGAACGGAAGCAGCAGCAGCAGCCAAGCTACTTAATCCTCTAATTTGTGTGTGCTGCTGTTGTCCCAGCATCAAATAACAGACACACACTCACACACACACAGAAAACCACACACCCCTCACAGCCAGTCGACCACCCTTCCACGACAATGGCGGCACAGGCTTCATTTGTATGCAAAAATGTAAACCAAAAAATCAGCGAGAATGTTAAATCCAACAAAATGCATTTAACACATAAAAATTTGCATAGAAAGTGGCTTTGGTATGTTTGGTATTTTTCTGCCGCCACAGTCACACTTAACTCCCGCAGCAGCAGCAGCAGCAGCAGCAGCAGCATAGACAAAACGCGAGAGCGCTGCTGGGCGAGGTGTAACAGTGCGAGTGGGAGTGCGAGTGCGAGTGAGAGCAAGACAATGATGTTTATAGTGGAATGTCGGTGCGTAGATTAAATTTTAATTTCACTTTTTCTTTTACTATTACTGTTATTTGTTTTATGTGTTGCTGCCACGCACAGCACTACATGGCCCACCACTAATCTGCCACTTATTTGTGCTAATAACACACACACACATATACACACTAGCACGCCGCTTTCTGGTCGCAATCTAATTTGGCTGTTTCTTTCATTTTGTCGCTGCACTTCAAGACATTCACCGTTATAGTTGGCATTCTCTCCCCCCATTCTTTCTCTCTCTGCTGCGAGCGGCGCCACAAAAGTTTTCAATTGTTTTGCCATTTCTTATTAAGTTCTACTATGTTTGCGTTTTATTTCGATCATGGGCGCACTTCCCCGCCTACATTTGAAACTCCCCGCGCTCAGCCAATTTTTGTATGTGTGTGTTTTTTATGCGTTTGCTGTTATTGTGTGCATTGTTTTTTTTTTCTTGTTTTTTTTTGTATGTTGTTTTTGCATGTGTTGAGATTCTCATGAAATTTGCATACAAATTGCGTCTGGCGCTGGGCGTTGTACAACTGTTGTACAGTAACCAGGGAGATGTTGCCCAGAATCCGCATGGGCTCCATTCATTGGACCAGCCGCCCACACTCCCCTCCCCCCTCGCACGAGCCGGCACAAAGGGTGAAGGTTAACAACAACTACGACATCAACTGCGACAACAACAACATCTGGCAGCTGTCAATTATGTGGGCTTCTATCAATAATCAGGTCTGGGCACACCCCAAAATACATTTTGGCCAGCAATCATAAAAAAATATACTCTCACTTTTATCTGCGCACTTATCATTTATCTAACCGAAAACAACAACAATGTTATAGGTCATTTCAGCAGCGGGAAAACTCAGAAAGGACTTTCAGTATTTTTCACATGCACACAAATTGACAGAATTTCCAGTCCCATGTCCACAGGAGGGCACAGTACACTAAAGTTGAACCTCCTCAACTGTAGTTTCTTTCGGGATTTTGAGCTGGTCGGGTTCGTGCTCGACTTAAGGCCCTATCCTCTAAACAATCTTCAATGGGTTCGACCTATCATAAAATATGCTGCACCAGAAACCATCCACTTTTTCGATTGTAGAAGCGACCCACTTTTCGGACAACTTGTGCTGGCATTCTTGTCGAATTCGATCAAAGTTTAAATACATATTGATTTTGTGATTGCGGCACTAGACCATGTTATAATATATCATAATCGCACTTTATTTACCCGAGTTATGGGAAAATAAACATCGAAAACTTTAATTAAATTTGCTCAAATCTAGATGGATTTTGCCTCGTATGTCCAAAATGATATAACATTTAACCAAAGTTACCTGGGATAATCCATGAAGAAGTCATCAGCTAAATGTTGGGTTTTTGAGGACTGAATTCACACTTTTCGAAAGATCCACCTTACAGAGTGGTAAATGGGGGTCATAGGTGGAATTGGGGGAATTCCAAGAAGACTTCAAACTTATTTGTAGCTTAGAACCTTGAAAAAGAGAGGACAGCTTTAGCGCTTTTAGAAAATTGTCCCAATTACTTGGCCCGCGCAAAGCCGGGTATTCATCACTTAAGATAATAAACATTTAATTATTGTTCTTTGCATAAACTATTGTCCTTACAGCTAAACACTTACCCAAGCCACAAATAAACAGGCTAGATATCGGCAGATACTCCCGACACATAAAGCAATCGCTTTTTATGCCACTTTTAGGGGCAGCCAAGTGCCCCATAGGAAGGGGGAGGGTGGATTTTCTCAGCCATTTGGCGTTTTGCATTTTCCGTCTGCTGCGTTGCCATAAATAAATAGCACAATTATCATAGGTAAACAACAAATAAATAGAAGAATAGCAGCGCCAATAAAAACAAAAGTCAATTGCGGCGCTTTTTGCGGCCCCTTTGTATTTGTGTTTACTTTAGACAGCCACTCGAAAGACAATGCGACTGCCAATCTGAACAACCGCCCACCCACCCACATCCTCGAATGGCGCCCACTCTAGTTGTACACTTCTCAGAAGGAGACGCCTTCCCCACTTGCCGCAGTCGGCGCCGACGCTGACGCTGACGCCGACGCCTTCAACTTGTGCCTCAACTTGAAGTTGAATTGTTGCCCAATGAAGTTAAAGTTATAATTGTTATTGTTGTTGTTGTTGTTGTTGTTGCTGCTGCTGCTGCTGCTGATTGCTCAAAATTCATAATGATAATAATAGTGCGTTCTGCACTAATTGCAGCAGCAACAACAACAATAACAATTGTTCACTTGCACTTGGCATCACTTAAGTCAACTGCAAAACTTTTTGCGCCATTCGCGTCATTCGAGTCATTCGAGTCATTTGAGTCATTCGAATGGGCGCAGATAGAAAGGAGCGTTGCACAGTTGAAAGGATATGCCGGAGTTGGGCTTGGTATTGCGATTGGAATAGAAATAGGGATAAGCATTGCACATTCCCTCCTCTCTCTCTCCCTCGCTCTCTCTCTCTCTCTCTCTCTCTCTCTCTCTCTCTCTCTCTCTCTCTCTCTCTGTCTCTCTGTCTAACTGACTCATTCATTCAAGTATTTTGCCGCTTGCATTCAGGCAAAATTGTTCTACAAAGATACGAGCACAAACAATGACACTGGGACACTGAAATACTCACACACACACACACAGGCATACACACACACTCACAGAGAGAACACTTAATGCATCCAAAGCCAAATGCCTTCACCCATTTCTATTCACATTCACATTCACATTCACATTGAAGCGCACTTCATTGCCGCTTGTCGTCTGCCCGTTTAGGCGGCCTCTGCTGCTGCTGCTGTTGCCGAGTCCTTGCTGCCAGGAGGAGCTTCCAGCCAGCCAGCCAGCCAGCCAGCCAGCCAGCCTGTCTGTCTGTCTGCCCGTCTGTCTGTCTGTCTGTCTATCCGCCTGCCTGCTGGCGCTGCTTAACTTTAACTTGAACTCTAAAATAACAGCCCGAGTTGTTTTTGGCTTGTTCAGTTTTCGTATAATTTCCTTGCAGGTATTTTCATAGCTCTCATCACGGCGCCAGTGAACAGCAACCTCCCGTCCACCCTTCCATCCACCCGCTGGCTGCTCCTCTGCCTGTGGCTGTCCTTGTGCCGGTTCAGCTTCTCACATCCGCGCACTCAATATCCCATCTCCCATCCACTAGGCATGTGAATGGAAGATAGGTGTAACTGTAAGTGGTGGAAACAATGAGAGTGCAAGAAACGGAAGAAGTGCAGCAGGACGACATTGGAGAGCAGTGACAAAAGCAGCCTAAATGCCGCTGTTGCAACTAGTTACACTATATAATATCATCATAACTTCTTCGAGCTGAGTAAAAACTTATCGGAAGTACGTCCATTTACATATGGTAATATACGACTTCTACACTCTTTGCTATACTAGCCTTCACCGCAATCACATCCCCCTAGTTCGCCAAATCTGTCAATTACCAGTCCATTGTAAGATTGATGTCATATCAGAGCCGTCAAGTTCTCTGAGTTCCTCTTCCGGTTCTTCAACGTCTCCAAATTGTCCCTGTTGGGTCCCTATCAAGAAGCTAAGTAAAAGCCAACTGAGAAACTCATGACTTTATTTAAATTAACTCGCCTCAATTGCTCTAAAGAGAAAACTTTTGCTTTAATTTATTCAAAACACCAATTTTTCCCAATTTTCATTTAAAAGAAAATATTCTTTCTACCGTCTATTTTTGGGCACAGCATTAAAGTTGACATACTTATCAAAACAAAGAATATTATCAGCTTCGATTAATTTTCCAATTATTTGTTGTTTTTCTTTTTGGAGCCATTATAATTATTATTTTTTTTCGGAATAGTAATAATTAATGTTGAAAACTTTCCAAATGTCAGTAGTATTGAACCAGCGACTTCTCGCTTGCTGTTTCGACGTTAAGCCACACATGCTGGTGACGACACGTTCGGAAAGCACAGTCATATGGGGATAATCAAAAATTTAATAAATACAATTACAAATTAGCAAATGCTGCTGAAGTTGAACCAGCGACTTCTCGCTTGCTGGTCCGACGCGAAGCCAATCAAGCTCAATCAAATGCCTGCGTTGTTTCATGCCTATGAACTATAAGAACAGATATTGGACTTGTCTATGAGCCTAGGTTTCGAACTCTGTTCGGTTACCGTAGGTAACTAGTTACCAGAGAGACCAGTGAACGAGAGCTCCCACTCATTCGACGAGTGCATTCATGAGTGTTTGTCACAATTTTTGGGTATTTTACGCCCCAGTTCCAGTTTATTTCGGCTATTAAGCTATCGCCAACTTTCTGATATACTTTAGTGAGCTCTGGCTAACTGTTATGGCTACTTACAATGACTTTTTTCTTCGACCCAAGCCAAATCAAGCCAGCTCCCAAGCCCACCCCTACTCTCAGACTTACCCCTCACCCTCACCCTCAACTTATCTGCCATCTACTGCTCTGGCAAGCAATTTCAATGAAATCAAGCAAGCAACTGCAAATGCTTTGTCCTTCTTGGCATATCCTCATCGTGGCCCACGCCCATTGTCCTTGTTGTCGCCAGTGTTCTTTTCCTTGCTACTGCTGCTGATGTTGCCCTGCAGCAACACTGGCATTGCTGCTGTTGTTACCTGCGCCCAACTCTGCGGATAGTATCAGACACCATTTATATACCCTATAAAAACAGCGCACTATATTTTGAACTGATGATGGAGGCAAACGCGAGCAAAGCTTTTAAATTTCTAATCTAACTCAATATAAAAAAACTAAAACTCTCAACAATAAATAATTCGAGTTGCTTTCTGCTTGATTTTTTACTAGCATCATTTAAATTTATGTTAATTAAGTTCTTAACTCAAGCAAATGGCGTGCTTAGAGCTTTTCTTCTGTGCACATTTTTCATTTTCCCTCTATGAGTTTAAAATTCACCAAATTTTCGCTCATATTTCACACTTGTGTGTGGAAATGCCCATATAAAAGGTTACCGCTACGAAACTCTCACATTCCTTAGCTGTTGGTGCTTGGTTCACTCAGAAATCTCATCAGTTGAGGACTGCAAACAGTTTGATGTTCACAGATTAATTATTATTGATTTTCCACTTAAATGTACAGGGTATCAGTTCAGTCGTGTACTTTTTCTCTCTTTCATATGTAGTTTATATATATTTACAGGGTAGCTGCCAGTTCTCTACTCCTTTTGTCACTTCCACGCACAGACATCCGCACGCTCTGTCGTCTTCGG
Organism: Drosophila novamexicana; assembly: GCF_003285875.2. Classification (NCBI taxonomy): domain Eukaryota; kingdom Metazoa; phylum Arthropoda; class Insecta; order Diptera; family Drosophilidae; genus Drosophila; species Drosophila novamexicana. The sequence continues at coordinate 26,619 of NW_020824868.1, read as the reverse complement.
CCTCTCTTTCTATCTTCCTCCCTTGCTCTCTTGCTCTCTCACTCTCTCGCTCTCTCGCTCTCTGTCTATGCATAGGTTCTCCTGCTCGACATTTACCGTTGCCTGTTGTTATTGTTAAGCGCTCAAAACGCTGGAATATTCCGCTATGTTCAGCTTGAGCCCCTCACACGCCCGCTTCCCTCTATCTACCTTTTCTCCATCTATCTCGGAACTTATGTTGTCATAATAGCACAAGCACCAGTCACCCACCAACTACCCCCGCCCCCGCCTCCGTCCCCGCCATCGCTACTGGCTGAGGCAAGAACCAAGCCGAAAGATATTATCCCCCCACCCACACCGCGCACGCAGTCTTGCCAAAGGCGGGACGTAATAAAAATAACAACTTAACTAAGTAGACAATGTTTGCAAAGGTGTGAGTGTGTGTGTGTGTGTGTGTGTGTGTGTGTGTGTGTGTTGCTTTGACAATCATTTGGGCTGAGGCAATGCTGCAGTGCTTGTCAAACTGTAAGCAGCTTTTGTGCAGCGCCAACAACAACAACAACAAGTGCATTCATAATGTGTGCAAAAAGAGAAAATACTGAAAAAGACTCAAAAAATACTAAAATGAAGAAAAAAATTGACAAATAAGAGAAAAGTAACGTTAAGCTGTGCAGTCAGCGGCCGCGTTGCTGCTGGGCTTTAAATTTGGTTTTATCTAAGATGGAAAATCTAAAGGGGCAGGTGAGTGTCTGCAGCGGAGGGGGGGGGGGGGAATGGGCAGCTAAAAAGGGACAACATCAGCTTTGATGAGTCGTCGCACCTTTTGCATTTTTATTGTGGCCGCCGTTGCCATTGCCATTGGCTTCGCCCATTGCCGTTTCAGCAAAACGATAATCCAAGCCATGGCCAGGCGGCAGCGGTAGCATCAAGAGCAGCTGCCGCCGCTGGCCAAGTGCTTAATCCTTGTGCGGAAATAACGTTACGCAGCAAAGTCCGAGGTCCGAGCTCGGAGTTGCCAGTTTTGAGTCCTTTGCTGCTGCTGCTTGTTGCTGTTTAGTTAACTCAATAAATGAAAGTGGGCAACGCCACACGAACAGACACACTCACACTCACACTCACGCTCACATAACGAGGGGGTGTGGCAGTGTGACCATAAAATAATCTTTGCTCCGGACTTGGCTGTGGTTGCCATCTCGTTTTGCGTTCTTGTGGTCGCTCTCGCCGGGTGCTTAGGAAAAGTGCTGACATTTGCGCAAATTTTCTCATGCTCATTTGCTTGTTTACGTTATTTCTCATTGTCGTGTTGTTGTTGTTGTTGTTGCTGCTGCTGCTTGTTGACAATTACACAAAAACTGTTAGCATTTACCACAAACATACGGCCACTGTAAGCCACAAGTCGGAGCAGAAACTGGAACTAGAGCTTGGCACTGGAGCTGGAGCTGCTTGTTGACGGTGACTGGGAATGAGACTGGGAATGAGACTGGGAGTGAGAATGCGTTTGATGGAGCTGTAAAGGGGGCAATCGGAGGGGTGCCAGCTAGCGACCCATTGGCCAACGAGTGCCATGACGAACACGACAATGGCGACAGTTTCATGTCAACAATTTTGGAGCAACTAAATGGACAACAGTCAGCATTTCTTGCTCGTAAAACTGGGCAGAGTGTGTGTGTGTGTGTGTTTGGGGGGAGGGGGGGATTTATCTATAGCCAGCCTAGAGACATAGTCGTTGCGATAGCCGCAGCAGTAGCCGTAGCCGTAGCCGTAGCCGTAGCCGTAGCCGTAGCCCTGGCTGTTCCAGCTCCAATTCCATTTCATATTCCCTTACCCAATCCACGCCTTCAGCGAGTGTCCATTAAAACGTTAAAAGCTTCTTGAAAAACGCATAAAAACTATTCGCTGCTTCTTGCTACACTCTGTTAACTTTTTGTTTTTGTGTGTTTATTTGTTTTTGGTTTTCTCTTTTTTTTCTCTTTATATATTTTTTTTTGTTTTGTTTGATGGGCATGGGACGCAGGCTTCCATCAGCTGAACGCGAAGCTCATCTCATCCGTTCCAGCTATTACATTTTGGTGCTGGGAAGCATCATTAAAAGTTGAAAAATCAGCTCGCAGTGTGAAAGGATTTCCCCATTTCTTGTTCGCGAGGTGTTAGCGGAAAACAAGAAAACAAGCTAACAAACTATAGCAAAAAGCCACAAACTGTGTAATTCAGTTAACGCTAACGTATCAAATCATTTCGCCAAAAATGGACGGCATGCTTACATAGAGTGCGGGCACCAGGGTATACGATAAACAATACAAAAAAAAACAAACAGCTGGTTAAAGAGCTATTAAAAAAAAAACGAGTACAGTTATCAAAACAATAATGGAACAGAGCGAAGCTCAGGTAAAAGTGTAAATTGATAGACACGCGACTCAGAGTGCTGCCAAATATTGTGAGTCGTATTAGGGATAGCTTCTGCGAAGCTGTGAAAACAAATGAAAATATTGTAAGCCGCGCCGGATTAAAAGCAATTGGAATGGCATGGACCATGGCATTGCCTTAACAAATACTAAATATAGAAAAAAGGGAAAAATGCTTAAAACGTTTGCTAGTTCCATTTCGAAGAACTTTGTCAATGTGAGACTTGTAAAGATAATATTCAAAGAATGTTTATTTCTTATAGACAAAAAATATATAAGATAATTATTTCTGGTATCCTTTCGAAACATCTTTATAAATGCGGCATTTGTTAAGTTTAAATGGATAAACAATGCTATAGTTTACAGTTCCCATTTAATAAATTTGTAGAAAATAAATATGATAATTATTAATACAACAAATTTGAATATTTTCACACCAGAGAACTTGGACTCCAGTCACTTATAGCCTTGTAGTATGGTATTATAATTATGTCCTGCAATGTGTGACGCATAGAAGGAGAGATATCCAAGCCCAATAAGTAAACATATTCTAGATAAGTGTCAACAGGCGAGTTGATCTAGCCGTGTCCACCCGTCCTTCTCTCCCTCCGACCGCACGTCCCTCTGTCCATCAGTCTGTTTCCACGCATACTAGTCTCTCATATGTCGGAACCGCCTGGATTGAGCTGCCATATCATATAGCTGACATAGGAGCATTCTATGTTCCCAGAAAGTTTAATCAAATTTCAAGTTCTACGTGCTACACTATTCTCAAATAGGGGCTACACTACACACACACACACACACACACACAAGGGTGTTAGATCTTCGGCGTGCCAAAGACTTGCTCACTTTCTCGTTATAGTTTATATATAATATGGTTACATTATCTCTCCTCAACAGATTTGCTCAATGTCCGCCTACAGACTGTTTTTTCAGATGCAACTCCGTACTTTCCCTGCCCTCCACCGGCGTCCACTCTCCGTGGAATCGATGGCTCATCAATGTGGTTGTGAAGACGAAAATAGTTGCCGCACGCCACGTAAACAAAATAATTTATCATTTTGGTGGGCGGCACGCGAAATAAAAAATAAAAAAACACAAGTAGACAGAATCAGAAAGTAATTCCGAAGATGGGCAAACGATTGGCCACGCCCACCGCCACAACCCCTATAAAACTCAGGCATGACTTGCCTTTACCGCTGGCCAACTATCGAACAGTCACTCAAATGAAAATGGAGCATGCGGAAAAGCAGCAGCCGCCAGCTGACCGACTGCAAGATACCCTAGAAAGGTTTCTTTCAGTAAAATGTTGTCTTAGAGTTAGCAAAAGTAATATTACTAAAATGATAGTTAATAAAATAGGGATTTGCGATTCTGTGCAAGGCCAAGCCACGAGAGTTGGTTAAGAACTGAACTTGGTGAACGAATCTTAAACTAGACTTCGCTTAATATTTAAGCTTGAATAAGAATTTGGGTATAAGTATATTTTTAATGACATTTTCATTTCTTAAAAAAAAAGGGATCAGAAAAGAGCTCAACATAATACAATAACATATACTAATAGAATAAATATTTATTACTTATTATATGTAATATATGATAAGTTATATGTATACATATATGTATATATATATATATATGCATATATATACCTCAATGCTCCTGGCTTGCAGGGTATCAAAACCAAAGTAAAACTTTGACGCAAACAAAATTAACGGTAATAACTTGGACTTGGCAAGCAGTTTGCTAATTTGCGCTGCATTTACATGTGTGTGTGCAGGTGTGTGTGTGTGTGTGTGTGTGTGAGTGTGTGGTTGTGGGTGTGGCCAGAGTGTGGCCAATTCCCTGTCCGTCTGTGGCATTTGCAACGCGTCGCGCGCGTACCAAATAACCGTAATGAAGTTTGCAAAGTTTTTGACACATGCGAAAAAGATGTCGATGCAGAATGAAAAAATGAAAGAAATGAAAGGAAACGGAACTGAAGATGGCCGAAAGGGTGGCAGGGGGCGTGTCCGGGCCGGGCACTCTTGTTGCAAAAGTGTTTTGCGCGTAGCCAAACGACAAGCAAATATTTGCAAAGTGACAACAAAACTTGGCCCAAAAAAACTTGACGACCGGCAGCGGCAGGCGAAGCGGCGGCAAGTGCAAGGACATCGTAGCGCAGCGCAGCGCAGGACAACGCAGGACGCGCACGCTTCCTGCTGAGCTCGACAATTTCTCGTCGCAACGCCCGCTGAGTTTTTGCCACTTTACAGCGCACACACACGCACACACTTTAAGGGCCTGTGTTTCTTTTTTTTTTTTTTTTTTGCCTGTGCCCCAGCAAAAATATTATTTTTATTAATGCTCGGTCGTCTGGATCGGGATCTGGATCTGGATCTGGAGTCCGGCGGCATCTGTGCTGCCAGGGTGAAAATGTGTTTTATATTTGTCAAATAAACGCACACGAAAGTATCGGGCATTTGTTGCCCTCCTTCATTTTGTTGTTGTTTTCCTTTTTTCTACCGCTTTTTATTATTTCTTGTGTCGCCGATGACGATGCCGATGACGCCGCCGCAGGAAGCGGAAATCGTGCGTGTAATTGAACGGACATTGAATGAAACTTGCGAAGACTGCGACGACCGGCGACGCTTCAAAGACGTAGTCTCGCAAGTCGCAAGTGGCAAGTGGCAAGAGGCAAGCGGCAAGGGGCAAGTGGTAAATAGGATACGAGGCTGGGCGGCTGGCCGGCGGAATGTGCTTGCCATTTGTGGTCAATTTTACGTGCGCTGTAAAAACAAAACAAGCGGACAGGCAAAAGGAAGCAGGACGAGAAGTGTGTGGGAGGGGGGGCATCGAGCGAAGGGGCCATATAAATGCGAACACAAATAAATATTAAGATGGGCCAAAGATATTTGCAGATACATTTTATGTTATGCTCCCCCCGCCAGCGCTATTCACAATTTTGCCATATTTTTTACTGCTTCAACTGTGCAGACGAGGCACCAGAAAAAGGGGCGGTGCGGTGGGGGGTAAGCGGTCGGTGGAGCATGACCAGCAGCAGCTGCGACCAGGCCGAGCTCAGCTGCCTTGAGCAACAACATCTAGGAATACAGATCGAATATAAACGGGGCTGCAAGCCGGGCTTGAACCGGAACTTAAGCCGAATCTCTTTGGGTCCAATACTTTATCGAGAACTAAACAACGTTAACGAAATCCCAATTGAAAATCCCAATACACATGCGTAATACTAATTCTAATAATATTAATTATGATGATCAATACATTATTTATCAAGAACTTAACAGTGATATCCAAATCCCATTTCAATATATAATTGTAATATATATAATGATAACCAAATCCCATATGAATTTAGCTACAGATCTTCATACATATGCCTAATACTAATACTAATGGTAATACCAATACTAATGCTTATCATACAAATAATGATACCAAATCCCATTTGAAAATAAATACAGATCTTTGATCCATGAATCCTAGGCTTACCAGTAACAAGGGTTACTTAGTTGTCAAACGATCTTATTTATCACTAAATAAAGATTCTTTTCAAACGTGGAACAGAACAATTGGGTAAAGAAAATGGAAGGCTGCAACGCTTAGTTCAAGACTTCTTCGGAGTTTCTCTATGGCTGTGTCTCTTAGTCATATTCAATTATAGAAAACAGCTGCTGAAACAATTCACTTGTCAAATTCATTATACAAATGCACGACTCGGAGTCAAGCCGGCAAATGTTGTTCTGTATGTGGACGGCTGGGGAGGGGGCTGCAGCTGAAGATGGCGACAATAAATCGTATGGGGAAATTTACGCTCATTTTTCAAAACATTGCCGCCGGCGGACGCCGGACAAAATGCTCGCTGCGGCTTAGACAGGGCAGAGGTGGACGGAAGGGGGGTGGAGGCGTGGCCATATAGGCGATGTATTAACAATGCGAACGCTGACGTTGGCTGGCTTTCGAGGCTGCCTTCGTCTGCTGTCGTAGTCATCAACATTGTCATTGACGACGACAAATGTTGCCGTCTTTTAGGCGTTGACATTTGATAAATTAAACATTTTTGTAGAGAGCCGTTTTGGGCATTCCGGACGCCCTTCGGCTGCAACTTTCCTGGGGACCGTCGCGTTTTTTGGCACTTTGTTAAATACATTTGGCTTCATTTGTTGTTGCTCTCATTGTTCATCATCTACTGCTGCTTCTGCTTGGTGAGTGTTGCGCAAATTAGAAAACACTTTTGACATTCGCTTTGCTGCTGTCTTGCTGCTACCCTGTAACCTCCGGCCCCCTTGTGACTTTCATCAATTCGTTAATTGAGCAGTCGCGCCCGCGGCTAAAGCCCAAAGCCGCCAATGATGATGAGCATAATGATGCTTATGTTGACAGAGATGATGATGGTGATGATGATGATGATGCTGATGCCGATCCTACAGGACGACGCCTTCAAAGTACGTAAACGTTTTACGTGCGTGCTTTGATGTTGCCATTTGACGTAGCCCAAAATGTATTTAATATTTATTAACAGACTCTTTATCCAAAGCAGCGGCACGAGACTCAGCATTAGCGAAAAACTCAAGTCCCATATTGTTAATTATATATTTAACAGCAGCCTCTTGGGTGGCTGCTGCGCGGGGCTGACGGTTGGCAGAGTGCCGCAAGGTGAACAGTTTTGTAGGGTTTTTGAAATATCTAAAATATTTAAAATACACATAAAAGTGGCCTTCAAATAGGGTGAAAAGAGGGCGTGAGTGAGGAGGAGGGAGGGAGAGAGAGAGGCGGGCATGGTTAGATACAAACAGCTTATTCTTCAGGTCGTAGCTCCTACCTGCCGCCTGTTACATAGAAGTGCACAAAACCAATTGAGCCTCACGCACTTGCAGTGGTTACAGGGTATAATATGCAAGCTATTCAATTAAATGTTTTCTAAAGCGACAAAGACAGAGAGACACAGAGACAGAGGGACAGAGAGAGACATACAAAGACTGAGACAGGGAAGAGACTGAGACAGAGGCTCAGAGTCTCTTGATAGAATGTAATAGGATAGATATGCTTATGTGCTCAGAAGGGCATATTCATTCGAAGAGATCAAAGCTCAGGGTATTTTCAAATATGAACTAAGATAAAATTCATATTGAAGTGAAGGCAGACTGAATAATCGGATTAATGCATTCGACTTTCTGTTGCACCTGAATAGCTATTCGGAGCGAAAGTCCATTTAAACAATTCGGCCCGAAACCGTTTAGAATTAAGTTTGGCCAGCTTCGATGAGCCAAACGAGCCGAATGTTCTAAATGAGATGAATGTGAATTGAATTAGCAAATGGCTGCCAAAAGGTGGCCATTCAATATGGCACAGCATGCGTACAATTATATTTACCTATAATCTGCATTTAATACGCTTAGAAACTTTGTTTTTAGTTGCCATGGACTTCGCAAAAATATACATACATTCTGCAAATGTTGGAGAGTGGGCGGTCGGGCAGCTGGTAATTCAGTTTGCTCTTTCAAAATAGATTGAAGTGCAAACGCGCTGTATATTGACAGAGCCGGTTGCGAACTCAATTAGATGAGTCCAAACTATATAAATACACAAGCACACCCACACAAACACACGCACACACACAGGCAGAACAATGCGGCTGTGTGCTCCGGATTGCAGGATTCAAGCCTGGACTCTAGGTGAGACTCTAATGAGCAAATGTAAAAAAAAGAGGGGCAAAAAAATGAGAAAACAGACGCTGATTGCTTAAAGCCGAATGCAATTTGGGGCTCAATGGGCGCTCATTATTGTCAGTTGCTGGCGATACATACAGCACAGACCGCCTGCCTGCCTCACCCCCACTCCCCTGACAAATCTGATTAATAATTAGAAGCAAAGAAAGCGGCCACTTGCCGCGACACGGCACGTTCTGGCCATGTTATCATTCGGCTGGGTTTGTTTAAGCCGCGCGCCAGTAAATTAAAAATGTCCCCGGGGCCATTTATCTAGCAACGACAAGACGATCAATGCGGCCATTGTGCCGCACGCTGACGGGCAAACTTTTTGGCCAAAGCCGCAGTCGGACAATTTTTAAATAAACTCCGTTGTTGCCGTTGCCATTGCCGTCGCCAAGCCAAGTCCCCGTGCGCTGGCTGTGTGGGCGGCCCATAAATCCTTGAGTATATTAAAAGCAGCCGAAATGAGTTCATACGTTTTACTTAAGCGCGCCACAGTGCTGGCCAAAGGCGGCCAGAAAGTGAAAATGAGGCTGTGCGTCCATTGCGACACGGCCTCATTCCCGCCGCAGGTTCCGGCTCTGGGCTTGGGCTTTGATAAGATTTAAAATCTGCGCCGCCTTGGATTGTGTTGCTGCCGCCGCGGCAAGCAAATCAAATTCCATTGAGATGGCATTCGGCTTAAGGAAATGTTAAATACACCAACGTCAACTTGTTAACTTGGCCCAATGCGGCATCCGGCTTTGTGCTTTGCATAAAACGTAGCATACTTTCGTGCGACGCAACGCAACACAACTTGTGCCAACTCGAACATGTTGCGTCTGTGCACAGAGATCGCAGCGGCGTATTAGTTCCCAAAACACTCAATGTTATGTCCTCTTACAGTGTATATAATAAGTCTGCTATTGCTTTTTAATTAAATTGGTTATACTTATTAGTTAGACTTTAAGCTTACATATTAGCTTATGTTAAAGCTTTTATTAATTAGTCTCTAATGCCATAGTTTATGCATAAAATAAATCAAATAAAGCAATTGCATCAACAGATGGGTAAAAGAAATAAAAATAGTAAATAAATAACACAATGTTTTAAATGTTTCTAGCTGTGCTAAAAGCCACGATCGCATTTAATTTAAAGCGGAGTAGAAATATATAAAAGCAAAAATGTTTCATTTTTGATATAAATTAATGAAAGCCCCGAGCCTCGAGTCAGCTATTTAGTTAGTTACAAAAAACACTTTTACCATCAAATTTACAATTTTCATAATCTTCTTAAAAACTGTTTCATTTGCTGCGCAAAGTTTGTTGCATTCAGAATGCAGTCGAGTCCAAAGTTAACAAATATTTTCACATGCTATTAGATTCAATTTAATTTACTTATTGTGTTTTTTGCTCAGCCAAATGCCGACGTTCGACCGACAGCTTAAATGTTAAATATCATCAGCGAATTGTTTTAATTATTAACTTACAGTTAAGAAAAGCTATTAATAATAGTTTTCTATAAAAATGTTGTCGCTTGTTAAAACAGAGTTGGCAAAAATGCCAGCAGGGTTAAAAGTGCAACAGATTCAAGCAAATCTCATCATATATAAATATATACCATATATATATATATATATATATATATATATATGTGTGTGTGTGTGTGTGTGTTTATTTATACATGCATTGCACTGCCCGATTTGCAGTGAAAAGAGTAAAAATCGTTGGCAAATGGTGCATGCATATGAACAATGCCTGAAGATTTGGGGCGGATTACGTAGCCAGCTGCGAGGGAGTGGCGGCAGGGGCAGGTGGGGCATTGGCTGTGGCAAAGGACATGTGTAAGCATGGATGACAACTGTGGCTAAGCCCCACAATCGGAAGTGCCTGCCACCTGCCACAGCCTCTCTTTTGCCAGAAAATTGGCTGCTGTTGTTGTTGTTGTAATTGTTATTGTTGTTGCTGTTGTTGTTGCTGCTGTTGCTGTTGTTGCATTGTGTCTGGCTGTTCATGAGTTTAAGCTCATCTTCTAATCGTTTGTTGTTTTTGCGGTTGGGCTATCAAAAACCTGACTTGGCACGCAAAAGTTGTCGACTGTCATCTGCAGGCGGCTCTCTCTCTCTCTCTCTCTCTCGCTCTCTCTCGTGCTCTCTCTCGTGCTCTCTCTCGTTCACTCTCCTCCCCTTGGCCCGGCAGGACATCCGGCATAATAAATTGTAATTAATAAATCAAAACAGCAACTGTCCGGCAGCAACTGCAGCTGCAACGAGCCCAACTGGACACTACGTATGTGCCACACAGAAATCAAAGCACACACAGCCTGTCAATGTGTGTGTGTGTGTGTGGCTTTGTCTACTAGGCCAACAAATATATTTGCCATACGTTGATTTTATTTTACATTTTCGAGCTACTGCTGCTGCTGCTGCTGCTGGACAAAGTTGCATTTTAACTTTTGTATAATAGAAATTATGACATAACTTTGTTTTTGGCATTTTCAGTTGTTGTGCAAGCGAGACACACACACACACACATACACGCCCGAACACACACACACACACACACACACATTCTAAAAACTAAATGAAATTGCTTTTAAATTTGGCCAAAAAGTCGCTCTCATTAACGCAGCCCGCCCCCAAGCCGCGCTCCCACGACTCTGTTTGGCCAGCATGGGGTGTGCCAGAAATCAAACGGAAATTAAAAGCAGCCCCTGCCCTCCTGCTCCCCAGCGCCTGTACCCCATCACCAGGAGGAGCGCATACAGCTTCAGCAGCTATCTAAGCTCTCTATGCATAACGCATCATTACGCTAACAAGTTGTAGAGTTTTTGGGGAGTGCATGGCGGGGGGTGGGGTGGACAAATGACGGGCTAAAAAAAATATATGAGCACATGAAAATTTGAATTTTCGTAGCAGCAAAGAAAAGCGAAAGGACAATGACAGCGGCCAGAGACCAGCAGCCAGCAGCCAGCAGCTAGAAGCCCAACCAAAACAGGGAAAATTGTTAAAGGCCGGCATAAAAATGCGCACACACACACGCACACACGCACGCACACAGGGCCATCGAAAGGGCCAGACAACAACGAACTAGAGCTACAGCGGATATTACACAAACAACATTTGCCCTGCACTTCTTGACGGACCTCGAGCCAAGAAATTTGTTATGTGCCAGCCGAGTACGTAAGCTAACTGGCCAGGCATGTAACACGCACACGCAATTGGGTTGGGGATTCTTAAGCCTATAACAAACTAGTTACTAGTTATTGGAAGGTATATCCCGGCGTTGGCCGGGATATCAATTTTTAACTCATTTTTCGCACATTCTCATTTGAAGGTGCTTCACATGAAGTACCAAAAGCTTGAATCAATCCCATTTCCGCCCACTTCTCATATGAACTTTCACAAAGATCTTTGAAAAAAGGTTTCAAGACGATCGATTGGTAAACAAAACAGTTTTCCACCACTTTTCCACAGTTGGGGGTGAAATTTCTAAAATCGCACTCAAAAAATACACTTTGAATTAAGAAGGGGTAGATTTTGCGAAAAGTATGAAACACCTCTTTGAAAATGAGTTTGAGTAGTAAACAAAACAGTTTTCCACAATTTTTTCACATTTGCGGATATAAATTAAGTTTTTGTATAGAGCTTTGAAATGAAGTTTGAAACCTATTGGAAGAAACGTAATACTTCTACCCAAAAATCTTTGACTCGTGTGAAACAAGTCTAAAAAGAATTTTTTAAGATATGCTTGAATTTGACCCCGAAGCTTCACCCACCCAAACTTTGAACCCAATTTCAGCAAGGAGGGGTGGATTACACGAAACCTGTGAAACACCTTAAATTAATTTAAACAAAGAACTTTGAATGTTAATTACAGAATTTAATGTATTCCACAAATTTTCCGCAGTTGCGCGTGGAATTTTCAAAATCACTAAAGAGTTTCACGAACTCTTCAGTTCGTTAAACAAGAGTAGCAGGAAATTCAAAACATTTCAACATGTATGAGTTCATTTTGGTTATTGTTATTTCAACAGCTTAACAAATCATGAATTTCCCGATGGGAAAAAGCAGCCTGTATGGTTGAAGCTCTTCTGGCACTTTGCAATTTGATTGACAGCTGCATTCTGTGGCTTTCCAGGTTAATAATATGCAGATCGAACTAATCAGTATTGAGGTAGTGTGGGAATATGGGTTTAATATGTTTCCATTTATTGATTGGCAGGGTATGCACGCAGTCGTTGGGCTTCTGGCCGTGAGCACGCAGCTTGTTTTGCCTGTGACAAGAGACGTTGCTGACGATGACGACCATTTTTACAGCCAACCAGCGAGTTTCTTGTTAGCCAGGTTTTCTCAATTTTGCCTTCTTTTTTTGTTGCCCTCTTTTCGCTGTGTTTAGATGTTGTTGCTGAAGCGACCCTTGTGCTGCTTGGCCAGGACTCAGGACTCAGGACTCGGAACTTGGGGCCTGGGACTCGGAACCCGGGCCACCCGTCGCCCTCGCTGTGCAGTGTTGTGTAGTTAATGTGGCGTTCTAAAACGCAGTAGCAGCCATCCAACGTTATAATATATGTAAACACTCAACTGCACCCGCACACACACACCAACACACACTTGACTACGCAGCGCTTATTTGTGTCGCATACCTTTTTGCGTAGTTTGTCGTTTGTTTTCACATTTGCCAGCTACAAAAAAAAATGTATATACATATATATATAAAAGAAAATGGAGGCCACTCTTAGTACAAGAGTCTTTACCTCTCTCTCCCTCGCACTCTCGCCCTCTCTCTCTCTCTGTCTCTCTCTCTCTCTCTCTCTCTCTCTCTCTATCTGCATTGTGTGTGGTTTATTGGGCGTGTTTGCAACTTCATTTTTTTTGTTTGTTGTTATTTTTGCTGCTCCAACAAGTGCTAATGTAAATGTTTGCCAATTGCCTGCACTACGCAGGACAGAGACAGAGACAGAGGCAGAGAGACTGTGAGGGTGCGAGAGAGACAGCATAGGAGAATGATAAAAAGACGAAAGAGTGGCCACTTGAGCATTGCCCGCCAGCTGCCTTCGGACTATCTTGATCCTTGATCTTTGGCATATTTCGTTCTGGCTGCTCTTCAGGCGCTGACAAAGTTTTCTGACAAAAAAAAAACGCAAAGAGAGACAAAAGCGTAGACATAAGCAAAGAGAGAGAGAGAGAGAGAGAGAGAGCAAATAAAATCATCATGTGTGAAGCGCTCGACTAGAAGTTACCCTGCAAGACGCTGCATAGAGCTCTAATATGTGTGCATAAATACACAGCTGCAACTGGTAAATGTTATAGCACAAGAGATACCCTGTAATCAGCCTAACACACGCAGTTCTGCTATATGAATGTGACATTCGAACACACGACGGGTTTCTTAATAACTTTTATGTTTGATTGAGAAAGGGGTATAATAAAAACTAAGACAAACAGCATAAAAAATGTGATGCTTTTTTGAAAATTTATATATTTGAACGGACACTTAAGAGACAGACAGACGGACAGACGGATCGATTAGATTAACTCGTCATCCTGATCAGAAATATTAGTGGGATCAAAAGATGCCTGCTGCTGCCTGTTGCAGACACATGCACAAAACTATTATGCCCTTTTTCAAGCATTTGCATTGGGTACAGGGTATAAAAAAATAACTGTAGCGCACCCACACACGCACCCACACACTCGCATATACATATATCACAGACTTTGTTGTTGTTGCTGGCGCTGCTTTTGACAGTTTTGTGTACTGTCAATTTGAGCAAAGTGTGTAACGCTGCTGCTTATATAAAATACACACACACACACACGAACACACACTTATTTGCGGTGTGTGTGTGCTGCCTTTAAAAACATCTTCAATTTTTCTTGCCTGCACGTTGGGTTTTTTCTGTGCTCCGCTTGCACTTGCCCGTTGCTGAGCTCCGCCAGAAACTTGTATTTGACAGACCCTTGTCTTCATATGTGCCACAACTATCGTCGTCGCTGTTGTCGTCTGCAATACACCCCCCACTTCCCCACTTCCCCGCTCCCCCAGTCAATCGCTTGCCAAGCGGCCCAACCCCGTTGCTTGTCTTGTCTTCGAAGCGGCAACAGCAACAGCCACGTGCTCATCCTTGTCGTTGTCCTGCTGCTCGTTATTATATTCAGTTGGCGTTGTATAAAAAATATCATTATATGCGCCAAATATAGCGGGTTTGTTACACAACCCTGCCCCCCGCCCCCGCCCGCCGACTGCCGCCTGTCCGCACTGCATAAATTGTCGCTGTGTGGGCAGCACATATAAGCTGGGCGTGGCAGTGGCAGTGGCAGCGGCATCAGCGGGGTGCCATTTGCGCTGCATGATTGATCGTTTACAAATAAGCAGGGCAAGCGCTAAGCAGCTCACTGCTTACCAGCCCGCCCCACGTTGGGCGCCAGCCGCAAAAAACCTTTGCGGTGCAGCCAGCCATAAGAAAATTGGGAAACTTAACGCAACTAAAAAAGGCAAAAAAGACGAAAACCCAATTATATTGCTAGCAGAGTTCAAGCTGATGATGTACATCCAAAGTGAACATCAATTTTGTACATCGCTAAAGAAAATCACTAAGCAAAGAAACGATGTATCGTAGTGTGCGACATCGATATGTTTTGTTGCCCAAAAAACAGGATATCGATATCGATTTTTATCGATTGCTTGGAAACGGAGTAAGTTATCGATTATCGGAAACAAACTCGATCTGCGCGGGAACTAGGAGCACCTACATCTAAAATTTCAAGTCTCTAGCTCTTATAGGTTCTGAATCCTTGCGTTCATACATACGGAGCAATTTAAATTGATCTGTTTAAATTTGGCGTAGGGCAGTCAAAATTCCTTGAGACTGGAGCAGCAGTCGGGCAGAAGCTGAGAGGAAGTCATTTAGCTTATTTAGCACCCCATCATTTGGCGCCCAACGTGTGCATGTGTGTGCACATAAGAAAGATGTAAGCGTAAAATAATTAAATTGTCAGTGGCAACCGAGCAGGCAGCCTGGCAGGCAGCGAATGTGGCTCTGGCTGTGGTGTGGCTGTAGCTGTGGCACTCCCTATGCTACTTCACGCCAGCCATTAGAAAGCTAAGAAGAAACCCTTTGCCACATACTACACCAGCAGCCACCCGCATCCCGCCTCCCGCGGCCCGGCACCCGACTCACCGACCGCTGCGCTCGCCCGCCCTCTGGGGCGCCATCAAAATAAATGCCTGTCATTAAACAAATTGTCGCAATAAATCTGCGCATTTCAAAGTCAACGCAAAGTAAAAGGCAACAATAAAAAAATAAACAACAACAAATAATTTAAGCGAGTAAAAAAATGAGAAGAAGAAACTCTGGCCCCGATTTTCTGGGTGGCCTGCCGTCTGCGGTGGCTGGGCTCCGATCATTAGCATTTCGCTGAGCACTTTAATTAACTAATAATCCAGAGCATGGAAAATTTCATTTTGCCCGTTTCTCACAAATTCTAAAAAAATAATAAAAGAAATTCAGAGCCCTCGAAACAAATTTCTGAATACATTTCGATGTATTTATACACTATACATGTATATAAGTAGTTGTTTCATTTTATACCCGAACACTAGTGAAAACGGTTGAAAAGGGTATATGGGTTTCTGCCAAATGTATGTTAGAGGCAGTAGGAAGCATTTGCAACCCCACACGTTATGCAGACTCTTGATCAGGACGACGAGCTGAGCCGATGTAGAGATGTCCGTCTGTCTGTCCAACCATCCTTACATTCTCCCTTGATCTCGGAAAATACCAAAGCTAGAGACTTACAATTATAAATATATATTCCTAAGTATATAGGATGATATGAAAATGGGTTACGACATCGAAACTGTATGGTATATACTATACGCAGAAATAGTTTATTATTTTGTTTCGATATCGTAACCTATTTCCATATCATCGATCAATATCGATTTTGAGACATGATTTCTTAGGCATAACTCGATGATTACAAGAGCTACCCATATCAAACATGGTATGTGCCCTCTCCTAGTTATAAAGAAACGCCGTATTTTATACGTATTTCCTTGCAGTTTGGTATCTGCACACATTTGTATGCCATATGTAAATGCTGCAAGTTTCATAACAATCGGACTACATACTCCGAAGTTAATGATGCACGCCTTTGCTTAGGCTGTGGCTGAAGAAAGAGGGTTTTATGTGCTGAAAACTAGAATGTTTTGTAACGACAAGGTATCTTCTAGTCGAGCACTGCCGACACAAGTCTTATTCTTTTTTTTCTGAGCACCCGAAATAAACAAAACACAATCAAGTTGACAAAAGGACGCTGGACAAACAGCAAAAGCAATTAGAAAATGGCGGCCAAGTTAATTAAGCGCCATAAAAACGACATTTTCTTATGCTTTTGTTGTTGTTGTTGACGTTGTAGCTGCTGCTTAAACAGAATGTTGCTGGCTCAATCTCAATAGATAGAAATCAACGTCAGGAACGCTAAGAAAGGCATAAAAAAAAGCACGCGCAAAAACGGGGAGCATAAATTAAAATACATAAACCATGCGAACGGCTAAAAAACAAGGCCAAGGCGAGCGACTCAGACAGAGACAGAGACAAAGAGGGAGAGAGAGCTAGAGATAGAGGCTGAGACTGAGAAAGCACGCCTCGGCACATACATCACCCAGTTGTGGAGCTGGGCGGCGATAAGATGGCATTACAATAAAAAATAAGTTGTTCGGGCATAAAGCAAAACCAACAAGGGCCAAAGACAAGGACAACTCGGCAGGCAGTCCACGCAGGACAACAATGCGAGGGGGCGGGAGTGGGAGGGGTCTGCTGCGGTAGAAGTGGAAGTTGGCAACAAATTTATGAGCAAATTAATTGAGATTGGAAACACAGAAAGCAAGCTAAGAAGCAACAACAAACGGCGAGAGCGAAAACAAAAAAAATAAACTGGAACAGAAAAGGGACACGAGCCAACAAGGAGACGCACACAGGACACGGGACACGCAATGGCAGGCGACAGTCCTGCGTCCGCTTGTTAGTGGTCGCTGTCTGAGGATGTTGAGGCTGTGGCTGTGGCCATGACTGCGTGGCCGTGGCTCGGATGGCGAACGGGTGCTGCCAGGGGTGTGGACTTTGAGTTTCCAACTTAATTGAGAGACAAGTCAATAAACAGGAAGCGAGTGCCAAGCTAAAAGTCAAAGCAAGCAAAAGAAAAAACTGCGTGAGCAAAAAAAAATAAAAATGAAAAACAAATACATATGAATGCGTGCTGTGCGCGCGTGTGTGTGCGTGTGTGTGTGCATGTGTGTGAGCATCGGCCCAGGCGACTTGGCTAATGCGCTACAGCCCGAAAATTGACTCGGTTAACTTGAAGACTACACTAAAATATTATAATCAGAATTGTCAAAGGAGCTAGAAAGGAGCTGGAACTAGGACTTCAGCCCACTTTTTCCACGAAACGTGTGAACCTCGCCTAACTGTCAAAAAGTCAAAAGGTTCACTTATGTCACATAAGGTTATAATCAACCGGTCATTCAGCCAAGCGCTCAATAAGTCAACCGAAGCTAACTGTTTTATGGGAAATTATAAAATAATAAATTGTTAATTTTCTCCAATCTATGCCCATAAAGCTGCTTAATCTGAGTGAACGGACAATTCAGAATACTTTAACTCTATCTGAGTGGAACTGTCATAGCCTAAACTCTGTCACTTTGCATTTCCACGTAATTCTCAACTAGTTTAAGTGCAGTCATAGGTGCAGGGCGTTTGTCAAGTCGTCGCAAATGTGAGCATAAATTTTGTTAGCCAAATAGCTGCCGGTTAGCTCGTCCGGCCTGCAACGGTTGCCGTCTCCTCCAAAGCCGAGCCTGTCCTGCGCTATCCTGTTCTGTAGCGGCTTTTAAGGCGCAGCGAAGTACACATAAAAAATAACCCGGCCAGCAGCCAGGGGGCGACAGCAAGAGAGGGAGAGCTGCGCTGGCTGCACAATAAACAAATAAACCCATAAATCTTTGCCACTAAAGTAATGCGCACTGGTCGAGCGGCCATTGGCCGTGGCGTCTGGCGGGGAGGGTGGGCAGGGGAAGGGGCCTGACTACTCGCCGGACTTGATCGTTGCTGCAAACAAACAAATCCCGCTGTCTACATAGGCGACTGTCATGCATGCCAATGTCTTCCTCCAGTTGATGTTGCTGATGTTGCTGCTGCTGTTGCGGCTTTGCGTGCTGCTGCAATTTGTGGTGTCGCTTGTTTGCTGCTGCCGCCTCCACTTGATCCATTATCCTTAACAACAGCGCCGCGCAGAGGAGTGGCAGGAGCATAGAATAGAAACTGCTGCTGTTACTGCTGCTGCTGTTGTTGTTGTCATTAAAATTCAAGGCATACAAAGTCATTAAATTATACGCGACATCTTTTGTGCGCGCGCGGGCGTGCTGAGGCGTTGGCTGGCGGTGGAGGGAGGTGGGGAGGTTGGGCCATGGGGCGGGCGAAAGTGTTGGGCGGTCTTAGACAGATTGCTTTTGTTGTTGTTGCTGCTGCTGTTGCTACTGTTGCTGTTGTTGTTTCAATATGGAAGTGAGCTGATTTCGTAACGCGTCTCGCATACAACAGCGCCGGCAGCGACGTCAGCGTCAGCGTCGACAGCGGCAGCGGCATCGACGCAGCGTCGTGATGCGATTAAGCAATCAGCCAAATTGGCAGCAACGCCAACTTGAAAGGAAATTACACGGTGCGGGGCGAGGAGTATGTGTGTCTGTGTGTGTGGGCGGGGGGCGTGGGGCGTATTAGCTACGTGTAGATGGATATCGCTGCTTTAGATGCTCGCCTGGTGACGTCATGCGGCAAACAAACACACAAAGTCAACTAACATTATAAAGTTATAAGCAGCACAGCGCGAGACATAGAGAGAGAGAGAGAGAGAGAGAGAGAGAGAGAGAGAGAGAGAGAGAAAATGAGGGAGAATGAGAGAGAGGGGGCGAGACTGAACGCAGCTGCAATGACAACAAATGCAGTGTCAAGCGCAATGACAAAGCACAAAATGGAACGAGTTGGCAGCGGGGTCAAGGATAATTCACACTCACACTTAAATCGATGTCCATAACAATGGCAATTATCTTAATGCACAACTTGGCAGATTGAAGAGGAAATCAGCTATATATATATGTATACATATATATATATATATATATATATATATATATATATATACATACTTTAAGCTCGCCGGATGAGGAAACAGTCGGGGCATTAACTGCGAAACGCGTTCGAGCTCAGGCTGTGGCAGGTCGCAGGTCGCAGGTCGCAGGTCACAGGTCACAGGTCACGAGTGCTTTTTAAATCTATTTTAAAATATGTATGCATTATCATTGACAATTATTCTGATAATTAGAATACAAAACATTTTAAATGAGCGCGCAGCACAATAGCGCAAATAATTTGGGCCCCAATAATTGGATTTAGCTACCAATATTCCAATTTCACATTGTGCTTAAATTTAGCCCGAAAATTATATTTGAAAATATTTACAACTGGCAATATTCTGAGTAGACAGGGCAATTATTAATTCGAATTGAATTATTTTTATAAAAATAAATAAATTAAAAATAAACATATGGCAAAGCAAAGTTTGAAAACCTGTGAAAACCTGGTCCACGAGCCGAGTGGGCGAGTCATTATTTTAAAATTATTACTATTATTATTATTATTATCATAAGTACTATCATTGAATTATCATTGTCATCATAATTGTAATTATTATTATTATTATCATTATTATCATAATCAGTATTAATATTATTCCTCTTACTTTTACGACTGGTATTATAAATATTATTTATTTACTTATTAACATACTTCCACTTACCTATTACCAACAATTTCCAATTTTTCAGCCGACGAGAATATATTGATTTTGATTTGATTGAATAAACAAAATCCAATTGGAGCCGCATCCTTTGGACAAATAAGATTTAGCTGCATTTTATTGTCTTATCCTGCGGACCACAATCGACTTTTGTCTGCGACAAGTGGATCAATTTGTTTGGGTTTGTTGTTTAGCCGGGAATCCAGTTGCAGATGTGGCCCCCATGAAGCCATCCGCAGTCGTAAGCTGCAGTTGCCGTTGCAGTTGATACACAAATACTTGCAGCAAGCCGCCAATTTGCGTATGTGATATGAGCGGGACGAGGCGGCCGGAGGACCGGGATCTGGGCCAGCACTTGAGGGCCAATGCCATAGACAGCAGGCGGCGTCTGTTGAGCGCCACAAAATGTTGTTTGCTATGGCAAAAGCGTGAGAAAAAACAATAACAACAACAATTTGCCCAAGGGATGCGGCAAGACAACTAGATGCGAGGAGGGGTGCTGCGAGTGTTGCCATGGCCAGGGGCAGGGGCAGGGGAGTGGCAAGAGGGTAGAACTGCGCCACACGCCAAGACAAATTATGCTGTTGATAAGCCCGACAAAGGCGGAAGCAGCCGAGCAGTGACAGGGATTGGGGCTAGCGGAAGTAGGGTTGAGTTGACTTGAGCGGGGGGTAGGGCCGGAGCCAGGCGGGGGCAGGGTACTGAAACTGATGCTGACACGCGCACAACTGGCTGTGTGTGTCTGGCTTCTTTGTGGAGAGCCAACGACCCGGCATTGCATTGAGATTACTTGTAAAAGGTTATTTAACCCATTTAAAAAAAGACTCACTCACCCACACACCCACACACACGCACACACACGCGCACACACGTACGAGCGGACAAAGGGCAAGCGCAGCAAATTGCGCTCAAGGATTAAGATGACAAGGATAACATCCAAGCCGAGAGAAAGCATAACATTTTGTCGATTGTGTTGCACACTTTGCGACTGTCCCGAAATTATTGGAGAGCAGCGCAAAGCCCATTTGACCGAGCGGCGCGTCTTCCGCGAAAGATCTCGAGACTTAAAATGGGCCAGAGCCTGCGGAAAGAGGCGGAGCCAGAGCTGAAGGCAGGGCATGTGGATGAAAAGCGTCGGCTATCAAGTGGAGCATCTTAAGCAAGCAGAGGCAACAGCCAGATATGCTGCGGGGGAGTATGGCGGACAGGGGGAGAGGGGCGACAACCAAGGCATATACTTATACATAAATCATCGGGAAAAATAAATCACAGAAAGGGCGCGCTGCAAAGTTTGGGTCCGATGGCAGACGCCAAACGAAATAGAAAATCTTTCCCGAAACTTTCGAGCTCTAAAAAATTATTAATAATGCAAAAGCAGCAGCAATAAAGGAACCAAACAAGGCGGGCGACTATCATAAGAGACACACCATGGGATGTGCAATAAAAATCTGCTAAATTAAAACTATTTCCTAAGTGCATGCTTCTATATGGCGAGATGGTTGTTAAACTACAATTTATCACATATTTCCTAATATCAAAATAAATAAATTGAAGAGAAAAAAATGCGAGCTCAGACACAAAGCCTGTTAAGCTTGGGTCCCCATCCAGCTGCATCCAGCTGCATATGCTGGCATCCAATATTGGGTAGAGCTCAAATCTAGCCCATATCTTCTGTGTGAAAATATTTATTCCTGCAATATTTTCAGTAGAAAGGGCAGTAGAAAATTAACTATTTCTGATTTCATACACAATTAGGATCATACAGAGATTTTCTAATGCATGGACTCAGAAATAAGTTAGATTTAAACTTATGTCGACATCTAAATAGCCTGGCTTAAGAGAACAATTCAATACGACTTATAAGAGACTCTTAACATTAAGACTTTTTAATGCCTACTAATTTAATTACTGGCAAAATAAATTTAATTAATTTAATACTCAATCATTAATATTTAAAAGGAAGTGTTTGAAGTCTGTTGAGGCCAGTTATTAAAACTTTAGGCAATTCCAATTTAAAGAAATCTGTTTTAAAATGGCTTTGAAAATGATATTGAATTGTTTTTGCGCGCAGTGACAAGCACTTTTTTCTGGAACGTAAACAGGATACTGTTAAAGCGTAACATGTCATTTAAAAGTTATAAAAAGATGTAAAAAGTTCGGCAAAAAATTAATTAATACATGAGAATATAAAAAGTCCCTTTACTGAAATATTTGAATTTAACTTTGCTTTCAATGTTGCCATTTTATAGCTAAATTTGGCTTTTGAGCGAGGTCCTCAGCGATTAAGTGTTGTAACAATATCAGCCCGATGACAATAAAATAGTTGGGTGCAAATTTGTGTGCAAAAAGCAACTTCAGCATTTTATAGCCTTTTTCAGTACTAAATTTAGCTAAGTGTGACCAGCTTAAGCTTAAAGCAAAATACTTATGGCAAGCTGATCCTTTATAAGCTAACAATTTTTATATATTTTTGACTATTAGCTGCACTAATTAATATTAAAATAATATCAAACTGAAAAATAAACAAATATACACAACAATTCACAGACAGACATAACTTATTAATGAAGCATTAAAGCCAATTTTTAATCGCTATTAATCCAGTTTACGTCCATTGTCGAGCGGACACAACAACTTAAAAGTCGTTTGGGCCATTCACAAGATAAAAGCTTCTCCGGGCCAAAAAAACAAAAACAAAACAAAAAACGAAGCTAAAAGCAAAAGACGACAAGCCGACAGAAGCAATGAGGCCAGCGATAAGACGGCGACGGCGACGCCTACGTCGAGGACATCGACCAGTGGCAGGACACAAGCAAGCGGCAGGCAGCAGGCAGCAGGCAACATGCAAATGAATCGCAACTGAGACTCGAATTGCGGCTTTAAGCGGCTCGAACGAAACACCGCTTGACGTGGCAGCCCACCCAAATGGAAGCGCGCGCGAGTTTTAAATTTATGCAACAGGCTTTTGGCCCATTTGTAAATTATGCGCTGTCATAAAGCAGCGCCAGCAGTTGGCCCAGGCGCAGGGCCAGGCACAGTGGCAGCGGCAGGGGCCATGTCCGACCGGTTCGATAGCGCCGCTTGGCGACGAAAAATTATCGAGCCAGTCGGACAACACGGACGAGCCGGACGGCAGGATTGGCTGCCTGGTTGCCTGGTTGCCTGCCTGGTCGTCGTCTGTCGTCTGTCGACTGTCGACTGTCGACTGTCGGGGGCAGATCGAGACAAAGGCTCGGCAACTGCCAGGGCTGCAGCACGTACGGGTATATAATTTTTGCCAAATCAGAATATTTATGCGTCTAGCCGCACAAGCGCTGGCAGCGAAGGCACGGCGGGGGCGAGCCGAGGGTGCGAGAATCAGCGCATAAAAAAATTACAGCACGCTTGAAAAAACGCGACAGAAACACGCAATCGATATGACTTTTATACAAAGACCAGGCCGTGGACACGGGACACAGGACACGGGACACAGGACACGGGAGACAGGACACGGTACGCAGTGCACAGGATTCACGACCAAGCCAGGACATGCGCGACGGCTGCTGCTGCTGCTCATTGAAACGCATTTGCACTTCAACCGAGCCGCAAACAGAGTTTTTGCATTCCCAAACAAATTCTTTCTACTCAAAATCGTGAATTTCTGATTATTGTAAGAGTTAATAAATAAGATGAATTTAATGTTTAAAAACAAAACAAATAAAGAATTATCATTTACGTTTATAATAATACTATATAATAAAATAACTAAAGACGAAGTTTCGGGAAATTGTATGAAACTTTTTGTTTACCGTCCGCTTAGTATAGTATATAATAATATAGCATAATATAATAAAAAGATAAATAAAAACATTCATTAAAATAGAAAAGACATTAATTAATTTTATACTGTTTACATTCAATTATTTATGTTCTTCAAAACGCTAAAAACACAATAAAATCAATTGATCGTTTATTGAAATGTGGGCGAAATTGGTTCGCAGAACATCTGAATAATGTGGTTTAAAAAATAGTGTACAAAAAAGGGCTGTGCGCAGTTTTTGTCAACTGGCTGTGAGTTCAATAAAAAACAACAGACGGCGGGCGGTTGGAGGCGTTCGAATGGTGTCGAGTGGCCTGCAACGCGGTGGGGCAGGCGGAGTGGGCGCTTGTGCAACGAGTGGCAACAATTTAAAAAACGCACGCTACTCTTATTGTTGTTGTTGCTGCTGCTGCGGCTGTTTGTTGCAAACGTTTTTGGCACTTTTGGTTTGTGGCCAATTTCGAGCAGCGTGCGGCTGTGGGCGTGGTCAAGGGTCTGCCGCAGGCGCCGTGCAAACATGTGGCAATTGTCTGCGGTTGCGAAAGTTAAAAACTTTGAACACACCGCTCCGGTTAATGGCCGCCTCTGCCCCTCGACTGCCCCGCGGCCGTATTTAATGTATGCAACATTCTGTTATCTTTATTTTGATTTTCGTTACATTCATATTTGTACTCCTTTTTGGCTGTCATTGTTTGGGTGCGCGCGCGCTCTTTGATTTATATTTAATTCAATTTTTATTGTGCTTAAAAAATTTATAAATTATTACATAACAAACGACGCCAGCGGGTTAAAGGTCGCTTTCATAAATTGGCAAACGCCTCGCTGCGTTTGACAGCAGCCAATGCAAATTGTGGTCATGGGACCCGGACACCAGCCAACTGCGGTCGTTCGCACCGCTCGCCCCAAAGGGCTGCCGCACTACGTGCCGCTACGTGTCGCTGCTTGCCACAAGATGTTGACAAAGGCAATGAACGTGGCACGCTGCCGTGATCCCAGCCAGGGCACACATGGTCAAGCCAACCAAATGCCATTGAGACAGAGACGTGAGATATCCACCCAATCCATGTCTCTCTCTATGTGTGTGTATGTCTTTGTGTGAGTGTCCTTGTATGTGTGTGTGTGTGTGTGTGTGTGTGTGTGTGTGTGTGTGTGTGTGTGTGTGTGTGTGTGTGTGTGTGTGTGTGTGTGTGTGTGTGTGTGTGTGTGTGTGTGTGTGTGTGTGTGTGTGTGTGTGTGTGTGTGTGTGTGTGTGTGTGTGTGTGTGTGTGTGTGGGTCAAATGACGCGCGCGTGATATGACAACATCCGGTAAATAGGATTAGTTATAGTGCACACAGCCGGACGCTCGAACAACTTTGCGAGCAACAGCTGCGTGCGCCAAGCTGAAAAGTATGCAATAAAAAGCGCAAAACTCCTTCAACACAAAGAGCGTGCGTGCGGCTGTCTAGAGATGTGAGCGTGAGTGCGTGAGCGCGTCGTGCTCTAATTGGATTGAAGGGTTAAAATTGTGTGAAAGAACAGCAATAACAAAAGCTTAAGAAATTTAACATTGATATCTAACGAATATAATATGTTAATATTTATAAAGCATTATTGATTATATTAATAATCATAATACTATCAATACTAATAAATATAAATAATTTTAACATTCTGATTATCCTGGCATTTTTCAAAGAAGTTTTCTCTAAAGTTTAGTCAGAGATTCATGCTGTAAAAAGGCAGCTGTGCCTTTCTCTCTTTCTCATTTGAGATCTAATGTGTTCTTAAATCTGATTCAGCCAATTAAGAGAACCTAACCTAATTATAAGTGCCGTATATAACTGTACTTAATAAAATAAATACTAAACTTAAATTTCATTAACTAAAGCAGTCATATTAAACATTATTAGGGCGCAATAATCTTAATTGATAAATGAATGCATGAATGTCTTTGCCAGGCATTGAATCTTTGGCAGCCCCAAGACACAATTTGTTATACACCTGTTTTCTGTTTCTGTTTCTATTGTCACGTGGCCACCCCAAGTGGTTCGCTTATATAAATATTTGTACTCTTTTTATTTATATATATTTGCACAGTCTTTTTTTCTGTATGCATAACCGAGTTGCGCTGCTTGAACGGCAAGTGTTGGACTTTTCCATTCATTAGGTAATGTGGCGCAGTTTTATGTCTTGGCCAGAAGCAGGCCCAGAGAAGCGTAAGCGCTAGCACGCTGAGACCGCAAACTGGCAATACGCCGAGCATGGTCGGCAACGTGGCTTTGGTGGCAGCCCGGCAACCCGGCAGACCCGAAACAGCCGGGCACCCGCATTCGCGGCCGGAAGGGCCGCCATGGCATTTAAGTCACGTAGCCATGTTGAGTAATGCGACACGTTGCCATTGATGGCCCGTTGACGATAAAGTGCAAGTTGGAAATAGAAATAGAAATAGAAATGAAAACGAGTCAAAGTCTCTTGTCTGTGGGTGTGACAGCATGTGGGTGTCTGGGTCTGTGTGCGCGCGCGTGTGTGCGTGTGTGTGTTGCCATTGTGACAAGCACACTAAAGTCAAGTGGCAGCCACGTGATGGCTGCTGCAGGCGCCACTTTCGACATCTACTGCCGGCTGTGCTCCGTTCCCGCTGCGGATAGCTTGAACATTTGTTTGCTTTTGATTTTGCGCATTGATTAGCGCCGTCAGCTGCCAGCTGCCACCTGCCACAAAGTTTGCATATTTATTATGCACTCAATGCTCAAACATTGCGGCCGCTGCGGTCTCATTACCAACTAAAAACTTGGCTAAAATCACAAAACCAGCTGAAAAATGAACCAACACTGGCGCCAGGTGTGGATAGCTGTTCTTGCTGCTGGTGTCGATTGCGGATGCTGGTGCTGACGTCAACAAAGCCCTCACA